>NW_027362768.1:392992484-393335218 GCF_046119375.1 Phyllobates terribilis | reverse complement strand
GATCCTGAGTTACATCCTGTATTATACTCCAGAGCTGCACTCACTATTCTGCTGGTGCAGTCACTGTGTACATACATTACATTACTGATCCCGAGTTACCTCCTGTATTATACTCCAGAGCTGCACTCACTATTCTGCTGGTGCAGTCACTGTGTACATACATTACTGATCCTGAGTTACCTCCTGTATTATACTCCAGAGCTGCACTCACTATTCTGCTGGTGCAGTCACTGTGTACATACATTACATTACTAATCCTGAGTTACATCCTGTATTATACTCCAGAGCTGCACTCACTATTCTGCTGGTGCAGTCACTGTGTACATACATTACATTACTGATCCTGAGTTACATCCTGTATTATACTCCAGAGCTGCACTCACTATTCTGCTGGTGCAGTCACTGTGTACATACATTACATTACTGATCCTGAGTTACATCCTGTATTATCCTCCAGAGCTTCACTCACTATTCTGCTGGTGCAGTCACTGTTTACATACATTACATTACTGATCCTGAGTTACATCCTGTATTATCCTCCAGAGCTTCACTCACTATCCTGCTGGTGCAGTCACTGTGTACATACATTACATTACTGATCCTGAGTTACATCCTGTATTATACTCCAGAGCTGCACTCACTATTCTGCTGGTGCAGTCACTGTGTACATACATTACATTACTAATCCTGAGTTACATCCTGTATTATACCCCAGAGCTGCACTCACTATTCTGCTGGTGCAGTCACTGTGTACATACATTACATTACTGATCTTGAGTTACCTCCTGTATTATACTCCAGAGCTGCACTCACTATTCTGCTGGTGCAGTCACTGTGTACATACATTACATTACTGATCCTGAGTTACATCCTGTATTATCCTCCAGAGCTGCACTCACTATTCTGCTGGTGCAGTCACTGTGTACATACATTACATTACTGATCCTGAGTTACCTCCTGTATTATACTCCAGAGCTGCACTCACTATTCTGCTGGTGCAGTCACTGTATACATACATTACATTACTGATCCTGAGTTACCTCCTGTATTATCCTCCAGAGCTGCACTCACTATTCTGCTGGTGCAGTCACTGTGTAAATACATTACATTACTGATCCTGAGTTACCTCCTGTATTATCCTCCAGAGCTGCACTCACTATTCTGCTGGAGCAGTCACTGTGTACATACATTACATTACTGATCCTGAGTTACCTCGTGTATTATACTCCAGAGCTGCACTCACTATTCTGCTGGTGCAGTCACTGTGTACATACATTACATTACTGATCCTGAGTTACCTCCTGTATTATACTCCAGAGCTGCACTCACTATTCTGCTGGTGCAGTCACTGTGTACATACATTACATTACTGATCCTGAGTTACCTCCTGTATTATACTCCAGAGCTGCACTCACTATTCTGCTGGTGCAGTCACTGTGTAAATACATTACATTACTGATCCTGAGTTACCTCGTGTATTATACTCCAGAGCTGCACTCACTATTCTGCTGGTGCAGTCACTGTGTACATACATTACATTACTGATCCTGAGTTACATCCTGTATTATCCTCCAGAGCTGCACTCACTATTCTGCTGGTGCAGTCACTGTGTACATACATTACTGATCCTCAGTTACCTCCTGTATTATCCTCCAGAGCTGCACTCACTATTCTGCTGGTGCAGTCACTGTGTACATACATTACATTACTGATCCTGAGTTACATCCTGTATTATACTCCAGAGCTGCACTCACTATTCTGCTGGTGCAGTCACTGTGTACATACATTACATTACTGATCCTGAGTTACCTCGTGTATTATACTCCAGAGCTGCACTCACTATTCTGCTGGTGCAGTCACTGTGTACATACATTACATTACTTATCCTGAGTTACCTCGTGTATTATACTCCAGAGCTGCACTCACTATTCTGCTGGTGCAGTCACTGTGTACATACATTACATTACTGATCCTGAGTTACCTCCTGTATTATACTCCAGAGCTGCACTCATTATTCTGCTGGTGCAGTCACTGTGTACATACATTACATTACTGATCCTGAGTTACCTCCTGTATTATACTCCAGAGCTGCACTCACTATTCTGTTGGTGCAGTCACTGTGTACATACATTACATTACTGATCCTGAGTTACATCCTGTATTATACCCCAGAGCTGCACTCACTATTCTGCTGGTGCAGTCACTGTGTACATACATTACATTACTGATCCTGAGTTACATCCTGTATTATACTCTAGAGCTGCACTCACTATTCTGCTGGTGCAGTCACTGTGTACATACATTACTGATCCTGAGTTACCTCCTGTATTATACTCCAGAGCTGCACTCACTATTCTGCTGGTGGAGTCACTGTGTACATACATTACATTACTGATCCTGAGTTACATCCTGTATTATACTCCAGAGCTGCACTCACTATTCTGCTGGTGCAGTCACTGTGTACATACATTACATTACTGATCCTGAGTTACATCCTGTATTATACTCCAGAGCTGCGCTCACTATTCTGCTGGTGCAGTCACTGTGTACATATATTACATTACTGATCCGGAGTTACCTCCTGTATTATACTCCAGAGCTGCACTCACTATTCTGCTGGTGCAGTCACTGTGCACATACATTACATTACTGATCCTGAGTTACATCCTGTATTATACTCCAGAGCTGCACTCCCTATTCTGCTGGTGCAGTCACTGTGTACATACATTACATTACTGATCCTGAGTTACCTCCTGTATTATACTCCAGAGCTGCACTCACTATTCTGCTGGTGTAGTCACTGTGTACATACATTACTGATCCTGAGTTACCTCCTGTATTATACTCCAGAGCTGCACTCACTATTCTGCTGGTGCAGTCACTGTGTACATACATTACATTACTGATCCTGAGTTACCTCCTGTATTATACTCCAGAGCTGCACTCACTATTCTGCTGGTGCAGTCACTGTGTACATACATTACATTACTGATCCTGAGTTACATCCTGTATTATACTCCAGAGCTGCACTCACTATTCTGCTGGTGCAGTCACTGTGTACATACATTACATTACTGATCCTGAGTTACATCCTGTATTATACCCCAGAGCTGCACTCACTATTCTGCTGGTGCAGTCACTGTGTACATACATTACATTACTGATCCTGAGTTACATCCTGTATTATACTCCAGAGCTGCACTCACTATTCTGCTGGTGCAGTCACTGTGTACATACATTACATTACTGATCCTGAGTTACATCCTGTATTATACTCCAGAGCTGCACTCACTATTCTGCTGGTGCAGTCACTGTGTACATACATTACATTACTGATCCTGAGTTACATCCTGTATTATACTCCAGAGCTGCGCTCACTATTCTGCTGGTGCAGTCACTGTGTACATACATTGCATTACTGATCCGGAGTTACCTCCTGTATTATACTCCAGAGCTGCACTCACTATTGTGCTGGTGCAGTCACTGTGCACATACAATACATTACTGATCCTGAGTTACATCCTGTATTATACTCCAGAGCTGCACTCCCTATTCTACTGGTGCAGTCACTGTGTACATACATTACATTACTGATCCTGAGTTACATCCTGTATTATACTCCAGAGCTGCACTCACTATTCTGCTGGTGCCGTCACTGTGTACATACATTACATTACTGATCCTGAGTTACCTCCTGTATTATACTCCAGAGCTGCACTCACTATTCTGCTGGTGCAGTCACTGTGTACATACATTACATTACTGATCCTGAGTTACCTCCTGTATTATACCCCAGAGCTGCGCTCACTATTCTGCTGGTGCAGTCACTGTGTACATACATTACATTACTGATCCGGAGTTACCTCCTGTATTATACTCCAGAGCTGCACTCACTATTCTGCTGGTGCAGTCACTGTGTACATACATTACATTACTGATCCTGAGTTACATCCTGTATTATAGTCCAGAGCTGCACTCACTATTCTGCTGGTGCAGTGTACATACATTACATTACTGATCCTGAGTTACATCCTGTATTATAGTCCAGAGCTGCACTCACTATTCTGCTGGTGCAGTGTACATACATTACATTACTGATCCTGAGTTACCTCCTGTATTATACTCCAGAGCTGCACTCACTATTCTGCTGGTGCAGTCACTGTGTACATACATTACATTACTGATCCTGAGTTACCTCCTGTATTATACTCCAGAGCTGCACTCACTATTCTGCTGGTGCAGTCACTGTGTACATACATTACATTACTGATCCTGAGTTACATCCTGTATTATACTCCAGAGCTGCGCTCACTATTCTGCTGGTGCAGTCACTGTGTACATACATTACATTACTGATCCGGAGTTACCTCCTGTATTATACCCCAGAGCTGCACTCACTATTCTGCTGGTGCAGTCACTGTGTACATACATTACATTACTGATCCTGAGTTACATCCTGTATTATACTCCAGAGCTGCACTCACTATTCTGCTGGTGCAGTCACTGTGTACATACATTACATTACTGATCCTGAGTTACATCCTGTATTATACTCCAGAGCTGCACTCACTATTCTGCTGCCGTCACTGTGTACATACATTACTGATCCTGAGTTACATCCTGTATTATCCTCCAGAGCTGCACTTACTATTCTGCTGGTGCAGTCACTGTGTACATACATTACTGATCCTGAGTTACCTTCTGTATTATACCCCAGAGCTGCACTCACTATTCTGCTGGTGCAGTCACTGTGTACATACATTACATTACTGATCCTGAGTTACATCCTGTATTATACTCCAGAGCTGCACTCACTATTCTGCTGATGCAGTCACTGTGTACATACATTACATTACTGATCCTGAGTTACATCCTGTATTATACCCCAGAGCTGCACTCACTATTCTGCTGGTGCAGTCACTGTGTACATACATTACATTACTGATCCTGAGTTACATCCTGTATTATACCCCAGAGCTGCACTCACTATTCTGCTGGTGCAGTCACTGTGTACATACATTACATTACTGATCCTGAGTTACATCCTGTATTATACTCCAGAGCTGCACTCACTATTCTGCTGGTGCAGTCACTGTGTACATACATTACATTACTGATCCTGAGTTACATCCTGTATTATCCTCCAGAGCTTCACTCACTATTCTGCTGGTGCAGTCACTGTGTACATACATTACATTACTGATCCTGAGTTACCTCCTGTATTATACTCCAGAGCTGCACTCACTATTCTGCTGGTGCAGTCACTGTGTACATACATTACATTACTGATCCTGAGTTACATCCTGCATTATACTCCAGAGCTGCACTCACTATTCTGCTGGTGCAGTCACTGTGTACATACATTACATTACTGATCCTGAGTTACCTCCTGTATTATACTCCAGAGCTGCACTCACTATTCTGCTGGTGCAGTCACTGTGTACATACATTACATTACTGATCCTGAGTTACATCCTGTATTATACTCCAGAGCTGCACTCCCTATTCTGCTGGTGCAGTCACTGTGTACATACATTACATTACTGATCCTGAGTTACCTCCTGTATTATACTCCAGAGCTGCACTCACTATTCTGCTGGTGTAGTCACTGTGTACATACATTACTGATCCTGAGTTACCTCCTGTATTATACTCCAGAGCTGCACTCACTATTCTGCTGGTGCAGTCACTGTGTACATACATTACATTACTGATCCTGAGTTACCTCCTGTATTATACTCCAGAGCTGCACTCACTATTCTGCTGGTGCAGTCACTGTGTACATACATTACATTACTGAACCTGAGTTACATCCTGTATTATACTCCAGAGCTGCGCTCACTATTCTGCTGGTGCAGTCACTGTGTACATACATTACATTACTGATCCTGAGTTACCTCCTGTATTATACTCCAGAGCTGCACTCACTATTCTGCTGGTGCAGTCACTGTGTACATACATTACATTACTGATCCTGAGTTACCTCCTGTATTATACTCCAGAGCTGCACTCACTATTCTGCTGGTGCAGTCACTGTGTACATACATTACATTACTGATCCTGAGTTACATCCTGTATTATACTCCAGAGCTGCACTCACTATTCTGCTGGTGCAGTCACTGTGTACATACATTACATTACTGATCCTGAGTTACCTCCTGTATTATACTCCAGAGCTGCACTCACTATTCTGCTGGTGCAGTCACTGTGTACATACATTACATTACTGATCCTGAGTTACCTCGTGTATTATACTCCAGAGCTGCACTCACTATTCTGCTGGTGCAGTCACTGTGTACATACATTACATTACTGATCCTGAGTTACATCCTGTATTATAGTCCAGAGCTGCACTCACTATTCTGCTGGTGCAGTCACTGTGTACATACATTACATTACTGATCCTGAGTTACATCCTGTATTATAGTCCAGAGCTGCACTCACTATTCTGCTGGTGCAGTGTACATACATTACATTACTGATCCTGAGTTACCTCCTGTATTATACTCCAGAGCTGCACTCACTATTCTGCTGGTGCAGTCACTGTGTACATACATTACATTACTGATCCTGAGTTACATCCTGTATTATACTCCAGAGCTGCACTCACTATTCTGCTGGTGCAGTCACTGTGTACATACATTACATTACTGATCCTGAGTTACATCCTGTATTATACCCCAGAGCTGCACTCACTATTCTGCTGGTGCAGTCACTGTGTACATACATTACATTACTGATCCTGAGTTACATCCTGTATTATACTCCAGAGCTGCACTCACTATTCTGCTGGTGCAGTCACTGTGTACATACATTACATTACTGATCCTGAGTTACATCCTGTATTATACTCCAGAGCTGCGCTCACTATTCTGCTGGTGCAGTCATTGTGTACATACATTACATTACTGATCCGGAGTTACCTCCTGTATTATACCCCAGAGCTGCACTCACTATTCTGCTGGTGCAGTCACTGTGTACATACATTACATTACTGATCCTGAGTTACATCCTGTATTATACTCCAGAGCTGCACTCACTATTCTGCTGGTGCAGTCACTGTGTACATACATTACATTACTGATCCTGAGTTACCTCCTGTATTATACTCCAGAGCTGCACTCACTATTCTGCTGGTGCAGTCACTGTGTACATACATTACATTACTGATCCTGAGTTATCTCCTGTATTATACTCCAGAGCTGCACTCACTATTCTGCTGCCGTCACTGTGTACATACATTACTGATCCTGAGTTACATCCTGTATTATCCTCCAGAGCTGCACTCACTATTCTGCTGGTGCAGTCACTGTGTACATACATTACTGATCCTGAGTTACCTTCTGTATTATACTCCAGAGCTGCACTCACTATTCTGCTGGTGCAGTCACTGTGTACATACATTACATTACTGATCCTGAGTTACATCCTGTATTATACTCCAGAGCTGCACTCACTATTCTGCTGGTGCAGTCACTGTGTACATACATTACATTACTGATCCTGAGTTACATCCTGTATTATACTCCAGAGCTGCACTCACTATTCTGCTGCCGTCACTGTGTACATACATTACTGATCCTGAGTTACATCCTGTATTATCCTCCAGAGCTGCACTCACTATTCTGCTGGTGCAGTCACTGTGTACATACATTACTGATCCTGAGTTACCTTCTGTATTATACTCCAGAGCTGCACTCACTATTCTGCTGGTGCAGTCACTGTGTACATACATTACATTACTGATCCTGAGTTACATCCTGTATTATACTCCAGAGCTGCACTCCCTATTCTGCTGGTGCAGTCACTGTGTACATACATTACATTACTGATCCTGAGTTACCTCCTGTATTATACTCCAGAGCTGCACTCACTATTCTGCTGGTGCAGTCACTGTGTACATACATTACATTACTGATCCTGAGTTACCTCCTGTATTATACCCCAGAGCTGCGCTCACTATTCTGCTGGTGCAGTCACTGTGTACATACATTACATTACTGATCCGGAGTTACCTCCTGTATTATACTCCAGAGCTGCACTCACTATTCTGCTGGTGCAGTCACTGTGTACATACATTACATTACTGATCCTGAGTTACATCCTGTATTATACTCCAGAGCTGCACTCACTATTCTGCTGGTGCAGTTACTGTGTACATACATTACATTACTGATCCTGAGTTACATCCTGTATTATAGTCCAGAGCTGCACTCACTATTCTGCTGGTGCAGTGTACATACATTACATTACTGATCCTGAGTTACCTCCTGTATTATACTCCAGAGCTGCACTCACTATTCTGCTGGTGCAGTCACTGTGTACATACATTACATTACTGATCCTGAGTTACCTCCTGTATTATACTCCAGAGCTGCACTCACTATTCTGCTGGTGCAGTCACTGTGTACATACATTACATTACTGATCCGGAGTTACCTCCTGTATTATACCCCAGAGCTGCACTCACTATTCTGCTGGTGCAGTCACTGTGTACATACATTACATTACTGATCCTGAGTTACATCCTGTATTATACTCCAGAGCTGCACTCACTATTCTGCTGGTGCAGTCACTGTGTACATACATTACATTACTGATCCTGAGTTACCTCCTGTATTATACTCCAGAGCTGCACTCACTATTCTGCTGGTGCAGTCACTGTGTACATACATTACATTACTGATCCTGAGTTATCTCCTGTATTATACTCCAGAGCTGCACTCACTATTCTGCTGCCGTCACTGTGTACATACATTACTGATCCTGAGTTACATCCTGTATTATCCTCCAGAGCTGCACTCACTATTCTGCTGGTGCAGTCACTGTGTACATACATTACTGATCCTGAGTTACCTTCTGTATTATACCCCAGAGCTGCACTCACTATTCTGCTGGTGCAGTCACTGTGTACATACATTACATTACTGATCCTGAGTTACATCCTGTATTATACTCCAGAGCTGCACTCACTATTCTGCTGGTGCAGTCACTGTGTACATACATTACTGATCCTGAGTTACATCCTGTATTATCCTCCAGAGCTGCACTCACTATTCTGCTGGTGCAGTCACTGTGTACATACATTACATTACTGATCCTGAGTTACATCCTGTATTATACTCCAGAGCTGCACTCACTATTCTGCTGGTGCAGTCACTGTGTACATACATTACATTACTGATCCTGAGTTACATCCTGTATTATACCCCAGAGCTGCACTCACTATTCTGCTGGTGCAGTCACTGTGTACATACATTACATTACTGATCCTGAGTTACATCCTGTATTATACCCCAGAGCTGCACTCACTATTCTGCTGGTGCAGTCACTGTGTACATACATTACATTACTGATCCTGAGTTACATCCTGTATTATACTCCAGAGCTGCACTCACTATTCTGCTGGTGCAGTCACTGTGTACATACATTACATTACTGATCCTGAGTTACATCCTGTATTATCCTCCAGAGCTTCACTCACTATTCTGCTGGTGCAGTCACTGTGTACATACATTACATTACTGATCCTGAGTTACCTCCTGTATTATACTCCAGAGCTGCACTCACTATTCTGCTGGTGCAGTCACTGTGTACATACATTACATTACTGATCCTGAGTTACATCCTGCATTATACTCCAGAGCTGCACTCACTATTCTGCTGGTGCAGTCACTGTGTACATACATTACATTACTGATCCTGAGTTACCTCCTGTATTATACTCCAGAGCTGCACTCACTATTCTGCTGGTGCAGTCACTGTGTACATACATTACATTACTGATCCTGAGTTACCTCCTGTATTATACTCCAGAGCTGCACTCACTATTCTGCTGGTGCAGTCACTGTATACATACATTACATTACTGATCCTGAGTTACCTCCTGTATTATCCTCCAGAGCTGCACTCACTATTCTGCTGGTGCAGTCACTGTGTACATACATTACATTACTGATCCTGAGTTACCTCCTGTATTATACTCCAGAGCTGCACTCACTATTCTGCTGGTGCAGTCACTGTGTACATACATTACATTACTGATCCTGAGTTACCTCGTGTATTATACTCCAGAGCTGCACTCACTATTCTGCTGGTGCAGTCACTGTGTACATACATTACATTACTGATCCTGAGTTATCTCCTGTATTATACTCCAGAGCTGCACTCACTATTCTGCTGCCGTCACTGTGTACATACATTACTGATCCTGAGTTACATCCTGTATTATCCTCCAGAGCTGCACTCACTATTCTGCTGGTGCAGTCACTGTGTACATACATTACTGATCCTGAGTTACCTTCTGTATTATACTCCAGAGCTGCACTCACTATTCTGCTGGTGCAGTCACTGTGTACATACATTACATTACTGATCCTGAGTTACATCCTGTATTATACTCCAGAGCTGCACTCACTATTCTGCTGGTGCAGTCACTGTGTACATACATTACATTACTGATCCTGAGTTACATCCTGTATTATACTCCAGAGCTGCACTCACTATTCTGCTGCCGTCACTGTGTACATACATTACTGATCCTGAGTTACATCCTGTATTATCCTCCAGAGCTGCACTCACTATTCTGCTGGTGCAGTCACTGTGTACATACATTACTGATCCTGAGTTACCTTCTGTATTATACTCCAGAGCTGCACTCACTATTCTGCTGGTGCAGTCACTGTGTACATACATTACATTACTGATCCTGAGTTACCTCCTGTATTATACCCCAGAGCTGCGCTCACTATTCTGCTGGTGCAGTCACTGTGTACATACATTACATTACTGATCCGGAGTTACCTCCTGTATTATACTCCAGAGCTGCACTCACTATTCTGCTGGTGCAGTCACTGTGTACATACATTACATTACTGATCCTGAGTTACCTCCTGTATTATACCCCAGAGCTGCACTCATTATTCTGCTGGTGCAGTCACTGTGTACATACATTACATTACTGATCCTGAGTTACCTCCTGTATTATACTCCAGAGCTGCACTCACTATTCTGCTGGTGCAGTCACTGTGTACATACATTACATTACTGATCCTGAGTTACCTCCTGTATTATACCCCAGAGCTGCACTCACTATTCTGCTGGTGCAGTCACTGTGTACATACATTACATTACTGATCCGGAGTTACCTCCTGTATTATACTCCAGAGCTGCACTCACTATTCTGCTGGTGCAGTCACTGTGTACATACATTACATTACTGATCCTGAGTTACCTCCTGTATTATACCCCAGAGCTGCACTCACTATTCTGCTGGTGCAGTCACTGTGTACATACATTACATTACTGATCCTGAGTTACATCCTGTATTATACTCCAGAGCTGCACTCACTATTCTGCTGGTGCAGTCACTGTGTACATACATTACATTACTGATCCTGAGTTACATCCTGTATTATACTCCAGAGCTGCACTCACTATTCTGCTGGTGCAGTCACTGTGTACATACATTACATTACTGATCCTGAGTTACATCCTGTATTATAGTCCAGAGCTGCACTCACTATTCTGCTGGTGCAGTGTACATACATTACATTACTGATCCTGAGTTACCTCCTGTATTATACTCCAGAGCTGCACTCACTATTCTGCTGGTGCAGTCACTGTGTACATACATTACATTACTGATCCTGAGTTACCTCCTGTATTATACCCCAGAGCTGCACTCACTATTCTGCTGGTGCAGTCACTGTGTACATACATTACATTACTGATCCTGAGTTACCTCCTGTATTATACTCCAGAGCTGCACTCACTATTCTGCTGGTGCAGTCACTGTGTACATACATTACATTACTGATCCGGAGTTACCTCCTGTATTATACCCCAGAGCTGCACTCACTATTCTGCTGGTGCAGTCACTGTGTACATACATTACATTACTGATCCTGAGTTACATCCTGTATTATACTCCAGAGCTGCACTCACTATTCTGCTGGTGCAGTCACTGTGTACATACATTACATTACTGATCCTGAGTTACCTCCTGTATTATACTCCAGAGCTGCACTCACTATTCTGCTGGTGCAGTCACTGTGTACATACATTACATTACTGATCCTGAGTTATCTCCTGTATTATACTCCAGAGCTGCACTCACTATTCTGCTGCCGTCACTGTGTACATACATTACATTACTGATCCTGAGTTACCTCCTGTATTATACTCCAGAGCTGCACTCACTATTCTGCTGGTGCAGTCACTGTGTACATACATTACATTACTGATCCTGAGTTACATCCTGTATTATCCTCCAGAGCTGCACTCACTATTCTGCTGGTGCAGTCACTGTGTACATACATTACTGATCCTGAGTTACCTTCTGTATTATACCCCAGAGCTGCACTCACTATTCTGCTGGTGCAGTCACTGTGTACATACATTACATTACTGATCCTGAGTTACATCCTGTATTATACTCCAGAGCTGCACTCACTATTCTGCTGGTGCAGTCACTGTGTACATACATTACTGATCCTGAGTTACATCCTGTATTATCCTCCAGAGCTGCACTCACTATTCTGCTGGTGCAGTCACTGTGTACATACATTACATTACTGATCCTGAGTTACATCCTGTATTATACTCCAGAGCTGCACTCACTATTCTGCTGGTGCAGTCACTGTGTACATACATTACATTACTGATCCTGAGTTACATCCTGTATTATACCCCAGAGCTGCACTCACTATTCTGCTGGTGCAGTCACTGTGTACATACATTACATTACTGATCCTGAGTTACATCCTGTATTATACCCCAGAGCTGCACTCACTATTCTGCTGGTGCAGTCACTGTGTACATACATTACATTACTGATCCTGAGTTACATCCTGTATTATTCTCCAGAGCTGCACTCACTATTCTGCTGGTGCAGTCACTGTGTACATACATTACATTACTGATCCTGAGTTACATCCTGTATTATCCTCCAGAGCTTCACTCACTATTCTGCTGGTGCAGTCACTGTGTACATACATTACATTACTGATCCTGAGTTACCTCCTGTATTATACTCCAGAGCTGCACTCACTATTCTGCTGGTGCAGTCACTGTGTACATACATTACATTACTGATCCTGAGTTACATCCTGCATTATACTCCAGAGCTGCACTCACTATTCTGCTGGTGCAGTCACTGTGTACATACATTACATTACTGATCCTGAGTTACCTCCTGTATTATACTCCAGAGCTGCACTCACTATTCTGCTGGTGCAGTCACTGTGTACATACATTACATTACTGATCCTGAGTTACCTCCTGTATTATACTCCAGAGCTGCACTCACTATTCTGCTGGTGCAGTCACTGTATACATACATTACATTACTGATCCTGAGTTACCTCCTGTATTATCCTCCAGAGCTGCACTCACTATTCTGCTGGTGCAGTCACTGTGTACATACATTACATTACTGATCCTGAGTTACCTCCTGTATTATACTCCAGAGCTGCACTCACTATTCTGCTGGTGCAGTCACTGTGTACATACATTACATTACTGATCCTGAGTTACCTCGTGTATTATACTCCAGAGCTGCACTCACTATTCTGCTGGTGCAGTCACTGTGTACATACATTACATTACTGATCCTGAGTTACCTCGTGTATTATACTCCAGAGCTGCACTCACTATTCTGCTGGTGCAGTCACTGTGTACATACATTACATTACTGATCCTGAGTTACCTCTTGTATTATACTCCAGAGCTGCACTCACTATTCTGCGGGTGCAGTCACTGTGTACATACATTACATTACTGATCCTGAGTTACCTCCTGTATTATCCTCCAGAGCTGCACTCACTATTCTGCTGGTGCAGTCACTGTGTACATACATTACATTACTGATCCTGAGTTACATCCTGTATTATACTCCAGAGCTGCACTCACTATTCTGCTGGTGCAGTCACTGTGTACATACATTACATTACTGATCCTGAGTTACCTCCTGTATTATCCTCCAGAGCTGCGCTCACTATTCTGCTGGTGCAGTCACTGTGTACATACATTACATTACTGATCCTGAGTTACCTCGTGTATTATACTCCAGAGCTGCACTCACTATTCTGCTGGTGCAGTGTACATACATTACATTACTGATCCTGAGTTACATCCTGTATTATAGTCCAGAGCTGCACTCACTATTCTGCTGGTGCAGTGTACATACATTACATTACTGATCCTGAGTTACCTCCTGTATTATACTCCAGAGCTGCACTCACTATTCTGCTGGTGCAGTCACTGTGTACATACATTACATTACTGATCCTGAGTTACCTCGTGTATTATACTCCAGAGCTGCACTCACTATTCTGCTGGTGCAGTCACTGTGTACATACATTACATTACTGATCCTGAGTTACATCCTGTATTATACCCCAGAGCTGCACTCACTATTCTGCTGGTGCAGTCACTGTGTACATACATTACATTACTGATCCTGAGTTACCTCGTGTATTATACTCCAGAGCTGCACTCACTATTCTGCTGGTGCAGTCACTGTGTACATACATTACATTACTGATCCTGAGTTACATCCTGTATTATACTCCAGAGCTGCACTCACTATTCTGCTGGTGCAGTCACTGTGTACATACATTACATTACTGATCCTGAGTTACCTCGTGTATTATACTCCAGAGCTGCACTCACTATTCTGCTGGTGCAGTGTACATACATTACATTACTGATCCTGAGTTACATCCTGTATTATAGTCCAGAGCTGCACTCACTATTCTGCTGGTGCAGTGTACATACATTACATTACTGATCCTGAGTTACCTCCTGTATTATACTCCAGAGCTGCACTCACTATTCTGCTGGTGCAGTCACTGTGTACATACATTACATTACTGATCCTGAGTTACCTCGTGTATTATACTCCAGAGCTGCACTCACTATTCTGCTGGTGCAGTCACTGTGTACATACATTACATTACTGATCCTGAGTTACATCCTGTATTATACCCCAGAGCTGCACTCACTATTCTGCTGGTGCAGTCACTGTGTACATACATTACATTACTGATCCTGAGTTACATCCTGTATTATAGTCCAGAGCTGCACTCACTATTCTGCTGGTGCAGTGTACATACATTACATTACTGATCCTGAGTTACCTCCTGTATTATACTCCAGAGCTGCACTCACTATTCTGCTGGTGCAGTCACTGTGTACATACATTACATTACTGATCCTGAGTTACCTCCTGTATTATACTCCAGAGCTGCACTCACTATTCTGCTGGTGCAGTCACTGTGTACATACATTACATTACTGATCCTGAGTTACCTCCTGTATTATACTCCAGAGCTGCACTCACTATTCTGCTGGTGCAGTCACTGTGTGCATACATTACATTACTGATCCTGAGTTACCTCCTGTATTATACCCCAGAGCTGCACTCACTATTCTGCTGGTGCAGTCACTGTGTACATACATTACATTACTGATCCGGAGTTACCTCCTGTATTATACCCCAGAGCTGCACTCACTATTCTGCTGGTGCAGTCACTGTGTACATACATTACATTACTGATCCTGAGTTACATCCTGTATTATACTCCAGAGCTGCACTCACTATTCTGCTGGTACAGTCACTGTGTACATACATTGCATTACTGATCCGGAGTTACCTCCTGTATTATACTCCAGAGCTGCACTCACTATTCTGCTGGTGCAGTCACTGTGCACATACAATACATTACTGATCCTGAGTTACATCCTGTATTATACTCCAGAGCTGCACTCCCTATTCTGCTGGTGCAGTCACTGTGTACATACATTACATTACTGATCCTGAGTTACATCCTGTATTATACTCCAGAGCTGCACTCACTATTCTGCTGGTGCAGTCACTGTGTACATACATTACATTACTGATCCTGAGTTACCTCCTGTATTATACCCCAGAGCTGCGCTCACTATTCTGCTGGTGCAGTCACTGTGTACATACATTACATTACTGATCCGGAGTTACCTCCTGTATTATACTCCAGAGCTGCACTCACTATTCTGCTGGTGCAGTCACTGTGTACATACATTACATTACTGATCCTGAGTTACATCCTGTATTATAGTCCAGAGCTGCACTCACTATTCTGCTGGTGCAGTCACTGTGTACATACATTACATTACTGATCCTGAGTTACATCCTGTATTATAGTCCAGAGCTGCACTCACTATTCTGCTGGTGCAGTGTACATACATTACATTACTGATCCTGAGTTACCTCCTGTATTATACCCCAGAGCTGCACTCACTATTCTGCTGGTGCAGTGTACATACATTACATTACTGATCCTGAGTTACCTCCTGTATTATCCTCCAGAGCTGCTCTCACTATTCTGCTGGTGCAGTCACTGTTTAAATACATTACATTACTGATCCTGAGTTACCTCCTGTATTATCCTCCAGAGCTGCACTCACTATTCTGCTGGAGCAGTCACTGTGTACATACATTACATTACTGATCCTGAGTTACCTCCTGTATTATACTCCAGAGCTGCACTCACTATTCTGCTGGTGCAGTCACTGTGTACATACATTACATTACTGATCCTGAGTTACCTCGTGTATTATACTCCAGAGCTGCACTCACTATTCTGCTGGTGCAGTCACTGTGTACATACATTACATTACTGATCCTGAGTTACCTCGTGTATTATACTCCAGAGCTGCACTCACTATTCTGCTGGTGCAGTCACTGTGTACATACATTACATTACTGATCCTGAGTTACCTCTTGTATTATACTCCAGAGCTGCACTCACTATTCTGCTGGTGCAGTCACTGTGTACATACATTACATTACTGATCCTGAGTTACCTCCTGTATTATCCTCCAGAGCTGCACTCACTATTCTGCTGGTGCAGTCACTGTGTACATACATTACATTACTGATCCTGAGTTACATCCTGTATTATAGTCCAGAGCTGCACTCACTATTCTGCTGGTGCAGTCACTGTGTACATACATTACATTACTGATCCTGAGTTACCTCCTGTATTATCCTCCAGAGCTGCACTCACTATTCTGCTGGTGCAGTCACTGTGTACATACATTACATTACTGATCCTGAGTTACATCCTGTATTATCCTCCAGAGCTGCACTCACTATTCTGCTGGTGCAGTCACTGTGTACATACATTACATTACTGATCCTGAGTTACCTCGTGTATTATACTCCAGAGCTGCACTCACTATTCTGCTGGTGCAGTCACTGTGTACATACATTACATTACTGATCCTGAGTTACCTCGTGTATTACACTCCAGAGCTGCACTCACTATTCTGCTGGTGGAGTCACTGTGTACATACATTACATTACTGATCCTGAGTTACCTCCTGTATTATACTCCAGAGCTGCACTCATTATTCTGCTGGTGCAGTCACTGTGTACATACATTACATTACTGATCCTGAGTTACCTCGTGTATTACACTCCAGAGCTGCACTCACTATTCTGCTGGTGCAGTCACTGTGTACATACATTACATTACTGATCCTGAGTTATATCCTGTATTATACCCCAGAGCTGCACTCACTATTCTGCTGGTGCAGTCACTGTGCACATACATTACATTACTGATCCTGAGTTACATCCTGTATTATACTCCAGAGCTGCGCTCACTATTCTGCTGGTGCAGTCACTGTGTACATACATTACATTACTGATCCGGAGTTACCTCCTGTATTATACCCCAGAGCTGCACTCACTATTCTGCTGGTGCAGTCACTGTGTACATACATTACATTACTGATCCTGAGTTACATCCTGTATTATACTCCAGAGCTGCACTCACTATTCTGCTGGTACAGTCACTGTGTACATACATTGCATTACTGATCCGGAGTTACCTCCTGTATTATACTCCAGAGCTGCACTCACTATTCTGCTGGTGCAGTCACTGTGTACATACATTACATTACTGATCCTGAGTTACATCCTGTATTATACTCCAGAGCTGCACTCACTATTCTGCTGGTGCAGTGTACATACATTACATTACTGATCCTGAGTTACATCCTGTATTATAGTCCAGAGCTGCACTCACTATTCTGCTGGTGCAGTGTACATACATTACATTACTGATCCTGAGTTACATCCTGTATTATCCTCCAGAGCTTCACTCACTATTCTGCTGGTGCAGTCACTGTGTACACACATTACATTACTGATCCTGAGTTACATCCTGTATTATCCTCCAGAGCTGCACTCACTATTCTGCTGGTGCAGTCACTGTGTACATACATTACATTACTGATCCTGAGTTACCTCCTGTATTATACTCCAGAGCTGCACTCACTATTCTGCTGGTGCAGTCACTGTGTACATACATTACATTACTGATCCTGAGTTACATCCTGTATTATTCTCCAGAGCTGCACTCACTATTCTGCTGGTGCAGTCACTGTGTACATACATTACATTACTGATCCTGAGTTACCTCCTGTATTATCCTCCAGAGCTGCACTCACTATTCTGCTGGTGCAGTCACTGTGTACATACATTACATTACTGATCCTGAGTTACATCCTGTATTATAGTCCAGAGCTGCACTCACTATTCTGCTGGTGCAGTCACTGTGTACATACATTACATTACTGATCCTGAGTTACCTCCTGTATTATCCTCCAGAGCTGCACTCACTATTCTGCTGGTGCAGTCACTGTGTACATACATTACATTACTGATCCTGAGTTACCTCGTGTATTATACTCCAGAGCTGCACTCACTATTCTGCTGGTGCAGTCACTGTGTACATACATTACATTACTGATCCTGAGTTACCTCCTGTATTATACTCCAGAGCTGCACTCATTATTCTGCTGGTGCAGTCACTGTGTACATACATTGCATTACTGATCCTGAGTTACCTCGTGTATTATACTCCAGAGCTGCACTCACTATTCTGCTGGTGCAGTCACTGTGTACATACATTACATTACTGATCCTGAGTTACATCCTGTATTATACCCCAGAGCTGCACTCACTATTCTGCTGGTGCAGTCACTGTGCACATACATTACATTACTGATCCTGAGTTACATCCTGTATTATACTCCAGAGCTGCACTCACTATTCTGCTGGTGCAGTCACTGTGCACATACATTACATTACTGATCCTGAGTTACATCCTGTATTATACTCCAGAGCTGCACTCCCTATTCTGCTGGAGCAGTCACTGTGTACATACATTACATTACTGATCCTGAGTTACCTCCTGTATTATACTCCAGAGCTGCACTCACTATTCTGCTGGTGGAGTCACTGTGTACATACATTACATTACTGATCCTGAGTTACCTCCTGTATTATACTCCAGAGCTGCACTCACTATTCTGCTGGTGTAGTCACTGTGTACATACATTACTGATCCTGAGTTACCTCCTGTATTATACTCCAGAGCTGCACTCACTATTCTGCTGGTGCAGTCACTGTGTACATACATTACATTACTGATCCTGAGTTACCTCCTGTATTATACTCCAGAGCTGCACTCACTATTCTGCTGGTGCAGTCACTGTGTACATACATTACATTACTGATCCTGAGTTACACCCTGTATTATACTCCAGAGCTGCGCTCACTATTCTGCTGGTGCAGTCACTGTGTACATACATTACATTACTGATCTGGAGTTACCTCCTGTATTATACTCCAGAGCTGCACTCACTATTCTGCTGGTGCAGTCACTGTGTACATACATTACATTACTGATCCTGAGTTACCTCCTGTATTATACTCCAGAGCTGCACTCACTATTCTGCTGGTGCAGTCACTGTGTACATACATTACATTACTGATCCTGAGTTACCTCCTGTATTATACTCCAGAGCTGCACTCACTATTCTGCTGGTGCAGTCACTGTGTACATACGTTACATTACTGATCCTGAGTTACATCCTGTATTATACTCCAGAGCTGCACTCACTATTCTGCTGGTGCAGTCACTGTGCACATACATTACATTACTGATCCTGAGTTACCTCCTGTTTTATCCTCCAGAGCTGCACTCTCTATTCTGCTGGTGCAGTCACTGTGTACATACATTACATTACTGATCCTGAGTTACCTCCTGTATTATACTCCAGAGCTGCACTCACTATTCTGCTGGTGCAGTCACTGTGTACATACATTACATTACTGATCCTGAATTACCTGCTGTATTATACTCCAGAGCTGCACTCACTATTCTGCTGGTGCAGTCACTGTGCACATACATTACATTACTGATCCTGAGTTACCTCCTGTTTTATCCTCCAGAGCTGCACTCACTATTCTGCTGGTGCAGTCACTGTGTACATACATTACATTACTGATCCTGAGTTACCTCCTGTATTATACCCCAGAGCTGCACTCACTATTCTGCTGGTGCAGTCACTGTGTAAATACATTCCATTACTGATCCTGAGTTACCTCCTGTATTATCCTCCAGAGCTGCACTCACTATTCTGCTGGTGCAGTCACTGTGTAAATACATTCCATTACTGATCCTGAGTTACCTCCTGTATTATCCTCCAGAGCTGCACTCACTATTCTGCTGGTGCAGTCACTGTGTACGTACATTACATTACTGATCCTGAGTTACATCCTGTATTATACCCCAGAGCTGCACTCACTATTCTGCTGGAGCAGTCACTGTGTACATACATTACATTACTGATCCTGAGTTACCTCCTGTATTATACTCCAGAGCTGCACTCACTATTCTGCTGATGCAGTCACTGTGTACATACATTACATTACTGATCCTGAGTTACCTCCTGTATTATACTCCAGAGCTGCACTCACTATTCTGCTGGTGCAGTCACTGTGTACATACATTACATTACTGATCCTGAGTTACCTCCTGTATTATACTCCAGAGCTGCACTCACTATTCTGCTGGTGCCGTCACTGTGTACATACATTACATTACTGATCCTGAGTTACATCCTGTATTATCCTCCAGAGCTGCACTCACTATTCTGCTGGTGCAGTCACTGTGTACGTACATTACATTACTGATCCTGAGTTACCTCGTGTATTATACTCCAGAGCTGCACTCACTATTCTGCTGGTGCAGTCACTGTGTACATACATTACATTACTGATCCTGAGTTACATCCTGTATTATCCTCCAGAGCTGCACTCACTATTCTGCTGGTGCAGTCACTGTGTACATACATTACATTACTGATCCTGAGTTACCTCGTGTATTATACTCCAGAGCTGCACTCACTATTCTGCTGGTGCAGTCACTGTGCACATACATTACATTACTGATCCTGAGTTACATCCTGTATTATACCCCAGAGCTGCACTCACTATTCTGCTGGTGCAGTCACTGTGTACATACATTACATTACTGATCCTGAGTTACATCCTGTATTATACTCTAGAGCTGCACTCACTATTCTGCTGGTGCAGTCACTGTGTACATACATTACATTACTGATCCTGAGTTACATCCTGTATTATACTCCAGAGCTGCGCTCACTATTCTGCTGGTGCAGTCACTGTGTACATACATTACATTACTGATCCGGAGTTACCTCCTGTATTATACTCCAGAGCTGCACTCACTATTCTGCTGGTGCAGTCACTGTGCACATACATTACATTACTGATCCCGAGTTACATCCTGTATTATACTCCAGAGCTGCACTCCCTATTCTGCTGGTGCAGTCACTGTGTACATACATTACATTACTGATCCTGAGTTACCTCCTGTATTATACTCCAGAGCTGCACTCACTATTCTGCTGGTGTAGTCACTGTGTACATACATTACTGATCCTGAGTTACATCCTGTATTATACCCCAGAGCTGCACTCACTATTCTGCTGGTGCAGTCACTGTGTACATACATTACATTACTGATCCTGAGTTACATCCTGTATTATACTCCAGAGCTGCACTCACTATTCTGCTGGTGCAGTCACTGTGTACATACATTACATTACTGATCCTGAGTTACCTCGTGTATTATACTCCAGAGCTGCACTCACTATTCTGCTGGTGCCGTCACTGTGTACATACATTACATTACTGATCCTGAGTTACCTCCTGTATTATACTCCAGAGCTGCACTCACTATTCTGCTGGTGCAGTCACTGTGTACGTACATTACATTACTGATCCTGAGTTACATCCTGTATTATACTCCAGAGCTGCACTCACTATTCTGCTGGTGCAGTCACTGTGTACATACATTACATTACTGATCCTGAGTTACATCCTGTATTATACCCCAGAGCTGCACTCACTATTCTGCTGGAGCAGTCACTGTGTACATACATTACATTACTGATCCTGAGTTACCTCGTGTATTATACTCCAGAGCTGCACTCACTATTCTGCTGGTGCAGTCACTGTGTACATACATTACATTACTGATCCTGAGTTACATCCTGTATTATACTCCAGAGCTGCACTCACTATTCTGCTGGTGCAGTCACTGTGTACATACATTACATTACTGATCCTGAGTTACCTCGTGTATTATACTCCAGAGCTGCACTCACTATTCTGCTGGTGCCGTCACTGTGTACATACATTACATTACTGATCCTGAGTTACCTCCTGTATTATACTCCAGAGCTGCACTCACTATTCTGCTGGTGCAGTCACTGTGTACATACATTACATTACTGATCCTGAGTTACCTCCTGTATTATACCCCAGAGCTGCACTCACTATTCTGCTGGAGCAGTCATCGTGTACATACATTACATTACTGATCCTGAGTTACCTCCTGTATTATCCTCCAGAGCTGCACTCACTATTCTGCTGGTGCAGTCACTGTGTACATACATTACATTACTGATCCTGAGTTACATCCTGTATTATACCCCAGAGCTGCACTCACTATTCTGCTGGTGCAGTCACTGTGTACATACATTACATTACTGATCCTGAGTTACATCCTGTATTATACTCCAGAGCTGCGCTCACTATTCTGCTGGTGCAGTCACTGTGCACATACATTACATTACTGATCCTGAGTTACATCCTGTATTATAGTCTAGAGCTGCGCTCACTATTCTGCTGGTGCAGTCACTGTGTACATACATTACATTACTGATCCTGAGTTACATCCTGTATTATACTCCAGAGCTGCACTCACTATTCTGCTGGTCCAGCCACTGTGTACATACATTACATTACTGAGTTACATCCTGTATTATACTCTAGAGCTGCACTCACTATTCTGCTGGTCCAGCCACTGTGTACATACATTACATTACTGATCCTGAGTTACATCCTGTATTATACTCTAGAGCTGCACTCACTATTCTGCTGGTGCAGTCACTGTGCACATACATTACATTACTGATCCTGAGTTACATCCTGTATTATAGTCTAGAGCTGCGCTCACTATTCTGCTGGTGCAGTCACTGTGTACATACATTACATTACTGATCCTGAGTTACATCCTGTATTATACTCCAGAGCTGCACTCACTATTCTGCTGGTGCAGTCACTGTGCACATACATTACATTACTGATCCTGAGTTACCTCGTGTATTATACTCCAGAGCTGCACTCACTATTCTGCTGGTGCAGTCACTGTGTACATACATTACATTACTGATCCTGAGTTACATCCTGTATTATACCCCAGAGCTGCACTCACTATTCTGCTGGTGCAGTCACTGTGTACATACATTACATTACTGATCCTGAGTTACCTCCTGTATTATACTCCAGAGCTGCATTCACTATTCTGCTGGTGCAGTCACTGTGTACATACATTACATTACTGATCCGGAGTTACATCCTGTATTATACTCCAGAGCTGCACTCACTATTCTGCTGGTGCAGTCACTGTGTACATACATTACATTACTGATCCTGAGTTACATCCTGTATTATACTCCAAAGCTGCACTCATTATTCTGCTGGTACAGTCACTGTGTACATACATTACATTACTGATCCTGAGTTACATCCTGTATTATACTCCAGAGCTGCACTCACTATTCTGCTGGTGGAGTCACTGTGTACATACATTACATTACTGATCCTGAGTTACCTCCTGTATTATACCCCAGAGCTGCACTCACTATTCTGATGGTGCAGTCACTGTGTACATACATTACATTACTGATCCTGAGTTACATCCTGTATTATACTCCAGAGCTGCACTCACTATTCTGCTGGTGCAGTCACTGTGTACATACACTACATTACTGATCCTGAGTTACCTCCTGTATTATACTCCAGAGCTGCACTCACTATTCTGCTGGTGCAGTCACTGTGTACGTACATTACATTACTGATCCTGAGTTACATCCTGTATTATACTCCAGAGCTGCGCTCACTATTCTGCTGGTGCAGTCACTGTGTACATACATTACATTACTGATCCGGAGTTACCTCCTGTATTATACTCCAGAGCTGCACTCACTATTCTGCTGGTGCAGTCACTGTGCACATACATTACATTACTGATCCTGAGTTACATCCTGTATTATACTCCAGAGCTGCACTCCCTATTCTGCTGGTGCAGTCACAGTGTACATACATTACATTACTGATCCTGAGTTACATCCTGTATTATACCCCAGAGCTGCACTCACTATTCTGCTGGTGCAGTCACTGTGTACATACATTACATTACTGATCCTGAGTTACCTCCTGTATTATACTCCAGAGCTGCACTCACTATTCTGCTGGTGCAGTCGCTGTGTACATACATTACATTACTGATCCTGAATTACCTCCTGTATTATACTCCAGAGCTGCGCTCACTATTCTGCTGGTGCAGTCACTGTGTACATACATTACATTACTGATCCTGAGTTACATCCTGTATTATACTCCAGAGCTGCACTCACTATTCTGCTGGTGCAGTCACTGTGTACATACATTACATTACTGATCCTGAGTTACCTCCTGTATTATACTCCAGAGCTGCACTCACTATTCTGCTGGTGCAGTCACTGTGTACATACATTACATTACTGATCCTGAGTTACATCCTGTATTATACTCCAGAGCTGCACTCACTATTCTGCTGGTGGAGTCACTGTGTACATACATTACATTACTGATCCTGAGTTACCTCCTGTATTATACTCCAGAGCTGCACTCACTATTCTGCTGGTGTAGTCACTGTGTACATACATTACTGATCCTGAGTTACCTCCTGTATTATACTCCAGAGCTGCACTCACTATTCTGCTGGTGCAGTCACTGTGTACATACATTACATTACTGATCCTGAGTTACCTCCTGTATTATACTCCAGAGCTGCACTCACTATTCTGCTGGTGCAGTCACTGTGTACATACATTACATTACTGATCCTGAGTTACACCCTGTATTATACTCCAGAGCTGCGCTCACTATTCTGCTGGTGCAGTCACTGTGTACATACATTACATTACTGATCTGGAGTTACCTCCTGTATTATACTCCAGAGCTGCACTCACTATTCTGCTGGTGCAGTCACTGTGTACATACATTACATTACTGATCCTGAGTTACCTCCTGTATTATACTCCAGAGCTGCACTCACTATTCTGCTGGTGCAGTCACTGTGTACATACATTACATTACTGATCCTGAGTTACCTCCTGTATTATACTCCAGAGCTGCACTCACTATTCTGCTGGTGCAGTCACTGTGTACATACGTTACATTACTGATCCTGAGTTACATCCTGTATTATACTCCAGAGCTGCACTCACTATTCTGCTGGTGCAGTCACTGTGCACATACATTACATTACTGATCCTGAGTTACCTCCTGTTTTATCCTCCAGAGCTGCACTCTCTATTCTGCTGGTGCAGTCACTGTGTACATACATTACATTACTGATCCTGAGTTACCTCCTGTATTATACTCCAGAGCTGCACTCACTATTCTGCTGGTGCAGTCACTGTGTACATACATTACATTACTGATCCTGAATTACCTCCTGTATTATACTCCAGAGCTGCACTCACTATTCTGCTGGTGCAGTCACTGTGCACATACATTACATTACTGATCCTGAGTTACCTCCTGTTTTATCCTCCAGAGCTGCACTCACTATTCTGCTGGTGCAGTCACTGTGTACATACATTACATTACTGATCCTGAGTTACATCCTGTATTATACTCCAGAGCTGCACTCACTATTCTGCTGGTGCAGTCACTGTGTACATACATTACATTACTGATCCTGAGTTACCTCCTGTATTATACCCCAGAGCTGCACTCACTATTCTGCTGGTGCAGTCACTGTGTAAATACATTCCATTACTGATCCTGAGTTACCTCCTGTATTATCCTCCAGAGCTGCACTCACTATTCTGCTGGTGCAGTCACTGTGTAAATACATTCCATTACTGATCCTGAGTTACCTCCTGTATTATCCTCCAGAGCTGCACTCACTATTCTGCTGGTGCAGTCACTGTGTACGTACATTACATTACTGATCCTGAGTTACATCCTGTATTATACCCCAGAGCTGCACTCACTATTCTGCTGGAGCAGTCACTGTGTACATACATTACATTACTGATCCTGAGTTACCTCCTGTATTATACTCCAGAGCTGCACTCACTATTCTGCTGATGCAGTCACTGTGTACATACATTACATTACTGATCCTGAGTTACCTCCTGTATTATACTCCAGAGCTGCACTCACTATTCTGCTGGTGCAGTCACTGTGTACATACATTACATTACTGATCCTGAGTTACCTCCTGTATTATACTCCAGAGCTGCACTCACTATTCTGCTGGTGCCGTCACTGTGTACATACATTACATTACTGATCCTGAGTTACATCCTGTATTATCCTCCAGAGCTGCACTCACTATTCTGCTGGTGCAGTCACTGTGTACGTACATTACATTACTGATCCTGAGTTACCTCGTGTATTATACTCCAGAGCTGCACTCACTATTCTGCTGGTGCAGTCACTGTGTACATACATTACATTACTGATCCTGAGTTACATCCTGTATTATCCTCCAGAGCTGCACTCACTATTCTGCTGGTGCAGTCACTGTGTACATACATTACATTACTGATCCTGAGTTACCTCGTGTATTATACTCCAGAGCTGCACTCACTATTCTGCTGGTGCAGTCACTGTGCACATACATTACATTACTGATCCTGAGTTACATCCTGTATTATACCCCAGAGCTGCACTCACTATTCTGCTGGTGCAGTCACTGTGTACATACATTACATTACTGATCCTGAGTTACATCCTGTATTATACTCTAGAGCTGCACTCACTATTCTGCTGGTGCAGTCACTGTGTACATACATTACATTACTGATCCTGAGTTACATCCTGTATTATACTCCAGAGCTGCGCTCACTATTCTGCTGGTGCAGTCACTGTGTACATACATTACATTACTGATCCGGAGTTACCTCCTGTATTATACTCCAGAGCTGCACTCACTATTCTGCTGGTGCAGTCACTGTGCACATACATTACATTACTGATCCCGAGTTACATCCTGTATTATACTCCAGAGCTGCACTCCCTATTCTGCTGGTGCAGTCACTGTGTACATACATTACATTACTGATCCTGAGTTACCTCCTGTATTATACTCCAGAGCTGCACTCACTATTCTGCTGGTGTAGTCACTGTGTACATACATTACTGATCCTGAGTTACATCCTGTATTATACCCCAGAGCTGCACTCACTATTCTGCTGGTGCAGTCACTGTGTACATACATTACATTACTGATCCTGAGTTACATCCTGTATTATACTCCAGAGCTGCACTCACTATTCTGCTGGTGCAGTCACTGTGTACATACATTACATTACTGATCCTGAGTTACCTCGTGTATTATACTCCAGAGCTGCACTCACTATTCTGCTGGTGCCGTCACTGTGTACATACATTACATTACTGATCCTGAGTTACCTCCTGTATTATACTCCAGAGCTGCACTCACTATTCTGCTGGTGCAGTCACTGTGTACGTACATTACATTACTGATCCTGAGTTACATCCTGTATTATACTCCAGAGCTGCACTCACTATTCTGCTGGTGCAGTCACTGTGTACATACATTACATTACTGATCCTGAGTTACATCCTGTATTATACCCCAGAGCTGCACTCACTATTCTGCTGGAGCAGTCACTGTGTACATACATTACATTACTGATCCTGAGTTACCTCGTGTATTATACTCCAGAGCTGCACTCACTATTCTGCTGGTGCAGTCACTGTGTACATACATTACATTACTGATCCTGAGTTACATCCTGTATTATACTCCAGAGCTGCACTCACTATTCTGCTGGTGCAGTCACTGTGTACATACATTACATTACTGATCCTGAGTTACCTCCTGTATTATACTCCAGAGCTGCACTCACTATTCTGCTGGTGCAGTCACTGTGTACATACATTACATTACTGATCCTGAGTTACCTCCTGTATTATACCCCAGAGCTGCACTCACTATTCTGCTGGAGCAGTCATCGTGTACATACATTACATTACTGATCCTGAGTTACCTCCTGTATTATCCTCCAGAGCTGCACTCACTATTCTGCTGGTGCAGTCACTGTGTACATACATTACATTACTGATCCTGAGTTACATCCTGTATTATACCCCAGAGCTGCACTCACTATTCTGCTGGTGCAGTCACTGTGTACATACATTACATTACTGATCCTGAGTTACATCCTGTATTATACTCCAGAGCTGCGCTCACTATTCTGCTGGTGCAGTCACTGTGCACATACATTACATTACTGATCCTGAGTTACATCCTGTATTATAGTCTAGAGCTGCGCTCACTATTCTGCTGGTGCAGTCACTGTGTACATACATTACATTACTGATCCTGAGTTACATCCTGTATTATACTCCAGAGCTGCACTCACTATTCTGCTGGTCCAGCCACTGTGTACATACATTACATTACTGAGTTACATCCTGTATTATACTCTAGAGCTGCACTCACTATTCTGCTGGTCCAGCCACTGTGTACATACATTACATTACTGATCCTGAGTTACCTCCTGTATTATACTCTAGAGCTGCACTCACTATTCTGCTGGTGCAGTCACTGTGCACATACATTACATTACTGATCCTGAGTTACATCCTGTATTATAGTCTAGAGCTGCGCTCACTATTCTGCTGGTGCAGTCACTGTGTACATACATTACATTACTGATCCTGAGTTACATCCTGTATTATACTCCAGAGCTGCACTCACTATTCTGCTGGTGCAGTCACTGTGCACATACATTACATTACTGATCCTGAGTTACCTCGTGTATTATACTCCAGAGCTGCACTCACTATTCTGCTGGTGCAGTCACTGTGTACATACATTACATTACTGATCCTGAGTTACATCCTGTATTATACCCCAGAGCTGCACTCACTATTCTGCTGGTGCAGTCACTGTGTACATACATTACATTACTGATCCTGAGTTACCTCCTGTATTATACTCCAGAGCTGCATTCACTATTCTGCTGGTGCAGTCACTGTGTACATACATTACATTACTGATCCGGAGTTACATCCTGTATTATACTCCAGAGCTGCACTCACTATTCTGCTGGTGCAGTCACTGTGTACATACATTACATTACTGATCCTGAGTTACATCCTGTATTATACTCCAAAGCTGCACTCACTATTCTGCTGGTGCAGTCACTGTGTACATACACTACATTACTGATCCTGAGTTACCTCCTGTATTATACTCCAGAGCTGCACTCACTATTCTGCTGGTGCAGTCACTGTGTACGTACATTACATTACTGATCCTGAGTTACATCCTGTATTATACTCCAGAGCTGCGCTCACTATTCTGCTGGTGCAGTCACTGTGTACATACATTACATTACTGATCCGGAGTTACCTCCTGTATTATACTCCAGAGCTGCACTCACTATTCTGCTGGTGCAGTCACTGTGCACATACATTACATTACTGATCCTGAGTTACATCCTGTATTATATTCCAGAGCTGCACTCACTATTCTGCTGGTGCAGTCACAGTGTACATACATTACATTACTGATCCTGAGTTACATCCTGTATTATACTCCAGAGCTGCACTCCCTATTCTGCTGGTGCAGTCACAGTGTACATACATTACATTACTGATCCTGAGTTACATCCTGTATTATACCCCAGAGCTGCACTCACTATTCTGCTGGTGCAGTCACTGTGTACATACATTACATTACTGATCCTGAGTTACCTCCTGTATTATACTCCAGAGCTGCACTCACTATTCTGCTGGTGCAGTCGCTGTGTACATACATTACATTACTGATCCTGAATTACCTCCTGTATTATACTCCAGAGCTGCGCTCACTATTCTGCTGGTGCAGTCACTGTGTACATACATTACATTACTGATCCTGAGTTACATCCTGTATTATACTCCAGAGCTGCACTCCCTATTCTGCTGGTGCAGTCACTGTGTACATACATTACATTACTGATCCTGAGTTACATCCTGTATTATACTCTAGAGCTGCACTCACTATTCTGCTGGTGCAGTCACTGTGTACATACATTACATTACTGATCCTGAGTTACATCCTGTATTATACTCCAGAGCTGCACTCACTATTCTGGTGGTGCAGTCACTGTGTACATACATTACATTACTGATCCTGAATTACCTCCTGTATTATACTCCAGAGCTGCGCTCACTATTCTGCTGGTGCAGTCACTGTGTACATACATTACATTACTGATCCTGAGTTACATCCTGTATTATACTCCAGAGCTGCACTCACTATTCTGCTGGTGCAGTCACTGTGTACATACATTACATTACTGATCCTGAGTTACATCCTGTATTATACGCTAGAGCTGCACTCACTATTCTGCTGGTGCAGTCACTGTGTACATACATTACATTACTGATCCTGAGTTACATCCTGTATTATACTCCAGAGCTGCGCTCACTATTCTGCTGGTGCAGTCACTGTGCACATACATTACATTACTGATCCTGAGTTACCTCCTGTATTATACTCCAGAGCTGCACTCACTATTCTGCTGGTGCAGTCACTGTGTACATACATTACATTACTGATCCTGAGTTACCTCCTGTATTCTACTCCAGAGCTGCACTCACTATTCTGCTGGTGCAGTCACTGTGCACATACATTACATTACTGATCCCGAGTTACATCCTGTATTATACTCCAGAGCTGCACTCCCTATTCTGCTGGTGCAGTCACTGTGCACATACATTACATTACTGATCCCGAGTTACATCCTGTATTATACTCCAGAGCTGCACTCACTATTCTGCTGGTGTAGTCACTGTGTACATACATTACATTACTGATCCTGAGTTACATCCTGTATTATACTCCAGAGCTGCACTCACTATTCTGCTGGTGCAGTCACGGTGTACATACATTACATTACTGATCCTGAGTTACATCCTGTATTATACCCCAGAGCTGCACTCACTATTCTGCTGGTGCAGTCACTGTGTACATACATTACATTACTGATCCTGAGTTATATCCTGTATTATACTCCAGAGCTGCACTCACTATTCTGCTGGTGCAGTCACTGTGTACATACATTACATTACTGATCCTGAGTTACATCCTGTATTATACCCCAGAGCTGCACTCACTATTCTGCTGGAGCAGTCATCGTGTACATACATTACATTACTGATCCTGAGTTACCTCCTGTATTATACTCCAGAGCTGCACTCACTATTCTGCTGGTGCCGTCACTGTGTACATACATTACATTACTGATCCTGAGTTACCTCCTGTATTATACTCCAGAGCTGCACTCACTATTCTGCTGGTGCAGTCACTGTGTACGTACATTACATTACTGATCCTGAGTTACATCCTGTATTATACTCCAGAGCTGCACTCACTATTCTGCTGGTGCAGTCACTGTGTACATACATTACATTACTGATCCTGAGTTACATCCTGTATTATACTCCAGAGCTGCACTCACTATTCTGCTGGTGCAGTCACTGTGTACATACATTACATGACTGATCCTGAGTTACATCCTGTATTATACCCCAGAGCTGCACTCACTATTCTGCTGGAGCAGTCACTGTGTACATACATTACATTACTGATCCTGAGTTACCTCGTGTATTATACTCCAGAGCTGCACTCACTATTCTGCTGGTGCAGTCACTGTGTACATACATTACATTACTGATCCTGAGTTACCTCCTGTATTATACCCCAGAGCTGCACTCACTATTCTGCTGGAGCAGTCATCGTGTACATACATTACATTACTGATCCTGAGTTACCTCCTGTATTATCCTCCAGAGCTGCACTCACTATTCTGCTGGTGCAGTCACTGTGTACATACATTACATTACTGATCCTGAGTTACCGCCTGTATTATCCTCCAGAGCTGCACTCACTATTCTGCTGGTGCAGTCACTGTGTACATACATTACATTACTGATCCTGAGTTACCTCCTGTATTATACTCCAGAGCTGCACTCCCTATTCTGCTGGTGCAGTCACTGTGTACATACATTCCATTACTGATCCTGAGTTACCTCCTGTATTATCCTCCAGAGCTGCACTCACTATTCTGCTGGTGCAGTCACTGTGTACGTACATTACATTACTGATCCTGAGTTACATCCTGTATTATACCCCAGAGCTGCACTCACTATTCTGCTGGAGCAGTCACTGTGTACATACATTACATTACTTATCCTGAGTTACATCATGTATTATACTCCAGAGCTGCACTCACTATTCTGCTGGTGCAGTCACTGTGTACATACATTACATTACTGATCCTGAGTTACCTCCTGTATTATACTCCAGAGCTGCACTCACTATTCTGCTGGTGCAGTCACTGTGTACATACATTACATTACTGATCCTGAGTTACCTCCTGTATTATACTCCAGAGCTGCACTCACTATTCTGCTGGTGTAGTCACTGTGTACATACATTACATTACTGATCCTGAGTTATCTCCTGTATTATACTCCAGAGCTGCACTCACTATTCTACTGGTGCAGTCACTGTGTACATACATTACATTACTGATCCTGAGTTACATCCTGTATTATACTCCAGAGCTGCACTCACTATTCTGCTGGTGCAGTCACTGTGTACATACATTACATTACTGATCCTGAGTTACCTCGTGTATTATACTCCAGAGCTGCACTCACTATTCTGCTGGTGCAGTCACTGTGTACATACATTACATTACTGATCCTGAGTTACCTCCTGTATTATACTCCAGAGCTGCACTCACTATTCTGCTGGTGCAGTCACTGTGTACATACATTACATTACTGATCCTGAGTTACCTCCTGTATTATACTCCAGAGCTGCACTCACTATTCTGCTGGTGCCGTCACTGTGTACATACATTACATTACTGATCCTGAGTTACCTCCTGTATTATCCTCCAGAGCTGCACTCACTATTCTGCTGGTGCAGTCACTGTGTACGTACATTACATTACTGATCCTGAGTTACATCCTGTATTATACCCCAGAGCTGCACTCACTATTCTGCTGGTGCAGTCACTGTGTACATACATTACATTACTGATCCTGAGTTACATCCTGTATTATACTCCAGAGCTGCACTCACTATTCTGCTGGTGCAGTCACGGTGTACATACATTACATTACTGATCCTGAGTTACCTCCTGTATTATCCTCCAGAGCTGCACTCACTATTCTGCTGGTGCAGTCACTGTGCACATACATTACATTACTGATCCTGAGTTACCTCCTGTATTATACTCCAGAGCTGCACTCACTATTCTGCTGGTGCAGTCACTGTGTACATACATTACATTACTGATCCTGAGTTACCTCCTGTATTCTACTCCAGAGCTGCACTCACTATTCTGCTGGTGCAGTCACTGTGCACATACATTACATTACTGATCCCGAGTTACATCCTGTATTATACTCCAGAGCTGCACTCACTATTCTGCTGGTGCAGTCACGGTGTACATACATTACATTACTGATCCTGAGTTACATCCTGTATTATACCCCAGAGCTGCACTCACTATTCTGCTGGTGCAGTCACGGTGTACATACATTACATTACTGATCCTGAGTTACATCCTGTATTATACTCCAGAGCTGCACTCACTATTCTGCTGGTGCAGTCACGGTGTACATACATTACATTACTGATCCTGAGTTACATCCTGTATTATACCCCAGAGCTGCACTCACTATTCTGCTGGTGCAGTCACTGTGTACATACATTACATTACTGATCCTGAGTTACATCCTGTATTATACTCCAGAGCTGCACTCACTATTCTGCTGGTGCAGTCACTGTGTACATACATTACATTACTGATCCTGAGTTACATCCTGTATTATACCCCAGAGCTGCACTCACTATTCTGCTGGTGCAGTGTACATACATTACATTACTGATCCTGAGTTACCTCCTGTATTATACTCCAGAGCTGCACTCACTATTCTGCTGGTGCCGTCACTGTGTACATACATTACATTACTGATCCTGAGTTACCTCCTGTATTATACTCCAGAGCTGCACTCACTATTCTGCTGGTGCAGTCACTGTGTACGTACATTACATTACTGATCCTGAGTTACATCCTGTATTATACTCCAGAGCTGCACTCACTATTCTGCTGGTGCAGTCACTGTGTACATACATTACATGACTGATCCTGAGTTACATCCTGTATTATACCCCAGAGCTGCACTCACTATTCTGCTGGAGCAGTCACTGTGTACATACATTACATTACTGATCCTGAGTTACCTCGTGTATTATACTCCAGAGCTGCACTCACTATTCTGCTGGTGCAGTCACTGTGTACATACATTACATTACTGATCCTGAGTTACCTCCTGTATTATACCCCAGAGCTGCACTCACTATTCTGCTGGAGCAGTCATCGTGTACATACATTACATTACTGATCCTGAGTTACCTCCTGTATTATCCTCCAGAGCTGCACTCACTATTCTGCTGGTGCAGTCACTGTGTACATACATTACATTACTGATCCTGAGTTACCGCCTGTATTATCCTCCAGAGCTGCACTCACTATTCTGCTGGTGCAGTCACTGTGTACATACATTACATTACTGATCCTGAGTTACATCCTGTATTATACTCTAGAGCTGCACTCACTATTCTGCTGGTGCAGTCACTGTGTACATACATTACTGATCCTGAGTTACATCCTGTATTATACTCCAGAGCTGCGCTCACTATTCTGCTGGTGCAATCACTGTGTACATACATTACATTACTGATCCTGAGTTACATCCTGTATTATACTCCAGAGCTGCACTCACTATTCTGCTGGTGGAGTCACTGTGTACATACATTACATTACTGATCCTGAGTTACATCCTGTATTATACTCCAGAGCTGCGCTCACTATTCTGCTGGTGCAGTCACTGTGTACATGCATTACATTACTGATCCTGCGTTACATCCTGTATTATACTCCAGAGCTGCACTCACTATTCTGCTGGAGCAGTCACTGTGTACATACATTACATTACTGATCCTGAGTTACCTCGTGTATTATACTCCAGAGCTGCACTCACTATTCTGCTGGTGCAGTCACTGTGTACATACATTACATTACTGATCCTGAGTTACATCCTGTATTATACTCCAGAGCTGCACTCACTATTCTGCTGGTGGAGTCACTGTGTACATACATTACATTACTGATCCTGAGTTACCTCCTGTATTATCCTCCAGAGCTGCACTCACTATTCTGCTGGTGCAGTCACTGTGTACATACATTACATTACTGATCCTGAGTTACCTCGTGTATTATACTCCAGAGCTGCACTCACTATTCTGCTGGTGCAGTCACTGTGTACATACATTACATTACTGATCCTGCGTTACATCCTGTATTATACTCCAGAGCTGCACTCACTATTCTGCTGGTGGAGTCACTGTGTACATACATTACATTACTGATCCTGAGTTACCTCCTGTATTATCCTCCAGAGCTGCACTCACTATTCTGCTGGTGCAGTCACTGTGTACATACATTACATTACTGATCCTGAGTTACCTCGTGTATTATACTCCAGAGCTGCACTCACTATTCTGCTGGTGCAGTCACTGTGTACATACATTACATTACTGATCCTGAGTTACATCCTGTATTATACCCCAGAGCTGCACTCACTATTCTGCTGGTGCAGTCACTGTGTACATAGAATCATAGAATGGTAGAGTTGGAAGGGACCTCCTGGGTCATCTGGTCCAACCCCCTGCTCAAAGCAGGATTCACTAGATCATCTCAGACAGATGTCTGTCCAGCCTCTGTTTGAAGACGTCCATTGAAGGAGAACTCACCACCTCTCGTGGCCGCCTGTTCCACTCATTAATCACCCTAACTGTCAAAAAGTTTTTTCTAATATCTAATCTGTGTCTCCTCCCATTTAGTTTCATCCCATTGCTTCTAGTCTTTCCTTGTGCAAATGAGAATAAAGATGATCCTTCTACAATGTGACAGCCCTTGACATATTTGTAGACAGCTATTAAGTCTCCTCTCAGTCTTCTTTTTTGCAGCTAAACATTCCCAAATCCTGTAACCGTTCCTCATAGGACATGGTTTGCAGACCGGTCACCATTCTGGTCGCTCTTCTCTGAACTTGCTCCAGTTTGTCTATGTCTTTTTTAAAATGTGGCGCCCAAAACTGTACACAGTATCCAGATGAGGTCTGACCAAAGAGGAGTAAAGACCGATAATGACTTCACGTGATCTAGACTGTATGCTTCTGTTAATACATCCCAGAATTGTATTTGCCTTTTTTGCTGCTGCATCACACTGTTGACTCATGTTCAGTCTATGATCTATTAGTATACCTAAGTCTTTTTCACATGTACTGTTGCTTAGCTCTATTCCTCCCATTCTGTATATGCTTTTTTCATTTTTATTGCCCAGATGTAGGACTTTGCATTTCTCCCTGTTAAAAACCATTCTGTTGGTTGCTGCCCACTGCTCCAGTTTATTTAGGTCTTTTTGAATCCGCTCTCTCTCTTCTCTAGTATGAGCTATCCCTCCTAGCTTTGTGTCATCAGCAAATTTAATCAGTTTACCCTCAATTCCTTCATCTAAATCATTGATAAAGATGTTGAACAATACAGGTCCCAGGACGGAGCCCTGTGGTACCCCACTTGAGACATTCATCCAGCTGGATGTGAAGCCATTTACAACCACCCTTTGAGTCCGATCACTAAGCCAGTTATGAATCCACCTAACAGTTGCCTGGTCCATTGCATACTTGGTCATTTTTTCAATAAGGATGGTGTGAGATACTTTGTCAAATGCTTTGCTGAAGTCAAGATATACTATATCTACAGCATTTCCCTGATCCACCCAGTCAGTGATTCTGTCATAGAAGGAAATTAAGTTAGTCTGACATGACTTGCTAGTTACAAACCCATGCTGACTCTGGTTAATCACTTCATTCTTATCCAGGTACTTACATACATGTTGTTTAATAATTTGTTCAAAGATCTTTCCTGGTATAGAAGTCAGACTCACCGGCCTATAGTTCCCTGGGTCCACCTTCTTCCCCTTTTTGAAGATAGGAACAACATTTGCTCTTCTCCAGTCTTCTGGGACTTCTCCTGTTCTCCAAGAATTTTCAAAGATTATGGAGAGTGGTTCTAAAATTTCTTCTACGATCTCCTTCAGTACTCTGGGGTGTAATTCATCTGGACCTGGAGACTTGAACTCATTTATGTTAGCTAAATATTCCCTCACAATCTTTCTGTTTACAGATAACTTGGATTCCTCTATTCCTTTAAAAGGACAGTGAAGATCAGTTGATGTTACATTTTCTTTCTGAGAGAAAACAGATGCAAAATAGGAATTAAAAAGTTCGGCCTTCTCAACATCCTCTCTTACCATTTCTCCATTTTCATCCTGTAAAAATACTATAGCATCTTTGACTTTTCTTTTACTTTTGACATACCCCCAAAATCCTTTTTTATTGCTTTTGACATCTCTTGCAAGCCTTAATTCATTGTCAGCTTTAGCTAACCTGATACGTGCCCTGCAGGATCTGCAGACTGCATTATAATCTTCTTTAGATATGCCTCCCTCTTTCCATTTAATAAACATTTCTTTCTTTCTTTTTAGCATGTGTTTAAGTTCTGTGTTCATCCATCCTGGTTTCCTTAAATGCTTCCCATTCTTCCTACTTTTCGGGATTGTTAACGATTGTGCTTTGAGAATCTCATTTTTAAAAATTTCCCATCCTTCCAGGACATTTTTGTCCTTAAGGACATCCAGCCATTGGATCCCTCCTATTCTCTTTCTGAGTCTCTTAAAATCTGCCTTTCTAAAATCTAACCTTGAAGTTTGAGTCTTCACATGTCTTCCTCCTCTAGTTATCCAAAATTCTATGATGGCATGATCGCTGCCTCCTCAGGTCCCAGCCACCCTTACCTCCTCGGGTCCCAGCCACCCTTACCTCCTAAACCATTCCCTCCCCGTTTATGAGGATCCCCTTGTTTTCTCCCCTACCTTTTGGAAGATAAAGTTGTCAGCAAGAGAGGATAAGAATTTGCTTGACCTGTTAGTTTTACTTGAGAGAGATTCCCAGCAAATGTCTGGATAGTTGAAATCTCCCATGACCACTACGTCATATTTTTTGGAGAACTTGGTCATTTGATACATAAAGAGTTCATCCATATCTTCAGCTTGCCCAGGTGGCCTGTAGTAAATGCCTACAATGGTGTCCTTTCCGTTGTTCTCTCCTTGTATTCTTACCCAGACAGTTCCCACAGAACTCCCAGTCTCTGAAGCTTCAATCTCTGTGCAGATATACGCTTTTCTAACATACAATGCAACACCTCCTCCTCGTTTATCAAGTCTGTTTCTTGCAAATAAGTTGTATCCTTTTAGCCTTTTATTCCAATCATGTGTATCGTCCCACCAAGTTTCAGTGATTCCAATGACATCATATTCCTTTTCCTGCATTAGTAGTTCCAATTCTCCTTGTTTGTTGCCCATGCTTTGTGCATTTGTATAAAAACATTTTAGTTTGTGATTGGTTTCTCTTCCTCCCATATTTTTATTATTTAGATTGTTTTGTCTTTGTTCTTCCTTTCCACTTCCAGTAGCAGAGATCTCAATAGTATTTGTCAGCTGTATGGCTTTTTCTGGCCTTTTGCTTCCCTTCCCACATTGTTCTGGTATAAAGCTCTTCTGATGAGTGTAGCAAGGCGACTTCCAAATACATGTTTTCCAGTCTTCGTAAGGTGCACCCCATCTCTAGCAAGTAGTCCATCGTATAGGTAATTCATTCCGTGATCCAGAAATCCAAATCCTTGTTGACGGCACCATCGACGTAGCCAGTTGTTCACCTGTAGAATCTTATTCCACCTCATTGTTCCATGGCCATCCACTGGGAGGATGGATGAGAAGACCACCTGCGCTCCCAATTCTTTCACTTTCTTGCCTAAGTCTTCAAAGTCTCTGCAGATGGTTTCCAGGTCCTTTCTTGCGGTGTCATTTGTCCCCACATGTATTAGCAGGAATGGGTAGTGATCTGTAGGTCTGAAGAGTCTTGATATCCTGTCAGACACATCTTTAATTTTTGCTCCTGGAAGACAGCACATTTCTCTTGAGGTTATGTCTGGTCTGCAGATAGCGGCCTCTGTTCCTCTTAACAGGGAATCCCCCATGACCACCACTCTCCGTTTTTTCTTCACAACATTCTTCTTTCTCCATCCGGGTGGATTCTGAGGGCTTACAAGGTTATTCATTGCTGGCAAAGTCTTATTTTGCTGTATTTCTTCATGGTTCTCCTGCGTGAGAGCCTGGTACTGGTTCCTGAGCAGTATGGGTGCTGACTGCCTCTCGATCCTCCGGCTTCTGTGGGTCACAGGCTTCCATTCCTCTGTTTCGTCAGGTGCAGTGAGAATTTCTTCTCTTTCTGAATCATGAAGAGATAATTCTGCTCTGTCTAAGAACTCTTCACCTTCCTTAATGATTTTCAAGGTAGTTAACCTCTCTTCTAGATTTCACAACTTTTCCTCCAACAGGGACACAAGCTGCATTTCTGGCATGTGAAGTTTGGCTTTTCCACTGGCAAGTCTGTGAACATGTAGCAGGATATGCAGCTCACCAAATGCCTCCTGGACTCTTCCATGTTCTTATTGTTAATGTTCTGAAAACAGTGAAAAATGCTTAAAAAAAAGCTTCAAAATGGCCGGCGCGCGGTTTACCGATGTCCTCTTTTCAGCTCCAACAGCCAAAATCCAGTGTTCTTTGAGCTCGCGTAGACTCTTCACTTACCCCAAAATGCAGTGGGAATATGCAAATTATCTCCTCAGGACTCCTCCCCATACATTACATTACTGATCCTGAGTTACATCCTGTATTATACTCCAGAGCTGCGCTCACTATTCTGCTGGTGCAGTCACTGTGTACATACATTACATTACTGATCCTGAGTTACATCCTGTATTATACTCCAGAGCTGCACTCCCTATTCTGCTGGTGCAGTCACTGTGTACATACATTACATTACTGATCCTGAGTTACATCCTGTATTATACTCCAGAGCTGCACTCACTATTCTGCTGGTGCAGTCACTGTGTACATACATTACATTACTGATCCTGAGTTACATCCTGTATTATACCCCAGAGCTGCACTCACTATTCTGCTGGTGCAGTCACTGAATACATACATTACATTACTGATCCTGAGTTACCTCCTGTATTATACTCCAGAGCTGCACTCACTATTCTGCTGGTGTAGTCACTGTGTACATATATTACTGATCCTGAGTTACCTCCTGTATTATACTCCAGAGCTGCACTCACTATTCTGGTGGTGCAGTCACTGTGTACATACCTTACATTACTGATCCTGAATTACCTCCTGTATTATACTCCAGAGCTGCGCTCACTATTCTGCTGGTGCAGTCACTGTGTACATACATTACATTACTGATCCTGAGTTACATCCTGTATTATACTCCAGAGCTGCACTCCCTATTCTGCTGGTGCAGTCACTGTGTACATACATTACATTACTGATCCTGAGTTACATCCTGTATTATACTCCAGAGCTGCGCTCACTATTCTGCTGGTGCAGTCACTGTGTACATACATTACATTACTGATCCTGAGTTACATCCTGTATTATACTCCAGAGCTGCACTCACTATTCTGCTGGTGCAGTCACTGTGTACATACATTACATTACTGATCCTGAGTTACATCTTGTATTATACTCCAGAGCTGCACTCACTATTCTGCTGGTGCAGTCACTGTGCACATACATTACATTACTGATCCTGAGTTACATCCTGTATTATACTCCAGAGCTGCACTCACTATTCTGCTGGTGGAGTCACTGTGTACATACATTACATTACTGATCCTGAGTTACATCCTGTATTATACTCTAGAGCTGCACTCACTATTCTGCTGGTGCAGTCACTGTGTACATACATTACATTACTGATCCTGAGTTACATCCTGTGTTATACTCCAGAGCTGCACTCCCTATTCTGCTGGTGCAGTCACTGTGTACATACATTACATTACTGATCCTGAGTTACCTCCTGTATTATACTCCAGAGCTGCACTCACTATTCTGCTGGTGTAGTCACTGTGTACATATACTACTAATCCTGAGTTACCTCCTGTATTATACTCCAGAGCTGCACTCACTATTCTGGTGGTGCAGTCACTGTGTACATACATTACATTACTGATCCTGAATTACCTCCTGTATTATACTCCAGAGCTGCACTCACTATTCTGCTGGTGCAGTCACTGTGTACATACATTACATTACTGATCCTGAGTTACATCCTGTATTATACTCCAGAGCTGCACTCACTATTCTGCTGGTGCAGTCACTGTGTACATACATTACATTACTGATCCTGAGTTACATCCTGTATTATACTCTAGAGCTGCACTCACTATTCTGCTGGTGCAGTCACTGTGTACATACATTACATTACTGATCCTGAGTTACCTCCTGTATTATACTCCAGAGCTGCACTCACTATTCTGCTGGTGCAGTCACTGTGTATATACATTACATTACTGATCCTGAGTTACATCCTGTATTATACTACAGAGCAGCACTCACTATTCTGCTGGTGCAGTCACTGTGTACATACATTACATTACTGATCCTGAGTTACATCCTGTATTATACTCCAGAGCTGCGCTCACTATTCTGCTGGTGCAGTCACTGTGTACATACATTACATTACTGATCCGGAGTTACCTCCTGTATTATACCCCAGAGCTGCACTCACTATTCTGCTGGTGCAGTCACTGTGTACATACATTACATTACTGATCCTGAGTTACATCCTGTATTATACTCTAGAGCTGCACTCACTATTCTGCTGGTGCAGTCACTGTGTACATACATTACATTACTGATCCTGAGTTACATCCTGTATTATACCCCAGAGCTGCACTCACTATTCTGCTGGTGCAGTCACTGAATACATACATTACATTACTGATCCTGAGTTACCTCCTGTATTATACTCCAGAGCTGCACTCACTATTCTGCTGGTGTAGTCACTGTGTACATATATTACTGATCCTGAGTTACCTCCTGTATTATACTCCAGAGCTGCACTCACTATTCTGGTGGTGCAGTCACTGTGTACATACCTTACATTACTGATCCTGAATTACCTCCTGTATTATACTCCAGAGCTGCGCTCACTATTCTGCTGGTGCAGTCACTGTGTACATACATTACATTACTGATCCTGAGTTACATCCTGTATTATACTCCAGAGCTGCACTCCCTATTCTGCTGGTGCAGTCACTGTGTACATACATTACATTACTGATCCTGAGTTACATCCTGTATTATACTCCAGAGCTGCACTCACTATTCTGCTGGTGCAGTCACTGTGTACATACATTACATTACTGATCCTGAGTTACATCCTGTATTATACCCCAGAGCTGCACTCACTATTCTGCTGGTGCAGTCACTGAATACATACATTACATTACTGATCCTGAGTTACCTCCTGTATTATACTCCAGAGCTGCACTCACTATTCTGCTGGTGTAGTCACTGTGTACATATATTACTGATCCTGAGTTACCTCCTGTATTATACTCCAGAGCTGCACTCACTATTCTGGTGGTGCAGTCACTGTGTACATACCTTACATTACTGATCCTGAATTACCTCCTGTATTATACTCCAGAGCTGCGCTCACTATTCTGCTGGTGCAGTCACTGTGTACATACATTACATTACTGATCCTGAGTTACATCCTGTATTATACTCCAGAGCTGCACTCCCTATTCTGCTGGTGCAGTCACTGTGTACATACATTACATTACTGATCCTGAGTTACATCCTGTATTATACTCCAGAGCTGCGCTCACTATTCTGCTGGTGCAGTCACTGTGTACATACATTACATTACTGATCCTGAGTTACATCCTGTATTATACTCCAGAGCTGCACTCACTATTCTGCTGGTGCAGTCACTGTGTACATACATTACATTACTGATCCTGAGTTACATCTTGTATTATACTCCAGAGCTGCACTCACTATTCTGCTGGTGCAGTCACTGTGCACATACATTACATTACTGATCCTGAGTTACATCCTGTATTATACTCCAGAGCTGCACTCACTATTCTGCTGGTGGAGTCACTGTGTACATACATTACATTACTGATCCTGAGTTACATCCTGTATTATACTCTAGAGCTGCACTCACTATTCTGCTGGTGCAGTCACTGTGTACATACATTACATTACTGATCCTGAGTTACATCCTGTGTTATACTCCAGAGCTGCACTCCCTATTCTGCTGGTGCAGTCACTGTGTACATACATTACATTACTGATCCTGAGTTACCTCCTGTATTATACTCCAGAGCTGCACTCACTATTCTGCTGGTGTAGTCACTGTGTACATATACTACTAATCCTGAGTTACCTCCTGTATTATACTCCAGAGCTGCACTCACTATTCTGGTGGTGCAGTCACTGTGTACATACATTACATTACTGATCCTGAATTACCTCCTGTATTATACTCCAGAGCTGCACTCACTATTCTGCTGGTGCAGTCACTGTGTACATACATTACATTACTGATCCTGAGTTACATCCTGTATTATACTCCAGAGCTGCACTCACTATTCTGCTGGTGCAGTCACTGTGTACATACATTACATTACTGATCCTGAGTTACATCCTGTATTATACTCTAGAGCTGCACTCACTATTCTGCTGGTGCAGTCACTGTGTACATACATTACATTACTGATCCTGAGTTACCTCCTGTATTATACTCCAGAGCTGCACTCACTATTCTGCTGGTGCAGTCACTGTGTATATACATTACATTACTGATCCTGAGTTACATCCTGTATTATACTACAGAGCAGCACTCACTATTCTGCTGGTGCAGTCACTGTGTACATACATTACATTACTGATCCTGAGTTACATCCTGTATTATACTCCAGAGCTGCGCTCACTATTCTGCTGGTGCAGTCACTGTGTACATACATTACATTACTGATCCGGAGTTACCTCCTGTATTATACCCCAGAGCTGCACTCACTATTCTGCTGGTGCAGTCACTGTGCACATACATTACATTACTGATCCTGAGTTACATCCTGTATTATACTCCAGAGCTGCACTCCCTATTCTGCTGGTGCAGTCACAGTGTACATACATTACATTACTGATCCTGAGTTACATCCTGTATTATACCCCAGAGCTGCACTCACTATTCTGCTGGTGCAGTCACTGTGTACATACATTACATTACTGATCCTGAGTTACCTCCTGTATTATACTCCAGAGCTGCACTCACTATTCTGCTGGTGTAGTCACTGTGTACATATATTACTGATCCTGAGTTACCTCCTGTATTATACTCCAGAGCTGCACTCACTATTCTGGTGGTGCAGTCACTGTGTACATACATTACATTACTGATCCTGAATTACCTCCTGTATTATACTACAGAGCTGCGCTCACTATTCTGCTGGTGCAGTCACTGTGTACATACATTACATTACTGATCCTGAGTTACATCCTGTATTATACTCCAGAGCTGCACTCCCTATTCTGCTGGTGCAGTCACTGTGTACATACATTACATTACTGATCCTGAGTTACATCCTGTATTATACTCCAGAGCTGCGCTCACTATTCTGCTGGTGCAGTCACTGTGTACATACATTACATTACTGATCCTGAGTTACATCCTGTATTATACTCCAGAGCTGCACTCACTATTCTGCTGGTGCAGTCACTGTGTACATACATTACATTACTGATCCTGAGTTACATCCTGTATTATACTCCAGAGCTGCGCTCACTATTCTGCTGGTGCAGTCACTGTGTACATACATTACATTACTGATCCGGAGTTACATCCTGTATTATACTCTAGAGCTGCACTCACTATTCTGCTGGTGCAGTCACTGTGTACATACATTACATTACTGATCCTGAGTTACATCCTGTGTTATACTCCAGAGCTGCACTCCCTATTCTGCTGGTGCAGTCACTGTGTACATACATTACATTACTGATCCTGAGTTACCTCCTGTATTATACTCCAGAGCTGCACTCACTATTCTGCTGGTGTAGTCACTGTGTACATATACTACTGATCCTGAGTTACCTCCTGTATTATACTCCAGAGCTGCACTCACTATTCTGGTGGTGCAGTCACTGTGTACATACATTACATTACTGATCCTGAATTACCTCCTGTATTATACTCCAGAGCTGCACTCACTATTCTGCTGGTGCAGTCACTGTGTACATACATTACATTACTGATCCTGAGTTACATTCTGTATTATACTCCAGAGCTGCACTCACTATTCTGCTGGTGCAGTCACTGTGTACATACATTACATTACTGATCCGGAGTTACCTCCTGTATTATACTCCAGAGCTGCACTCACTATTCTGCTGGTGCAGTCACTGTGCACATACATTACATTACTGATCCTGAGTTACATCCTGTATTATACTCCAGAGCTGCACTCACTATTCTGCTGGTGCAGTCACTGTGTATATACATTACATTACTGATCCTGAGTTACATCCTGTATTATACTACAGAGCTGCACTCACTATTCTGCTGGTGCAGTCACTGTGTACATACATTACATTACTGATCCTGAGTTACCTCCTGTATTATACTCCAGAGCTGCACTCACTATTCTGCTGGTGCAGTCACTGTGTATATACATTACATTACTGATCCTGAGTTACATCCTGTATTATACTACAGAGCGGCACTCACTATTCTGCTGGTGCAGTCACTGTGTACATACATTACATTACTGATCCTGAGTTACATCCTGTATTATACTCCAGAGCTGCGCTCACTATTCTGCTGGTGCAGTCACTGTGTACATACATTACATTACTGATCCGGAGTTACCTCCTGTATTATACCCCAGAGCTGCACTCACTATTCTGCTGGTGCAGTCACTGTGCACATACATTACATTACTGATCCTGAGTTACATCCTGTATTATACTCCAGAGCTGCACTCCCTATTCTGCTGGTGCAGTCACTGTGTACATATATTACTGATCCTGAGTTACCTCCTGTATTATACTCCAGAGCTGCACTCACTATTCTGGTGGTGGAGTCACTGTGTACATACATTACATTACTGATCCTGAATTACCTCCTGTATTATACTCCAGAGCTGCGCTCACTATTCTGCTGGTGCAGTCACTGTGTACATACATTACATTACTGATCCTGAGTTACATCCTGTATTATACTCCAGAGCTGCACTCCCTATTCTGCTGGTGCAGTCACTGTGTACATACATTACATTACTGATCCTGAGTTACATCCTGTATTATACTCCAGAGCTGCGCTCACTATTCTGCTGGTGCAGTCACTGTGTACATACATTACATTACTGATCCTGAGTTACATCCTGTATTATACTCCAGAGCTGCACTCACTATTCTGCTGGTGCAGTCACTGTGTACATACATTACATTACTGATCCTGAGTTACATCCTGTATTATACTCTAGAGCTGCACTCACTATTCTGCTGGTGCAGTCACTGTGTACATACATTACATTACTGATCCTGAGTTACATCCTGTGTTATACTCCAGAGCTGCACTCCCTATTCTGCTGGTGCAGTCACTGTGTACATACATTACATTACTGATCCTGAGTTACATCCTGTATTATACTCCAGAGCTGCACTCACTATTCTGCTGGTGCAGTCACTGTGTACATACATTACATTACTGATCCTGAGTTACCTCCTGTATTATACTCCAGAGCTGCACTCACTATTCTGCTGGTGTAGTCACTGTGTACATATACTACTGATCCTGAGTTACCTCCTGTATTATACTCCAGAGCTGCACTCACTATTCTGGTGGTGCAGTCACTGTGTACATACATTACATTACTGATCCTGAATTACCTCCTGTATTATACTCCAGAGCTGCCCTCACTATTCTGCTGGTGCAGTCACTGTGTACATACATTACATTACTGATCCTGAGTTACCTCCTGTATTATACTCCAGAGCTGCACTCACTATTCTGCTGGTGCAGTCACTGTGCACATACATTACATTACTGATCCTGAGTTACATCCTGTATTATACTCCAGAGCTGCACTCACTATTCTGCTGGTGCAGTCACTGTGTACATACATTACATTACTGATCCTGAGTTACCTCCTGTATTATACTCCAGAGCTGCACTCACTATTCTGCTGGTGCAGTCACTGTGCACATACATTACATTACTGATCCTGAGTTACATCCTGTATTATACTCTAGAGCTGCACTCACTATTCTGCTGGTGCAGTCACTGTGTACATACATTACATTACTGATCCTGAGTTACCTCCTGTATTATACTCCAGAGCTGCACTCACTATTCTGCTGGTGCAGTCACTGTGCACATACATTACATTACTGATCCTGAGTTACATCCTGTATTATACTCCAGAGCTGCACTCCCTATTCTGCTGGTGCAGTCACAGTGTACATACATTACATTACTGATCCTGAGTTACATCCTGTATTATACCCCAGAGCTGCACTCACTATTCTGCTGGTGCAGTCACTGTGTACATACATTACATTACTGATCCTGAGTTACCTCCTGTATTATACTCCAGAGCTGCACTCACTATTCTGCTGGTGTAGTCACTGTGTACATATATTACTGATCCTGAGTTACCTCCTGTATTATACTCCAGAGCTGCACTCACTATTCTGGTGGTGCAGTCACTGTGTACATACATTACATTACTGATCCTGAGTTACATCCTGTATTATACTCCAGAGCTGCACTCCCTATTCTGCTGGTGCAGTCACTGTGTACATACATTACATTACTGATCCTGAGTTACATCCTGTATTATACTCTAGAGCTGCACTCACTATTCTGCTGGTGCAGTCACTGTGTACATACATTACATTACTGATCCTGAGTTACATCCTGTATTATACTCCAGAGCTGCACTCACTATTCTGCTGGTACAGTCACTGTGTACATACATTGCATTACTGATCCGGAGTTACCTCCTGTATTATACTCCAGAGCTGCACTCACTATTCTGCTGGTGCAGTCACTGTGCACATACAATACATTACTGATCCTGAGTTACATCCTGTATTATACTCCAGAGCTGCACTCCCTATTCTGCTGGTGCAGTCACTGTGTACATACATTACTGATCCTGAGTTACATCCTGTATTATACTCCAGAGCTGCACTCCTATATGGTGCAGTCACGGTGTACATACATTACATTACTGATCCTGAGTTACATCCTGTATTATACTCCAGAGCTGCGCTCACTATTCTGCTGGTGCAGTCACTGTGTACATACATTACATTACTGATCCGGAGTTACATCCTGTATTATACTCTAGAGCTGCACTCACTATTCTGCTGGTGCAGTCACTGTGTACATACATTACATTACTGATCCTGAGTTACATCCTGTGTTATACTCCAGAGCTGCACTCACTATTCTGCTGGTGCAGTCACTGTGTACATACATTACATTACTGATCCTGAGTTACCTCCTGTATTATACTCCAGAGCTGCACTCACTATTCTGCTGGTGTAGTCACTGTGTACATACATTACTGATCCTGAGTTACCTCCTGTATTATACTCCAGAGCTGCACTCACTATTCTGCTGGTGCAGTCACTGTGTACATACATTACATTACTGATCCTGAGTTACATCCTGTATTATACTACAGAGCAGCACTCACTATTCTGCTGGTGCAGTCACTGTGTACATACATTACATTACTGATCCTGAGTTACATCCTGTATTATACTCCAGAGCTGCGCTCACTATTCTGCTGGTGCAGTCACTGTGTACATACATTACATTACTGATCCGGAGTTACCTCCTGTATTATACCCCAGAGCTGCACTCACTATTCTGCTGGTGCAGTCACTGTGCACATACATTACATTACTGATCCTGAGTTACATCCTGTATTATACTCCAGAGCTGCACTCCCTATTCTGCTGGTGCAGTCACAGTGTACATACATTACATTACTGATCCTGAGTTACATCCTGTATTATACCCCAGAGCTGCACTCACTATTCTGCTGGTGCAGTCACTGTGTACATACATTACATTACTGATCCTGAGTTACCTCCTGTATTATACTCCAGAGCTGCACTCACTATTCTGCTGGTGTAGTCACTGTGTACATATATTACTGATCCTGAGTTACCTCCTGTATTATACTCCAGAGCTGCACTCACTATTCTGGTGGTGCAGTCACTGTGTACATACATTACATTACTGATCCTGAATTACCTCCTGTATTATACTACAGAGCTGCGCTCACTATTCTGCTGGTGCAGTCACTGTGTACATACATTACATTACTGATCCTGAGTTACATCCTGTATTATACTCCAGAGCTGCACTCCCTATTCTGCTGGTGCAGTCACTGTGTACATACATTACATTACTGATCCTGAGTTACATCCTGTATTATACTCCAGAGCTGCGCTCACTATTCTGCTGGTGCAGTCACTGTGTACATACATTACATTACTGATCCTGAGTTACATCCTGTATTATACTCCAGAGCTGCACTCACTATTCTGCTGGTGCAGTCACTGTGTACATACATTACATTACTGATCCTGAGTTACATCCTGTATTATACTCCAGAGCTGCGCTCACTATTCTGCTGGTGCAGTCACTGTGTACATACATTACATTACTGATCCGGAGTTACATCCTGTATTATACTCTAGAGCTGCACTCACTATTCTGCTGGTGCAGTCACTGTGTACATACATTACATTACTGATCCTGAGTTACATCCTGTGTTATACTCCAGAGCTGCACTCCCTATTCTGCTGGTGCAGTCACTGTGTACATACATTACATTACTGATCCTGAGTTACCTCCTGTATTATACTCCAGAGCTGCACTCACTATTCTGCTGGTGTAGTCACTGTGTACATATACTACTGATCCTGAGTTACCTCCTGTATTATACTCCAGAGCTGCACTCACTATTCTGGTGGTGCAGTCACTGTGTACATACATTACATTACTGATCCTGAATTACCTCCTGTATTATACTCCAGAGCTGCACTCACTATTCTGCTGGTGCAGTCACTGTGTACATACATTACATTACTGATCCTGAGTTACATTCTGTATTATACTCCAGAGCTGCACTCACTATTCTGCTGGTGCAGTCACTGTGTACATACATTACATTACTGATCCGGAGTTACCTCCTGTATTATACTCCAGAGCTGCACTCACTATTCTGCTGGTGCAGTCACTGTGCACATACATTACATTACTGATCCTGAGTTACATCCTGTATTATACTCCAGAGCTGCACTCACTATTCTGCTGGTGCAGTCACTGTGTATATACATTACATTACTGATCCTGAGTTACATCCTGTATTATACTACAGAGCTGCACTCACTATTCTGCTGGTGCAGTCACTGTGTACATACATTACATTACTGATCCTGAGTTACCTCCTGTATTATACTCCAGAGCTGCACTCACTATTCTGCTGGTGCAGTCACTGTGTATATACATTACATTACTGATCCTGAGTTACATCCTGTATTATACTACAGAGCGGCACTCACTATTCTGCTGGTGCAGTCACTGTGTACATACATTACATTACTGATCCTGAGTTACATCCTGTATTATACTCCAGAGCTGCGCTCACTATTCTGCTGGTGCAGTCACTGTGTACATACATTACATTACTGATCCGGAGTTACCTCCTGTATTATACCCCAGAGCTGCACTCACTATTCTGCTGGTGCAGTCACTGTGTACATACATTACATTACTGATCCTGAGTTACATCCTGTATTATACTCCAGAGCTGCACTCCCTATTCTGCTGGTGCAGTCACTGTGTACATATATTACTGATCCTGAGTTACCTCCTGTATTATCCTCCAGAGCTGCACTCACTATTCTGCTGGTGCAGTCACTGTGTATATACATTACATTACTGATCCTGAGTTACATCCTGTATTATACTCCAGAGCTGCACTCACTATTCTGGTGGTGGAGTCACTGTGTACATACATTACATTACTGATCCTGAATTACCTCCTGTATTATACTCCAGAGCTGCGCTCACTATTCTGCTGGTGCAGTCACTGTGTACATACATTACATTACTGATCCTGAGTTACATCCTGTATTATACTCCAGAGCTGCACTCCCTATTCTGCTGGTGCAGTCACTGTGTACATACATTACATTACTGATCCTGAGTTACATCCTGTATTATACTCCAGAGCTGCGCTCACTATTCTGCTGGTGCAGTCACTGTGTACATACATTACATTACTGATCCTGAGTTACATCCTGTATTATACTCCAGAGCTGCACTCACTATTCTGCTGGTGCAGTCACTGTGTACATACATTACATTACTGATCCTGAGTTACATCCTGTATTATACTCTAGAGCTGCACTCACTATTCTGCTGGTGCAGTCACTGTGTACATACATTACATTACTGATCCTGAGTTACATCCTGTGTTATACTCCAGAGCTGCACTCCCTATTCTGCTGGTGCAGTCACTGTGTACATACATTACATTACTGATCCTGAGTTACATCCTGTATTATACTCCAGAGCTGCACTCACTATTCTGCTGGTGCAGTCACTGTGTACATACATTACATTACTGATCCTGAGTTACCTCCTGTATTATACTCCAGAGCTGCACTCACTATTCTGCTGGTGTAGTCACTGTGTACATATACTACTGATCCTGAGTTACCTCCTGTATTATACTCCAGAGCTGCACTCACTATTCTGGTGGTGCAGTCACTGTGTACATACATTACATTACTGATCCTGAATTACCTCCTGTATTATACTCCAGAGCTGCCCTCACTATTCTGCTGGTGCAGTCACTGTGTACATACATTACATTACTGATCCTGAGTTACCTCCTGTATTATACTCCAGAGCTGCACTCACTATTCTGCTGGTGCAGTCACTGTGCACATACATTACATTACTGATCCTGAGTTACATCCTGTATTATACTCCAGAGCTGCACTCACTATTCTGCTGGTGCAGTCACTGTGTACATACATTACATTACTGATCCTGAGTTACCTCCTGTATTATACTCCAGAGCTGCACTCACTATTCTGCTGGTGCAGTCACTGTGCACATACATTACATTACTGATCCTGAGTTACATCCTGTATTATACTCTAGAGCTGCACTCACTATTCTGCTGGTGCAGTCACTGTGTACATACATTACATTACTGATCCTGAGTTACCTCCTGTATTATACTCCAGAGCTGCACTCACTATTCTGCTGGTGCAGTCACTGTGCACATACATTACATTACTGATCCTGAGTTACATCCTGTATTATACTCCAGAGCTGCACTCCCTATTCTGCTGGTGCAGTCACAGTGTACATACATTACATTACTGATCCTGAGTTACATCCTGTATTATACCCCAGAGCTGCACTCACTATTCTGCTGGTGCAGTCACTGTGTACATACATTACATTACTGATCCTGAGTTACCTCCTGTATTATACTCCAGAGCTGCACTCACTATTCTGCTGGTGTAGTCACTGTGTACATATATTACTGATCCTGAGTTACCTCCTGTATTATACTCCAGAGCTGCACTCACTATTCTGGTGGTGCAGTCACTGTGTACATACATTACATTACTGATCCTGAGTTACATCCTGTATTATACTCCAGAGCTGCACTCCCTATTCTGCTGGTGCAGTCACTGTGTACATACATTACATTACTGATCCTGAGTTACATCCTGTATTATACTCCAGAGCTGCACTCACTATTCTGGTGGTGCAGTCACTGTGTACATACATTACATTACTGATCCTGAATTACCTCCTGTATTATACTCCAGAGCTGCGCTCACTATTCTGCTGGTGCAGTCACTGTGTACATACATTACATTACTGATCCTGAGTTACATCCTGTATTATACTCTAGAGCTGCACTCACTATTCTGCTGGTGCAGTCACTGTGTACATACATTACATTACTGATCCTGAGTTACATCCTGTATTATACTCCAGAGCTGCACTCACTATTCTGCTGGTACAGTCACTGTGTACATACATTGCATTACTGATCCGGAGTTACCTCCTGTATTATACTCCAGAGCTGCACTCACTATTCTGCTGGTGCAGTCACTGTGCACATACAATACATTACTGATCCTGAGTTACATCCTGTATTATACTCCAGAGCTGCACTCCCTATTCTGCTGGTGCAGTCACTGTGTACATACATTACTGATCCTGAGTTACATCCTGTATTATACTCCAGAGCTGCACTCCTATATGGTGCAGTCACGGTGTACATACATTACATTACTGATCCTGAGTTACATCCTGTATTATACTCCAGAGCTGCGCTCACTATTCTGCTGGTGCAGTCACTGTGTACATACATTACATTACTGATCCTGAGTTACCTCCTGTATTATACTCCAGAGCTGCACTCACTATTCTGCTGGTGTAGTCACTGTGTACATACATTACTGATCCTGAGTTACCTCCTGTATTATACTCCAGAGCTGCACTCACTATTCTGCTGGTGCAGTCACTGTGTACATACATTACATTACTGATCCTGAGTTACCTCCTGTATTATACTCCAGAGCTGCACTCACTATTCTGCTGGTGCAGTCACTGTGTACATACATTACATTACTGATCCTGAGTTACATCCTCTATTATACTCCAGAGCTGCACTCACTATTCTGCTGGTGCAGTCACTGTGTACATACATTACATTACTGATCCTGAGTTATATCCTGTATTATACTCCAGAGCTGCACTCACTATTCTGCTGGTGCAGTCACTGTGTACATACATTACATTACTGATCCTGAGTTACATCCTGTATTATAGTCCAGAGCTGCACTCACTATTCTGCTGGTGCAGTCACTGTGTACATACATTACATTACTGATCCTGAGTTACCTCCTGTATTATACTCCAGAGCTGCACTCACTATTCTGCTGGTGCAGTCACTGTGTACATACATTACATTACTGATCCGGAGTTACATCCTGTATTATACTCCAGAGCTGCACTCACTATTCTGCTGGTGCAGTCACTGTGTACATACATTACATTTCCTGAGTTACCTCCTGTATTATACTCCAGAGCTGCACTCACTATTCTGCTGGTGTAGTCACTGTGTACATACATTACTGATCCTGAGTTACCTCCTGTATTATACTCCAGAGCTGCACTCACTATTCTGCTGGTGCAGTCACTGTGTACATACATTACATTACTGATCCTGAGTTACCTCCTGTATTATACTCCAGAGCTGCACTCACTATTCTGCTGGTGCAGTCACTGTGTACATACATTACATTACTGATCCTGAGTTACCTCCTGTATTATACTCCAGAGCTGCACTCACTATTCTGCTGGTGCAGTCACTGTGCACATACATTACATTACTGATCCTGAGTTACCTCCTGTATTATACTCCAGAGCTGCACTCACTATTCTGCTGGTGCAGTCACTGTGTACATATATTACATTACTGATCCTGAGTTACCTCCTGTATTATACTCCAGAGCTGCACTCACTATTCTGCTTCTGCAGTCACTGTGTACATACATTACATTACTGATCCTGAGTTACCTCCTGTATTATACTCCAGAGCTGCACTCACTATTCTACTGGTGCAGTCACTGTGTACATACATTACATTACTGATCCTGAGTTACATCCTGTATTATACTCCAGAGCTGCACTCACTATTCTGCTGGTGCAGTCACTGTGTACATACATTACATTACTGATCCTGAGTTACATCCTGTATTATACTCCAGAGCTGCACTCACTATTCTGCTGGTGCAGTCACTGTGTACATACATTACATTACTGATCCTGAGTTACATCCTGTATTATACCCCAGAGCTGCACTCACTATTCTGCTGGTGCAGTCACTGTGTACATACATTACATTACTGATCCTGAGTTACATCCTGTATTATACCCCAGAGCTGCACTCACTATTCTGCTGGTGCAGTCACTGTGTACATACATTACTGATCCTGAGTTACATCCTGTATTATACTCCAGAGCTGCACTCACTATTCTGCTGGTGCAGTCATTGTGTACATACATTACATTACTGATCCTGAGTTACCTCCTGTATTATACTCCAGAGCTGCACTCACTATTCTGCTGGTGCAGTCACTGTGTACATACATTACATTACTGATCCTGAGTTACATCCTGTATTATACCCCAGAGCTGCACTCACTATTCTGCTGGTGCAGTCACTGTGTACATACATTACATTACTGATCCTGAGTTACCTCCTGTATTATACTCCAGAGCTGCACTCACTATTCTGCTGGTGGAGTCACTGTGTACATACATTACATTACTGATCCTGAGTTACCTCCTGTATTATACTGCAGAGCTGCACTCACTATTCTGCTGGTGCAGTCACTGTGTACATACATTACATTACTGATCCTGAGTTACATCCTGTATTATACTCCAGAGCTGCACTCACTATTCTGCTGGTGCAGTCACTGTGTACATACATTACATTACTGATCCTGAGTTACCTCCTGTATTATACTCCAGAGCAGCACTCACTATTCTGCTGGTGCAGTCACTGTGTACATACATTACATTACTGATCCTGAGTTACCTCCTGTATTATACTCCAGAGCAGCACTCACTATTCTGCTGGTGCAGTCACTGTGTACATACATTACATTACTGATCCCGAGTTACATCCTGTATTATACTCCAGAGCTGCACTCACTATTCTGCTGGTGCAGTCACTGTGTACATACATTACTGATCCTGAGTTACATCCTGTATTATACTCCAGAGCTGCACTCACTATTCTGCTGGTGCAGTCACTGTTTACGTACATTACTTCTGCAGTATTATGCTCCAGAGCTGCGGTTCTCCCATGGATCGGGTATAATGTGGGGTGACGTCATCCTGTGACAGTGAGGAGTTTTGGGGGGTCCTCACCCGGACTTATGATGGGATGGTTAGTAGGAGTCATGTTGTTTTCGGGGGCCGTGCGTCTCCTCTTGTGATGTCAGCTCCGGGGTCTTGCGGATCTTTTGCTTACTCTCCTCTAGGTCACGACCTCCAGCAACACGTAAGGCGTCACACAAAGCGCGGTGGTCTCAGTGCACAGTCTGCCCACTCTGTGCACATTACAGCTGAACATGACGGAGCAGACCCCCGCAGCGAGGACCCCCGGCTGAGGCTTTTCTGGGATGAAGCTCGTTGCTGTGGATCCTACATGTCGGCTTCTGATTGATAAGCGGGGGCTGCAGCCGAGCTGATGGCAGCACAGACCCCCATAGAATCTGCTGGGGGCGACAGTGATGGAGCCCATACTCCAAGCATCACCCCTGAGGAGCATTCACCTCCAGAGCTGCCCCGTTCTCCAGTCACCTCCGGAGCTGAAGGCACAGTTCTGCCTTACGTATCGTTAGCTCTTTGCAGTGCATTATGGGAGGTTTTACATCCATTATAACTACAATCCACAACCAGCAGCCCAGTATCAGAAAAAAGCAGACGTGTGGGTGCAGCTCTGGCTGTGAGTAGAGTAGATGGAGCACAGGAGTGTGACCTGCCATATGCTGCGCCGCTCCCTCCTCCTCATGTCCTCTGCCCTGACGGATCGCGGGAGCGGCAGACACCACAGGAATGGCGCCAGGCAGGAAGGGGATGTATAAGTAGTGAACCCCATTAATGCCAGCGGGGAAGGGGGTACCCACTGGGCACTACGGGGGGAGCAGGAGTGGCCCCCGCAGGTCTCAGAGCCGCCTTCATCACCTCTAATACCCCCATATATACAGGTAGGGACCACCCAAATATACTGTGACACCCCCGGGAATACACCGACACTCTCCCGAGTGAGAACTCGAACAGGTAAGATGGCGGATAAAAGTGGAAGGAAGGGTCTCCCTGTGCACAGCTGGGTGGGGGAGGTGCGGAGTCGACTCGGCGGAGGGGGGTGAGTATCTTCTACAAGAAAACCATTCCAAATGTGGCGGAGATCAGGGGCTGCGGCCGCAGAGGATCAGAGGCTGCGGCCGCGGGGGATCAGGGGCTGCGGCCGCGGGGAATCAGGGGCTGCGGCCATTTCTCCTCCATCTTCTACCGTAGGAAGAATGTCCTGCAACTGAGTCATCACCAGCAACAGCTCAGCACTATATGGCCGCAGAGCTCGGAGCCCCCCGCAGATGTGGAGACGACGGGTGGAGAGGAAATCAGCGAAGAGCGAGCACGTCAGCTGCCCTGGAAACTCATCACGTTGCACCGCCGGCAGCCACCCAGAGACGCCGCAACGCCGGCAGCCACCCAGAGACGCCGCAACGCCGGCAGCCACCCAGAGACGCCGCAACGCCGGCAGTCACCCAGAGACGTCGCACCGCCGGCAGCCACCCAGAGACGCCACAACGCCAGCAGCCATCCAGAAACGCCGCACCGCCAGCAGTCATCGTGACGCCAATTTGCAGATTTTGACTTGCGAATGCATAAAACTTAGAATAAAGCTGCGAGACCCAAATAACAAAAACCAAAGTAAAGCCCCAAGGAGCCGGGCCAGAAGGCGCCACCACCCGCCCGTGCGCTAACACTGTAAACCACCCACCCGTGCGCTCCGCCACTGTAAACCACCCACAGAGGAGGAAACAATAAGTAACCGCTGCGGCCGACGTCACTGCACACAGACACGCGTGGGTGATAGAGCTCTAATATATAGATCTGATATATACGGATATAGAAATATATACATTTATGTGGAGTGGGGCCGCCGGCCGGCCAGACAGGAAGTGTCGCCATGATGCTGTGATGTCACTTCCTGTCTCCTGCGGGGAGGACGGCCCAAGGTGTCCTGCTCCGGCTCCGCGTCTAGTGGTTCTCGCCATTACAACGCCATGTCCTTGGCGCGGCGTCCATCATACGGCTCACCCCAGGATGATGATGTGAGGGCGACGTGCGGCCGAGGACCCTCAGAGCAGCTGTTGTGCGTTTCTCAGCCAGTCCCCAGCGGCGGACATGACAGAAGGTTGGAGGATCTCCGGCCGCCACTACTGGCTGTGGTCTCGGATCAGCTCCAGGACGCTGGTCAGGCTGTGCAGCCCCAGCACGTAGCCCTTGTCCGGCCCGTCGTGCACCTTCAGGTCATCGCGGAAACCTTTGTAGGTGCTGTGCGCGAAGTCTATCATGCGGACGTCCACCTTGGGGCCGGGGTCCTGGGCCGGGGGGCGGCCGGTCCCGTCGTAGATGATGAGCAGCGAGCTGGAGTAGAAGCGGTACGAGGCCTGGATTTCCAGCACGGAGATCAGTCGCTTCAGTTTGCTCAGGATCGGCTCCAGCAGGTCGGTGCGAAGCTGGACGCCATTGTGGAGGTACTGGTACAGGGCCTGGCGGAAGCCCTCCGTGCTCAGGCCGCGGCCGTAGTACTTGTTCAGGCAGAGGTAATGCCCCGTGTTCATCTGGAAGACCTGGAGGAGAGAGGGATTGTGGGTAACCAGACAGCGGAAATACCACCGGGGTCCCACTAACAGGACCACACCCCGCCATTAACCCTTCCTGCCCCCCCATCCCGGGGCCGCACCTGCATGCCGCACACCCTCACACCCAGCGTGGCGGACGTGCTCTGCTCGCACTTCTTCATCTGCCGGGCCGCCTTCTCCTCCGAGGCGTCGTCGCCGTGCTGCCGGGTTCCCATCTTCAGGTCCAGGACGCACGGGAACTTGAAATGATGGACGACGTTCTCCAGCAGCAGGAATTCTGGGACAGAGTTAAGCCATGACAACAGAGGAGGAGTACTCTCATCGGACGCCCTACCTACAGCTGCACAAGGATACTGTACATCTTGCGCTCCTTGGACTCGGAGCGCATGCGGCTCAGCTGCTGCTTGTGGCACCGCAGGCTCCAGGGGTTGTAGCTGATCCGCTCCGCACTCGGCCCGCTGTTCCCGTCCAGCATCTGGAAGGGGGCGTCCGACTGCGCCAGGACCTCCAGCTTGGGGCTCTTCATCTCTGGGACGCTGCGGGAGAGGTGAGGGGTGAAACAACCTGCACACGAGCCCCCAACATGCTGCTCACAGCACGGGGTCTCAGCACAGAATACCCCCCAGGACGTCAATATGGCCCCCAATAATCCCCAGAGCCGGAATCACTGACAACATCTGTGTCCTAATGGAGCAGAGCTGCGGTGTAAAGCATGAGGGAGGGTCCTGCCTACAGAGAGGCCGACATATGGTCTGGTGGGCGCCCTGCCCTGTCTTCTCAATTTTCTGCACAGTCTACAGCTACAAGTCAAATGGGCCCCCGGATGTGTACAGGGCCCCAGGCTGGGCCGGACCGTCACCTCTCGGAGTTCTCCCCGGTCAGTGGCGGCCGCTCGTCCTTGTGGTCGGTGCTGCTGGTCCGGTGCAGACTGCGGCGGGAGTGCTTGCGTCTCGGATGGTCCCGGTCCGGAAACTCTTCGTGATCGGCCGCCTCACTCTCCATGTACGGGTAAGCCACCAGGTTAATGTAGCCATCGCTGTCACCCTCAAAGCAGACGGACACCACACCTGGCGGGAGAGAGCGCCGGAGTCAGGAACCGCGGGGGCCGGCGCACCACAGCAATGGGGAGGGCGGCGCACCACAGCAATGGGGGGGGCGGCGCACCACAGCAATGGGGGGGGTAGGCGCACCACAGCAATGGGGAGGGGCAGGCGCACCACAGCAATGGGGGGGGGGGCAGGCGCACCACAGCAATGGGGGGGGGGGCAGGCGCACCACAGCAATGGGGGGGGGCAGGCGCACCACAGCAATGGGGGGGGGCAGGCGCACCACAGCAATGGGGGGGGGGCAGGCGCACCACAGCAATGGGGGGGGGGGGCAGGCGCACCACAGCAATGGGGGGGGGGCAGGCGCACCACAGCAATGGGGGGGGGGGCAGGCGCACCACAGCAATGGGGGGGGGGGCAGGCGCACCACAGCAATGGGGGGGGGGGCAGGCGCACCACAGCAATGGGGGGGGGGCAGGCGCACCACAGCAATGGGGGGGGGGGCAGGCGCACCACAGCAATGGGGGGGGGGGCAGGCGCACCACAGCAATGGGGGGGGGGGGGCAGGCGCACCACAGCAATGGGGGGGGGGCAGGCGCACCACAGCAATGGGGGGGGGCAGGCGCACCACAGCAATGGGGGGGGGCAGGCGCACCACAGCAATGGGGGGGGGGCAGGCGCACCACAGCAATGGGGGGGGGGGCAGGCGCACCACAGCAATGGGGGGGGGGGCAGGCGCACCACAGCAATGGGGGGGGGGCAGGCGCACCACAGCAATGGGGGGGGGCAGGCGCACCACAGCAATGAGGGGGGGGGCAGGCGCACCACAGCAATGAGGGGGGGGGCAGGCGCACCACAGCAATGGGGGGGGGGGCAGGCGCACCACAGCAATGGGGGGGGGGGCAGGCGCACCACAGCAATGGGGGGGGGGCAGGCGCACCACAGCAATGGGGGGGGGGCAGGCGCACCACAGCAATGGGGGGGGGGCAGGCGCACCACAGCAATGGGGGGGGGGCAGGCGCACCACAGCAATGGGGGGGGCAGGCGCACCACAGCAATGGGGGGGGCAGGCGCACCACAGCAATGGGGGGGGGCAGGCGCACCACAGCAATGGGGGGGGGCAGGCGCACCACAGCAATGGGGGGGGGGCAGGCGCACCACAGCAATGGGGGGGGGCAGGCGCACCACAGCAATGGGGGGGGCAGGCGCACCACAGCAATGGGGGGGGGCAGGCGCACCACAGCAATGGGGGGGGCAGGCGCACCACAGCAATGGGGGGGGGCAGGCGCACCACAGCAATGGGGGGGGGGCAGGCGCACCACAGCAATGGGGGGGGGGCAGGCGCACCACAGCAATGGGGGGGGGGCAGGCGCACCACAGCAATGGGGGGGGGGGCAGGCGCACCACAGCAATGGGGGGGGGGGCAGGCGCACCACAGCAATGGGGGGGGGGCAGGCGCACCACAGCAATGGGGGGGGGGGGCAGGCGCACCACAGCAATGGGGAAGCCCAACCTGTCCTGAAACCCTGCCCTGCAACAGCCCCTCCCCACATGGGGGACTCTACAGCCCCTCCCCCCTGGACCAGCCTGCCCCCTCCCCCCTGGACCAGCCTGCCCCCTCCCCCCTGGACCAGCCTGCCCCCTCGCACATGCCTTCACATCGGGGGAGGAGTTGGCGATTATCTCATCCGCTCTGTCGTGTACTGGGGGGTTTCAGGTATTGGGGTCTCACCTTTATATTCCGGGGTAAACTCTTTCATCTCGGGGGGGAGGGACTCGTAGAAACGCTGCTCGCGGGAGATGAGGGGCTTGCAGACGGTGTGGTCATCGTAGCGCATCATACTGCTGTGGCCCCCCACCTGATGGATGAACGGCTCCAGCAGGACCCCCCGGACCCTGTCGCACACTGCGCTCTGGACGAACTTCCCCACTTCCATGGTTTGACAAACACACATTGCGTTGGACGCCCGATGTTCGGCCGGGGCATGGGGAGTGGCGCAGGGGCCGGGCAGCGGTGCGGGGGGCCCGGAGGGCAGCGGCTCCTTCACCTGGAAATCGCTCCTCGGATCTGAGGAAGAGAAGAAAACAGATCAAGGAGACTGCGAGCAGTGGGGATGTATGCTGGGACTTGTAGTGCTACTACCCAGGGCTGCAGAGAGGGGGCACCACCTCCAGACTGAGGGGTTCACAAGTGGCAGCGGCGTCTTTCATGGAGGGAGAGCGACTGTGACCGGATAGATCACAGAGATCACGTGACGGATCAAATGTCCATCAGCGAAGCCGAGAAACGGAACTGAGACCGGGGGGAATCAGGTGACCCCAGCGACGAGCAGATCATGTGACCAGCGCTCCGTGTGTGGAAAGAGGGAAGCCGCGGCAGAAACCCCGAAACTCCGGTCACAGAGCAGCGTCAGAGTATTCAGGGTCTGTGAAAATCAGGGGTGACCCCAAAACAAGCCACACACAGCGGGCACTGTGACAACAGTACCCCCAACTACACGTCGTCCCCCCCACTGACAGCGGGACCCCCCAACTACACATCCCCCCACAGTGACAGAGCCGGCCCCCCTCGACTACACCCCCCCACAGTGACAGAGCCGGAGGAGAAGTAATGTTCACAAAGGGTTAACGGCGCTGAAGACCGAAGGAAAAAGAACCCGAGGAGGAAAGTGACTCCTCTAAATTATTAAGAGTCTGTAGACAAGTTACAGGGCGCAGCGGCTGAGAGCCCGACACCAGCGGTGGCCGAGATGCCTCCCCCGACACCAGCGGCGGCCAAGACCCCTCCCCCCGACACCAGCGGCGGCCGAGACCCCTCCCCCGACACCAGCGGCGGCCGAGACCCCTCCCCCACCGACACCAGAGGCGGACGAGAACCCTCCCCCACCGACACCAGAGGCGGCCGTGACCCCTCCCCCACCGACACCAGCGGCGGCCGTGACCCCTCCCCCACCGACACCAGCGGCGGCCGAGATGCCTCCCCCCGACACCAGCGGCATCCGAGACCCCTCCCCCCGACACCAGCGGCGGCCGAGACCCCTCCCCCACCGACACCAGAGGCGGCCGAGAACCCTCCCCCACCGACACCAGAGGCGGCCGAGAACCCTCCCCCACCGACACCAGAGGCGGCCGTGACCCCTCCCCCACCGACACCAGCGGCGGCCGTGACCCCTCCCCCACCGACACCAGCGGTGGCCGAGATGCCTCCCCCGACACCAGGGGCATCCGGGACACCTCCCCCCGACACCAGCGGCGGCCGAGACCCCTCCCCCACCGACACCAGAGGCGGCCGTGACCCCTCCCCCACCGACACCAGAGGCGGCCGAGACCCCTCCCCCACCAGAGGCGGCCGAGACCCCTCCCCCACCAGAGGCGGCCGAGACCCCTCCCCCACCGACACCAGAGGCGGCCGTGACCCCTCCCCCGACACCAGAGGCGGCCGTGACCCCTCCCCCACCGACACCAGAGGCGGCCGAGACCCCTCCCCCACCAGAGGCTGCCGAGACCCCCCCCACCGACACCAGAGGCGGCCGACACCCCTCCCCCGACACCAGCGGCGGCCGAGACCCCTCCCCCGACACCAGCGGCATCCGGGACCCCTCCCCCCGACACCAGCGGCAGCCGAGGCCCCTCCCCCCGACACCAGCGGCATCCGAGACCCCTCCCCCGACACCAGCGGCGGCCGAGACCCCTCCCCCCGACACCAGCGGCAGCCAAGACCCCTCCCCCGACACCAGCCGAGACCCCTCCCCCGACACCAGAGGCAGCCGAGACCCCTCCCCCACCGACACCAGAGGCGGCCGACACCCCTCCCCCGACACCAGAGGCGGCCGACACCCCTCCCCCGACACCAGAGGCGGCCGACACCCCTCCCCCGACACCAGCCAAGACCCCTCCCCCGACACCAGCGGCGGCGGAGACCCCTCCCCCACCGACGGCCGAGACCCCTCCCCCGACCGAGACCCCTCCCCCGACACCAGCGGCGGCCGAGACCCCTATCCCCCGACACCAGCGGTGGCCGAGACCCCTCCCCCACCGACACCAGAGGCGGCGGAGACCCCTCCCCCACCGACACCAGAGGCGGCGGAGACCCCTCCCCCACCGACACCAGAGGCGGCGGATACCCCTCCCCCACCGACACCAGAGGCGGCGGATACCCCTCCCCCACCGACACCAGAGGCGGCGGATACCCCTCCCCCACCGACACCAGAGGCGGCGGATACCCCTCCCCCACCGACACCAGAGGCGGCGGATACCCCTCCCCCACCGACACCAGAGGCGGACGAGACCCCTCCCCCGACACCAGAAGCGGCCGAGACCCCTCCCCCGACACCAGAAGCGGCCGAGACCCCTCCCCCCGACACCAGAGGCGGCCAAACCCCTTCCCCATCGACACCAGGGAACGCAGCGTAAAGACAACCACCTCCTGCTTTACGCTTCATTAAGAGACCACATAGCCGCCATCAGGGCTGGAGGTCAGGGGTCACACGGCCCCTCACACCCGGCTGCTTGTTGGATCTGGGCGACACCACAAGTCGCATCGCTTTGCCTCTCACTTTCCACAATCACTGAGATGAAAGGCGGCCATCACTGCAGAGAGTGGGGGAGTGGTGGATGTATGAACGGTGGCTCCTCCAGTGGAGGTAGATGTATTGGCAGTGGCGGATGTATCAGCGGTGGCTCCTCCGGTGGAGGCAGATGTATTGGCAGTGGCGGATGTATCAGCGGTGGCTCCTCCGGTGGAGGCAGATGTATTGGCGGTGGCGGATGTATCAGCGGTGGCTCCTCCGGTGGAGGCAGATGTATTGACGGTGGCGGATGTATCAGCGGTGGCTCCTCCGGTGGAGGCAGATGTATTGGCAGTGGCGGATGTATCAGCGGTGGCTCCTCCGGTGGAGGCAGATGTATCGGTGGTGGCTCATGTATCAGCGGTGGCTCCTCCGGTGGAGGCAGATGTATTGACGGTGGCGGATGTATCAGCGGTGGCTCCTCCGGTGGAGGCAGATGTATTGGCGGTGGCAGATGTATCGGCGGTGGCTCCTCCGGTGGAGGCAGATGTATTGGCGGTGGCAGATGTATCAGCGGTGGCTCCTCCGGTGGAGGTAGATGTATTGGCGGTGGCAGATGTATCGGTGGTGGCTCCTCCGGTGGAGGCAGATGTATTGGCGGTGGCGGATGTATCAGCGGTGGCTCCTCCGGTGGAGGTAGATGTATTGGCAGTGGCAGATGTATCGGCGGTGGCTCCTCCGGTGGAGGCAGATGTATTGGCGGTGGCGGATGTATCAGCGGTGGCTCCTCCGGTGGAGGTAGATGTATTGGCAGTGGCAGATGTATCGGCGGTGGCTCCTCCGGTGGAGGTAGATGTATTGGTGGTGGCAGATGTATCAGCGGTGGCTCCTCCGGTGGAGGTAGATGTATTGGCAGTGGCAGATGTATCAGCGGTGGCTCCTCCGGTGGAGGTAGATGTATTGACGGTGGCGGATGTATCAGCGGTGGCTCCTCCGGTGGAGGCAGATGTATTGGCGGTGGCAGATGTATCGGCGGTGGCTCCTCCGATGGAGGCAGATGTATTGGCGGTGGCAGATGTATCAGCGGTGGCTCCTCCGATGGAGGCAGATGTATTGGCGGTGGCAGATGTATCAGCGGTGGCTCCTCCGGTGGAGGCAGATGTATCGGTGGTGGCTCCTCCGGTGGAGGTAGATGTATTGACGGTGGCGGATGTATCAGCAGAGGCTCCTCCGCTGGTGACGGATGTATGGCTGCTGTTATGAGCATCACATGACTCCTCCCACCCTGGTGATGTCATTACAGCTCCATCCACTCAAATCGCTCCACACATCACAGGATAGAGAACATGAGCAGCCAATCGCAGAAGTCACAGTGCAGCCCCGCCCACACAGCTGGAGCTCCGCCCCTGCTAGCAGGAGCCTTACATTAGCCACTCCCACACAGAGGGCATTCTAAGCTCAGCCCACTCATCTCACTGGCTCCTCCCATAACCCCGCCCTCCTTGGCGCTCGATTACGCCCCCTGTGGTGATGTCGTCCCCGTGATCTCCTTCTCACCCCCGGATGCCGCCGCTCCGCGCCTCCAGGCAACCCCCTCACCTACCACAGCCTCCGATGGGGGGCAGCAGCCCACGGGTGTCTTCTCTCACACCCGGCTCCTCTCACCCGCTCCGGACCTGTTCAAATCAACAACAAGATGGCGACCAGCCGGGAAAGAGGCGGCTCAACCACTCGTTGTCATGACAACACGATGCACAGGTTACGCCCTTCTTGGTATCGTCACCAATCAGAGGAATGTATGAAGCCTACGACACCTGTCAGGCCGGCTCCTATTGGCCGCAGTCTGTGTCACTCACGATCCTTTGCCCCGCCCATCGCACCCGCTGTCACTCGCTGACAGAAACAGGCGCACGGTCACAGTCACGTGATCAGTGTTGTGGTTTTTGATTGGATGGAGACGAAGTCTGCGGAACGTGAGCTACACGCGCTCCCCCTGCTGGTGAATGTGAGGCACAGTCCGGCCGGAGCTCGCGGCTCTCCTCAGCTCCCCCTTTTGGCCGCAACGGGGACGTTAATTGTTTTCAAAGTTCAAGTGGGCGTTACCAGAGAGATTTCACTGGGGGCGTGTACTTCTGCCACTGCCCAATGATAGGCAAGCAGCAACACAGGGAAAACGTAGAACACTCCCCCAACATTCAGTGCAGAGAGGGCGGGAGCACAGCAGAGCCCAGCGTGACTGACATCTCATCCCCAGCAGTCAGTGTGGGGGGAGGGCAGAGTGATGACACGGTGTACAGCAGAGCCCAGCGTGACTGACATCTCCTCCCCAGCAGTTAGTGTGGGGGGAGGGGCAGAGTGATGACACGGTGTACAGCAGAGCCGAGCGTTACTGACATCTCATCCCCAGCAGTCAGTGTGGGGGGAGGGGCAGAGTGATGACACAGTGTACAGCAGAGCCGAGCGTTACTGACATCTCATCCCCAGCAGTCAGTGTGGGGGGAGGGGCAGAGTGATGACACGGTGTACACCAGAGCCCAGCGTGACTGACATCTCACCCCCAGCAGTCAGTGTGGGGGGAGGGGCAGAGTGATGACATGGTGTACAGCAGAGCCCAGCATGACTGACATCTCATCCCCAGCAGTCAGTGTGGGGGGAGGGGCAGAGTGATGACACGGTGTACACCAGAGCCCAGCGTGACTGACATCTCATCCCCAGCAGTCAGTGTGGGGGGAGGGGCAGAGTGATGACACGGTGTACAGCAGAGCCGAGCGTGACTGACATCTCATCCCCAGCAGTCAGTGTGGGGGGAGGGGCAGAGTGATGACACGGTGTACAGCAGAGCCCAGCGTGACTGACATCTCATCCCCAGCAGTCAGTGTGGGGGGAGGGGCAGAGTGATGACACGGTGTACACCAGAGCCCAGCGTGACTGACATCTCACCCCCAGCAGTCAGTGTGGGGGGAGGGGCAGAGTGATGACATGGTGTACAGCAGAGCCCAGCATGACTGACATCTCATCCCCAGCAGTCAGTGTGGGGGGAGGGGCAGAGTGATGACACGGTGTACACCAGAGCCCAGCGTGACTGACATCTCACCCCCAGCAGTCAGTGTGGGGGGAGGGGCAGAGTGATGACACGGTGTACAGCAGAGCCCAGCGTGACTGACATCTCATCCCCAGCAGTCAGTGTGGGGGGGGGTCAGAGTGATGACACAGTGTACAGCAGAGCCAAGCGTGACTGACATCTCATCCCCAGCAGTCAGTGTGGGGGGAAGGGGCAGAGTGATAACACAGTGTACAGCAGAGCCCGGCGTGACTGACATCTCATCCCAAGCAGTCAGTGTGGGGGGAGGGGCAGAGTGATGACACGGTGTACAGCAGAGCAGAGCGTGACTGACATCTCATCCCCAGCAGTCAGTGTGGGGGGAGGGCCAGAGTGATGACACAGTGTACAGCAGAGCCAAGCGTGACTGACATCTCATCCCCAGCAGTCAGTGTGGGGGGAGGGACAAAGTGATGACACAGTGTACAGCAGAGCCAAGCGTGACTGACATCTCATCCCCAGCAGTCAGTGTGGGGGGAGGGGCAGAGTGATGACACAGTGTACAGCAGAGCCGAGTGTGACTGACATCTCATCCCCAGCAGTCAGTGTGGGGGAGGGGCAGAGTGATGACACGGTGTACAGCAGAGCCCAGCGTGACTGACATCTCATCCCCAGCAGTCAGTGTGGGGGGGGCAGAGTGATGACAAGGTGTACAGCAGAGCCGAGCGTGACTGACATCTCATCCCCAGCAGTCAGTGTGGGGGGGGGGGCAGAGTGATGACACAGTGTACAGCAGAGCCGAGCGTGACTGATATCTCATCCCCAGCAGTCAGTGTGGGGGGAGAGGCAGAGTGATGACACAGGGTACAGCAGAGCCCAGCGTGACTGACATCTCATCCCCAGCAGTCAGTGTGGGGGGAGGGACAAAGTGATGACACAGTGTACAGCAGAGCCAAGCGTGACTGACATCTCATCCCCAGCAGTCAGTGTGGGGGGAGGGGCAGAGTGATGGCACGGTGTACAGCAGAGCCGAGCGTGACTGACATCTCATCCCCAGCAGTCAGTGTGGGGGGAGGGCCAGAGTGATAACACAGTGTACAGCAGAGCCCAGCGTGACTGACATCTCATCCCCAGCAGTCAGTGTGTGTGTGTGTGGGGGGGGGGCAGAGTGATGACACAGTGTACAGCAGAGCCGAGCGTGACTGACATCTCATCCCCAGCAGTCAGTGTGGGGGGAGGGACAAAGTGATGACACAGTGTACAGCGGAGCCAAGCGTGACTGACATCTCATCCCCAGCAGTCAGTGTGGGAGGAGGGGCAGAGTAATGACACGGTGTACAGCAGAGCCAAGCGTGACTGACATCTCATCCCCAGTAGTCAGTGTGGGGGGAGGGACAAAGTGATGACACAGTGTACAGCAGAGCCCAGCGTGACTGACATCTCATCCCCAGCAGTCAGTGTGGGGGGAGGGGCAGAGTGATGACACCGTGTACAGCAGAGCCCAGCGTGACTGACATCTCATCCCCAGCTGTCAGTGTGGGCGGAGGGACAAGGTGATGACACAGTGTACAGCAGAGCCCAGCGTGACTGACATCTCATCCCCAGCAGTCAGTGTGGGGGGAGGGGCAGAGTGATGAAACCGTGTACAGCAGAGCCCAGCGTGACTGACATCTCATCCCCAGCAGTCAGTGTGGGGGGAGGGGCAGAGTGATAACACAGTGTACAGCAGAGCCAAGCATGACTGACATCTCTTCCCCAGCAGTCAGTGTGGGGGGGGAGGGGCAGAGTGATAACACAGTGTACAGCAGAGCCCAGCGTGACTGACATCTCATCCCCAGCAGTCAGTGTGGGGGGGGGGGCAGAGTGATAACACAGTGTACAGCAGAGCCAAGCATGACTGACATCTCATCCCCAGCAGTCAGTGTGTGGAGGGAGGGGCAGAGTGATAACACAGTGTACAGCAGAGCCCAGCGTCACTGACATCTCATCCCCAGCAGTCAGTGTGGGGGGGGGCAGAGTGATAACACAGTGTACAGCAGAGCCCAGCGTCACTGACATCTCATCCCCAGCAGTCAGTGTGGGGGGAGGGGCAGAGTGATGACACGGTGTACAGCAGAGCCAAGCATGACTGACATCTCACTCCTAGCAGTCAGTGTGGGGGGAGGGGCAGAGTGATGACACAGTGTACAGCAGAACCCAGCGTGACTGACATCTCATCCCCAGCAGTCAGTGTGGGGGGGGGAGCAGAGTGATAACACAGTGTACAGCAGAGCTGAGCGTGACTGACATCTCATCCCCAGCAGTCAGTGTGGGGGGAGGGGCAGAGTGATGACACGGTGTACAGCAGAGCCGAGCGTGACTGACATCTCATCCCCAGCAGTCAGTGTGGGGGGGGGCAGAGTGATAACACAGTGTACAGCAGAGCCAATCATGACTGACATCTCATCCCCAGCAGTCAGTGTGGGGGGAGGGGCAGAGTGATGACACGGTGTACAGCAGAGCCGAGCGTGACTGACATCTCATCCCCAGCAGTCAGTGTGGGGGGAGGGGCAGAGTGATGACACGGTGTACAGCAGAGCCCAGCGTGACTGACATCTCATCCCCAGCAGTCAGTGTGGGGGGAGGGGCAGAGTGATGACACAGTGTACAGCAGAGCCCAGTGTGACTGACATCTCATCCCCAGCAGTCAGTGTTGGGGGAGGGGCAGAGTGATGACACGGTGTACAGCAGAGCCCAGCGTGACTGACATCTCATCCCCAGCAGTCAGTGTGGGGGAAGGGGCAGAGTGATGACATGGTGTACAGCAGAGCCCAGCATGACTGACATCTCATGCCCAGCAGTTAGTGTGGGGGGAGGGGCAGAGTGATGACACAGTGTACAGCAGAGCCGAGCGTGACTGACATCTCATCCCCAGCACTCAGTGGGGGGGGAGGGGCAGAGTGATGACACGGTGCACAGCAGAGCTGAGCGTGACTGACATCTCATCCCCAGCAGTCAGTGTGGGGGGAGGGGCAGAGTGATGACACGGTGTACAGCAGAACCGAGCGTGACTGACATCTCATCCCCAGCAGTCAGTGTGGGGGGAGGGGCAGAGTGATGACACGGTGCACAGCAGAGCCCAGCGTGACTGACATCTCATCCCCAGCAGTCAGTGTGGGGGGAGGGGCAGAGTGATAACACAGTGTACAGCAGAGCCGAGCGTGACTGACATCTCATCCCCAGCAGTCAGTGTGGGGGGAGGGGCAGAGTGATGACACGGTGTACAGCAGAGCCCAGTGTGACTGACATCTCATCCCAAGCAGTCAGTGTGGGGGGAGGGGCAGAGTGATGACATGGTGTACAGCAGAGCCCAGCGTGACTGACATCTCCTCCCCAGCAGTCAGTGTGGGGGAAGGGGCAGAGTGATGACATGGTGTACAGCAGAGCCCAGCATGACTGACATCTCATGCCCAGCAGTTAGTGTGGAGGGAGGGGCAGAGTGATGACACGGTGTACAGCAGAGCCGAGCGTTACTGACATCTCATCCCCAGCAGTCAGTGTGGGGGGAGGGGCAGAGTGATGACACGGTGTACAGCAGAGCCGGGCGTGACTGACATCTCATCCCCAGCAGTCAGTGTGGGGGGAGGGGCAGAGTGATGACACGGTGCACAGCAGAGCCCAGCGTGACTGACATCTCATCCCCAGCAGTCAGTGTGGGGGGAGGGGCAGAGTGATGACATGGTGTACAGCAGAGCCCAGCGTGACTGACATCTCATCCTCAGCAGTCAGTGTGGGGGGAGGGGCAGAGTGATGACACGGTGTACTGCAGAGCCCAGCGTGACTGACATCTCATCCCCAGCAGTCAGTGTGGGGGGAAGGGCAGAGTAATGACACGGTGCACAGCAGAGCCGGGCGTGACTGACATCTCATCCCCAGCAATCAGTGTGGGGGGAAGGGCAGAGTGATGACATGGTGTACAGCAGAGCCCAGCATGACTGACATCTCATCCCCAGCAGTCAGTGTGGGGGGAGGGGCAGAGTGATGACACGGTGTACAGCAGAGCCGGGCGTGACTGACATCTCATCCCCAGCAGTCAGTATGGGGGGAGGGGCAGAGTGATGACACGGTGCACAGCAGAGCCCAGCGTGACTGACATCTCATCCCCAGCAGTCAGTGTGGAGGGAGGGGCAGAGTGATGACATGGTGTACAGCAGAGTCCAGCGTGACTGACATGTCATCCCCAGCAGTCAGTGTGGGGGGAGGGGCAGAGTGATGACACGGTGCACAGCAGAGCCCAGCGTGACTGACATCTCATCCCCAGCAGTCAGTGTGGGGGGAGGGGCAGAGTGATGACATGGTGTACAGCAGAGCCCAGCATAACTGACATCTCACCCCCAGCAGTCAGTGTGGGGGTGGGGCAGAGTGATGACACGGTGTACAGCAGAGCCCAGCGTGACTGACATCTCATCCCCAGCAGTCAGTGTGGGGGGGAGGGCAGAGTAATGACACGGTGTACAGCAGAGCCGGGCGTGACTGACATCTCATCCCCAGCAGTCGGTGTGGGGGCAGGGGCAGAGTGATGACACGGTGTAAAGCAGAGCCCAGCGTGACTGACATCTCATCCCCAGCAGTCACTGTGGGGGGAGGGGCAGAGTGATGACACGGTGTACAGCAGAGCCGGGCGTGACTGACATCTCATCCCCAGCAGTCAGTGTGGGGGGAAGGGCAGAGTAATGACACAGTGTACAGCAGAGCTGAGCGTGACTGACATCTCATCACCAGCAGTCAGTGTGGGGGGAAGGGCAGAGTAATGACGCAATGTACAGCAGAGCCGAGCGTGACTGACATATCATCCCTAGCAGTCAGTGTGGGGAGAAGGGCAGAGTAATGACACGGTGTACAGCAGAGCCGAGCGTGACTGACATCTCATCCCCAGCAGTCATTGTGGGGGGAGGGGCAGAGTGATGACACGGTGTACAGCAGAGCCGAGCATGACTGACATCTCATCCCCAGCAGTCAGTGTGCGGGGAGGGGCAGAGTGATGACACGGTGTACAGCAGAACCCAGCGTGACTGACATCTCATCCCCAGCAGTCAGTGTGGGGGGAAGGGCAGAGTGATGACACGGTGTACAGCAGAGCCGAGCGTGACTGACATCTCATCCCCAGCATTCAGTGTGGGGGGAGGGGCAGAGTGATGACACGGTGTACAGCAGAGCCGAGCATGACTGACATCTCATCCCCAGCAGTCAGTGTGAGGGGAGGGGCAGAGTGATGACACGGTGCACAGCAGAGCCCAGCGTGACTGACATCTCATCCCCAGCAGTCAGTGTGGGGGGAGGGGCAGAGTGATGACACAGTGTACAGCAGAGCCGAGCGTGACTGACATCTCATCCCCAGCAGTCAGTGTGGGGGGAGGGGCAGAGTGATGACACGGTGCACAGCAGAGCCCAGCGTGACTGACATCTCATCCCCAACAGTCAGTGTGGGGGGAGGGGCAGAGTGATGACACGGTGCACAGCAGAGCCGAGCGTGACTGACATCTCATCCCCAGCAGTCAGTGTTGGGGGCGGGGCAGAGTGATGACACGGTGTAGAGCAGAACCGAGCGTGACTGACATCTCACCCCAGCAGTCAGTGTGGGGGGAGGGCCAGAGTGATGACACGGTGCACAGCAGAGCTGAGCGTGACTGACATCTCATCCCCAGCAGTCAGTGTGGGGGGAGGGCCAGAGTGATGACACGGTGTACAGCAGAGCCCAGCGTGACTGACATCTCATCCCCAGCAGTCAGTGTGTGGGGAGGGCCAGAGTGATGACACGGTGTACAGCAGAGCCGAGCGTGACTGACATCTCATCCCCAGCAGTCAGTGTGGGGGGAGCGGCAGAGTGATGACATGGTATACAGCAGAACCGAGCGTGACTGACATCTCATCCCCAGCAGTCAGTGTGGGGGGAGGGGCAGAGTGATGACACGGTGTACAGCAGAGCCGAGCGTGACTGACATCTCATCCCCAGCAGTCAGTGTGGGGGGAGGGGCAGAGTGATGACACAGTGTACAGCAGAGCCCAGCATGACTAACATCTCATCCCCAGCAGTCAGTGTGGGGGGAGGGGCAGAGTGATGACACGGTGTACAGCAGAACCGAGCGTGACTGACATCTCATCCCCAGCAGTCAGTGTGGGGGGAGGGGCAGAGTGATGACACAGTGTACAGCAGAGCCGAGCGTGACTGACATCTCATCCCCAGCAGTCAGTGTGGGGGGAGGGGCAGAGTGATCACACGGTGTACAGCAGAGCCGAGCGTGACTGACATCTCATCCCCAGCAGTCAACGTGGGGGGAGGGGCAGAGTGATGACACAGTGTACAGCAGAGCCCAGCGTGACTGACATCTCATCCCCAGCAGTCAGTGTTGGGGGAGGGGCAGAGTGATGACACGGTGTACAGCAGAGCCGAGCGTGACTGACATCTCATCCCCAGCAGTCAGTGTGGGGGGAGGGGCAGAGTGATCACACGGTGTACAGCAGAGCCGAGCGTGGCTGACATCTCATCCCCAGCAGTCAGTGTGGGGGGAGGGGCAGAGTGATGACACAGTGTACAGCAGAGCCCAGCGTGACTGACATCTCATCCCCAGCAGTCAGTGTGGGGGGAGGGCCAGAGTGATGACACGGTGCACAGCAGAGCCGAGCGTGACTGACATCTCATCCCCAGCAGTCAGTGTGGGGGGAGGACCAGAGTGATGACACAGTGTACAGCAGAGCCCAGCGTGACTGACATCTCATCCCCAGCAGTCAGTGTGGGGGGAGGGCCAGAGTGATGACACGGTGCACAGCAGAGCCGAGCGTGACTGACATCTCATCCCCAGCAGTCAGTGTGGCGGGAGGGGCAGAGTGATGACACGGTGTACAGCAGAACCGAGAGTGACTGACATCTCATCCCCAGCAGTCAGTGTGGGGGGAGGGGCAGAGTGATGACACAGTGTACAGCAGAGCCGAGCGTTACTGACATCTCATCCCCAGCAGTCAGTGTGGGGGGAGGGGCAGAGTGATGACACGGTGTACAGCAGAACCGAGCGTGACTGACATCTCATCCCCAGCAGTCAGTGTGGGGGGAGGGGCAGAGTGATGACACAGTGTACAGCAGAGCCGAGCGTGACTGACATCTCATCCCCAGGAGTCAGTGTGGGGGGAGGGGCAGAGTGATGACAAGGTGTACAGCAGAGCCGAGCGTGACTGACATCTCATCCCCAGCAGTCAGTGTGGGGGGAGGGGCACAGTGATGACACAGTGTACAGCAGAGCCGAGCGTGACTGACATCTCATCCCCAGCAGTCAGTGTGGGGGGAAGGGCAGAGTGATGACACGGTGTACAGCAGAGCCGAGCGTGACTGACATCTCATCCCCAGCAGTCAGTGTGGAGATGGGGCAGATTGATGACACGATGTACAGCATAGCCGAGCGTGACTGACATCTCATCCCCAGCAGTCTAGTGTGGGGGGAGGGGCAGAGTGATGACACGGTGTACAGCAGAGCCGAGCCTGACTGACATCTCATCCCCAGCAGTCAGTGTGGGGGGAGGGGCAGAGTGATGACACGGTGCACAGCAGAGCCGAGCGTGACTGACATCTCATACCCAGCAGTCAGTGTGGGGGAGGGGCAGAGTGATGACACGGTGTACAGCAGAACCGAGCGTGACTGACATCTCATCCCCTGCAGTCAGTGTGGGGGGAGGGGCAGAGTGATGACATGGTATACAGCAGAACCGAGCGTGACTGACATCTCATCCCCAGCAGTCAGTGTGGGGGGAAGGGCAGAGTGATGACACGGTGTACAACAAAGCCGAGCATGACTGACATCTCATCCCCAGCAGTCAGAGTGGGGGGAGGGGCAGAGTGATGACACAGTGTACAGCAGAGCCCAGCGTGACTGACATCTCATCCCCAGCAGTCAGTGTGGGGGGAGGGGCAGAGTGATGAGACGGTGTACAGCAGAGCCGAGCGTGACTGACATCTCATCCCCAGCAGTCAGTGTTGGGGGAGGGGCAGAGTGATGACACGGTGTAGAGCAGAACCGAGCGTGACTGACATGTCATCCCCAGCAGTCAGTGTGGGGGGAGGGCCAGAGTGATGACACGGTGCACAGCAGAGCTGAGCGTGACTGACATCTCATCCCCAGCAGTCAGTGTGTGGGGAGGGCCAGAGTGATGACACGGTGTACAGCAGAGCCCAGCGTGACTGACATCTCATCCCCAGCAGTCAGTGTGTGGGGAGGGCCAGAGTGATGACACGGTGTACAGCAGAGCCGAGCGTGACTGACATCTCATCCCCAGCAGTCAGTGTGGGGGGAGGAGCAGAGTGGACATGGTATACAGCAGAACCGAGCGTGACTGACATCTCATCCCCAGCAGTCAGTGTGGGGGGAGGGGCAGAGTGATGACACGGTGTACAGCAGAGCCGAGCGTGACTGACATCTCATCCCCAGCAGTCAGTGTGGGGGGAGGGGCAGAGTGATGACACAGTGTACAGTAGAGCCCAGCGTGACTGACATCTCATCCCCAGCAGTCAGTGTGGGGGAAGGGGCAGAGTGATGACACGGTGTACAGCAGAACCGAGCGTGACTGACATCTCATCCCCAGCAGTCAGTGTGGGGGGAGGGGCAGAGTGATGACACGGTGTACAGCAGAGCCGAGCGTGACTGACATCTCATCCCCAGCAGTCAGTGTGGGGGGAGGGGCAGAGTGATCACACGGTGTACAGCAGAGCTGAGCGTGACTGACATCTCATCCCCAGCAGTCAGCGTTGGGGGAGAGGTAGAGTGATGACACAGTGTACAGCAGAGCCCAGCGTGACTGACATCTCATCCCCAGCAGTCAGTGTTGGGGGAGGGGCAGAGTGATGACACGGTGTACAGCAGATCCGAGCGTGACTGACATCTCATCCCCAGCAGTCAGTGTGGGGGGAGGGGCAGAGTGATCACACGGTGTACAGCAGAGCCGAGCGTGACTGACATCTCATCCCCAGCAGTCAGTGTGGGGGGAGGGGCAGAGTGATGACACAGTGTACAGCAGAGCCCAGCGTGACTGACATCTCATCCCCAGCAGTCAGTGTGGGGTGAGGGCCAGAGTGATGACTCGGTGCACAGCAGAGCCGAGCGTGACTGACATCTCATCCCCAGCAGTCAGTGTGGGGGGAGGGCCAGAGTGATGACACAGTGTACAGCAGAGCCCAGCGTGACTGACATCTCATCCCCAGCAGTCAGTGTGGGGGGAGGGCCAGAGTGATGACACGGTGCACAGCAGAGCCGAGCGTGACTGACATCTCATCCCCAGCAGTCAGTGTGGGGGGAGGGGCAGAGTGATGACACGGTGTACAGCAGAACCGAGCGTGACTGACATCTCATCCCCAGCAGTCAGTGTGGGGGGAGGGGCAGATTGATGACACAGTGTACAGCAGAGCCGAGCGTGACTGACATCTCATCCCCAGCAGTAAGTGTGGGGGGAGGGGCAGAGTGATGACACAGTGTACAGCAGAGCCCAGCGTGACTGACATCTCATCCCCAGCAGTCAGTGTTGGGGGAGGGGCAGAGTGATGACACGGTGTACAGCAGAGCCGAGCGTGACTGACATCTCATCCCCAGCAGTCAGTGTGGGGGGAGGGGCAGAGTGATCACACGGTGTACAGCAGAACCGAGCGTGACTGACATCTCATCCCCAGCAGTCAGTGTGGGGGGAGGGGCAGAGTGATGACACAGTGTACAGCAGAGCCCAGCGTGACTGACATCTCATCCCCAGCAGTCAGTGTGGGGGGAGGGCCAGAGTGATGACACGGTGCACAGCAGAGCCGAGCGTGACTGACATCTCATCCCCAGCAGTCAGTGTGGGGGGAGGGCCAGAGTGATGACACAGTGTACAGCAGAGCCCAGCGTGACTGACATCTCATCCCCAGCAGTCAGTGTGGGGGGAGGGCCAGAGTGATGACACGGTGCACAGCAGAGCCGAGCGTGACTGACATCTCATCCCCAGCAGTCAGTGTGGGGGGAGGGGCAGAGTGATGACACGGTGTACAGCAGAACCGAGCGTGACTGACATCTCATCCCCAGCAGTCAGTGTGGGGGGAGGGGCAGAGTGATGACACAGTGTACAGCAGAGCCGAGCGTGACTGACATCTCATCCCCAGCAGTCAGTGTGGGGGGAGGGGCAGAGTGATGACACGGTGTACAGCAGAACCGAGCGTGACTGACATCTCATCCCCAGCAGTCAGTGTGGGGGGAGGGGCAGAGTGATGACACAGTGTACAGCAGAGCCGAGCGTGACTGACATCTCATCCCCAGGAGTCAGTGTGGGGGGAGGGGCAGAGTGATGACAAGGTGTACAGCAGAGCCGAGCGTGACTGACATCTCATCCCCAACAGTCAGTGTGGGGGGAGGGGCAGAGTGATGACACGGTGCACAGCAGAGCCGAGCGTGACTGACATCTCATCCCCAGCAGTCAGTGTTGGGGGCGGGGCAGAGTGATGACACGGTGTAGAGCAGAACCGAGCGTGACTGACATCTCACCCCAGCAGTCAGTGTGGGGGGAGGGCCAGAGTGATGACACGGTGCACAGCAGAGCTGAGCGTGACTGACATCTCATCCCCAGCAGTCAGTGTGGGGGGAGGGCCAGAGTGATGACACGGTGTACAGCAGAGCCCAGCGTGACTGACATCTCATCCCCAGCAGTCAGTGTGTGGGGAGGGCCAGAGTGATGACACGGTGTACAGCAGAGCCGAGCGTGACTGACATCTCATCCCCAGCAGTCAGTGTGGGGGGAGCGGCAGAGTGATGACATGGTATACAGCAGAACCGAGCGTGACTGACATCTCATCCCCAGCAGTCAGTGTGGGGGGAGGGGCAGAGTGATGACACGGTGTACAGCAGAGCCGAGCGTGACTGACATCTCATCCCCAGCAGTCAGTGTGGGGGGAGGGGCAGAGTGATGACACAGTGTACAGCAGAGCCCAGCATGACTAACATCTCATCCCCAGCAGTCAGTGTGGGGGGAGGGGCAGAGTGATGACACGGTGTACAGCAGAACCGAGCGTGACTGACATCTCATCCCCAGCATTCAGTGTGGGGGGAGGGGCAGAGTGATGACACAGTGTACAGCAGAGCCGAGCGTGACTGACATCTCATCCCCAGCAGTCAGTGTGGGGGGAGGGGCAGAGTGATCACACGGTGTACAGCAGAGCCGAGCGTGACTGACATCTCATCCCCAGCAGTCAACGTGGGGGGAGGGGCAGAGTGATGACACAGTGTACAGCAGAGCCCAGCGTGACTGACATCTCATCCCCAGCAGTCAGTGTTGGGGGAGGGGCAGAGTGATGACACGGTGTACAGCAGAGCCGAGCGTGACTGACATCTCATCCCCAGCAGTCAGTGTGGGGGGAGGGGCAGAGTGATCACACGGTGTACAGCAGAGCCGAGCGTGGCTGACATCTCATCCCCAGCAGTCAGTGTGGGGGGAGGGGCAGAGTGATGACACAGTGTACAGCAGAGCCCAGCGTGACTGACATCTCATCCCCAGCAGTCAGTGTGGGGGGAGGGCCAGAGTGATGACACGGTGCACAGCAGAGCCGAGCGTGACTGACATCTCATCCCCAGCAGTCAGTGTGGTGGGAGGACCAGAGTGATGACACAGTGTACAGCAGAGCCCAGCGTGACTGACATCTCATCCCCAGCAGTCAGTGTGGGGGGAGGGCCAGAGTGATGACACGGTGCACAGCAGAGCCGAGCGTGACTGACATCTCATCCCCAGCAGTCAGTGTGGCGGGAGGGGCAGAGTGATGACACGGTGTACAGCAGAACCGAGAGTGACTGACATCTCATCCCCAGCAGTCAGTGTGGGGGGAGGGGCAGAGTGATGACACAGTGTACAGCAGAGCCGAGCGTTACTGACATCTCATCCCCAGCAGTCAGTGTGGGGGGAGGGGCAGAGTGATGACACGGTGTACAGCAGAACCGAGCGTGACTGACATCTCATCCCCAGCAGTCAGTGTGGGGGGAGGGGCAGAGTGATGACACAGTGTACAGCAGAGCCGAGCGTGACTGACATCTCATCCCCAGGAGTCAGTGTGGGGGGAGGGGCAGAGTGATGACAAGGTGTACAGCAGAGCCGAGCGTGACTGACATCTCATCCCCAGCAGTCAGTGTGGGGGGAGGGGCACAGTGATGACACAGTGTACAGCAGAGCCGAGCGTGACTGACATCTCATCCCCAGCAGTCAGTGTGGGGGGAAGGGCAGAGTGATGACACGGTGTACAGCAGAGCCGAGCGTGACTGACATCTCATCCCCAGCAGTCAGTGTGGAGATGGGGCAGATTGATGACACGATGTACAGCATAGCCGAGCGTGACTGACATCTCATCCCCAGCAGTCTAGTGTGGGGGGAGGGGCAGAGTGATGACACGGTGTACAGCAGAGCCGAGCCTGACTGACATCTCATCCCCAGCAGTCAGTGTGGGGGGAGGGGCAGAGTGATGACACGGTGCACAGCAGAGCCGAGCGTGACTGACATCTCATACCCAGCAGTCAGTGTGGGGGAGGGGCAGAGTGATGACACGGTGTACAGCAGAACCGAGCGTGACTGACATCTCATCCCCTGCAGTCAGTGTGGGGGGAGGGGCAGAGTGATGACATGGTATACAGCAGAACCGAGCGTGACTGACATCTCATCCCCAGCAGTCAGTGTGGGGGGAGGGGCAGAGTGATGACACGGTGTACAACAAAGCCGAGCATGACTGACATCTCATCCCCAGCAGTCAGAGTGGGGGGAGGGGCAGAGTGATGACACAGTGTACAGCAGAGCCCAGCGTGACTGACATCTCATCCCCAGCAGTCAGTGTGGGGGGAGGGGCAGAGTGATGAGACGGTGTACAGCAGAGCCGAGCGTGACTGACATCTCATCCCCAGCAGTCAGTGTTGGGGGAGGGGCAGAGTGATGACACGGTGTAGAGCAGAACCGAGCGTGACTGACATGTCATCCCCAGCAGTCAGTGTGGGGGGAGGGCCAGAGTGATGACACGGTGCACAGCAGAGCTGAGCGTGACTGACATCTCATCCCCAGCAGTCAGTGTGTGGGGAGGGCCAGAGTGATGACACGGTGTACAGCAGAGCCCAGCGTGACTGACATCTCATCCCCAGCAGTCAGTGTGTGGGGAGGGCCAGAGTGATGACACGGTGTACAGCAGAGCCGAGCGTGACTGACATCTCATCCCCAGCAGTCAGTGTGGGGGGAGGAGCAGAGTGGACATGGTATACAGCAGAACCGAGCGTGACTGACATCTCATCCCCAGCAGTCAGTGTGGGGGGAGGGGCAGAGTGATGACACGGTGTACAGCAGAGCCGAGCGTGACTGACATCTCATCCCCAGCAGTCAGTGTGGGGGGAGGGGCAGAGTGATGACACAGTGTACAGTAGAGCCCAGCGTGACTGACATCTCATCCCCAGCAGTCAGTGTGGGGGAAGGGGCAGAGTGATGACACGGTGTACAGCAGAACCGAGCGTGACTGACATCTCATCCCCAGCAGTCAGTGTGGGGGGAGGGGCAGAGTGATGACACGGTGTACAGCAGAGCCGAGCGTGACTGACATCTCATCCCCAGCAGTCAGTGTGGGGGGAGGGGCAGAGTGATCACACGGTGTACAGCAGAGCTGAGCGTGACTGACATCTCATCCCCAGCAGTCAGCGTTGGGGGAGAGGCAGAGTGATGACACAGTGTACAGCAGAGCCCAGCGTGACTGACATCTCATCCCCAGCAGTCAGTGTTGGGGGAGGGGCAGAGTGATGACACGGTGTACAGCAGATCCGAGCGTGACTGACATCTCATCCCCAGCAGTCAGTGTGGGGGGAGGGGCAGAGTGATCACACGGTGTACAGCAGAGCCGAGCGTGACTGACATCTCATCCCCAGCAGTCAGTGTGGGGGGAGGGGCAGAGTGATGACACAGTGTACAGCAGAGCCCAGCGTGACTGACATCTCATCCCCAGCAGTCAGTGTGGGGTGAGGGCCAGAGTGATGACTCGGTGCACAGCAGAGCCGAGCGTGACTGACATCTCATCCCCAGCAGTCAGTGTGGGGGGAGGGCCAGAGTGATGACACAGTGTACAGCAGAGCCCAGCGTGACTGACATCTCATCCCCAGCAGTCAGTGTGGGGGGAGGGCCAGAGTGATGACACGGTGCACAGCAGAGCCGAGCGTGACTGACATCTCATCCCCAGCAGTCAGTGTGGGGGGAGGGGCAGAGTGATGACACGGTGTACAGCAGAACCGAGCGTGACTGACATCTCATCCCCAGCAGTCAGTGTGGGGGGAGGGGCAGATTGATGACACAGTGTACAGCAGAGCCGAGCGTGACTGACATCTCATCCCCAGCAGTAAGTGTGGGGGGAGGGGCAGAGTGATGACACAGTGTACAGCAGAGCCCAGCGTGACTGACATCTCATCCCCAGCAGTCAGTGTTGGGGGAGGGGCAGAGTGATGACACGGTGTACAGCAGAGCCGAGCGTGACTGACATCTCATCCCCAGCAGTCAGTGTGGGGGGAGGGGCAGAGTGATCACACGGTGTACAGCAGAACCGAGCGTGACTGACATCTCATCCCCAGCAGTCAGTGTGGGGGGAGGGGCAGAGTGATGACACAGTGTACAGCAGAGCCCAGCGTGACTGACATCTCATCCCCAGCAGTCAGTGTGGGGGGAGGGCCAGAGTGATGACACGGTGCACAGCAGAGCCGAGCGTGACTGACATCTCATCCCCAGCAGTCAGTGTGGGGGGAGGGCCAGAGTGATGACACAGTGTACAGCAGAGCCCAGCGTGACTGACATCTCATCCCCAGCAGTCAGTGTGGGGGGAGGGCCAGAGTGATGACACGGTGCACAGCAGAGCCGAGCGTGACTGACATCTCATCCCCAGCAGTCAGTGTGGGGGGAGGGGCAGAGTGATGACACGGTGTACAGCAGAACCGAGCGTGACTGACATCTCATCCCCAGCAGTCAGTGTGGGGGGAGGGGCAGAGTGATGACACAGTGTACAGCAGAGCCGAGCGTGACTGACATCTCATCCCCAGCAGTCAGTGTGGGGGGAGGGGCAGAGTGATGACACGGTGTACAGCAGAACCGAGCGTGACTGACATCTCATCCCCAGCAGTCAGTGTGGGGGGAGGGGCAGAGTGATGACACAGTGTACAGCAGAGCCGAGCGTGACTGACATCTCATCCCCAGCAGTCAGTGTGGGGGGAGTGGCAGAGTGATGACAAGGTGTACAGCAGAGCCGAGCGTGACTGACATTTCATCCCCAGCAGTCAGTGTGGGGGGAGGGGCACAGTGATGACACAGTGTACAGCAGAGCCGAGCGTGACTGACATCTCATCCCCAGCAGTCAGTGTGGGGGGAAGGGCAGAGTGATGACACGGTGTACAGCAGAGCCGAGCGTGACTGACATCTCATCCCCAGCAGTCAGTGTGGAGATGGGGCAGATTGATGACACGATGTACAGCATAGCCGAGCGTGACTGACATCTCATCCCCAGCAGTCTAGTGTGGGGGGAGGGGCAGAGTGATGACTCGGTGTACAGCAGAGCCGAGCCTGACTGACATCTCATCCCCAGCAGTCAGTGTAGAGGGAGGGGCAGAGTGATGACACGGTGCACAGCAGAGCCGAGCGTGACTGACATCTCATCCCCAGCAGTCATGTGGGGGAGGGGCAGAGTGATGACACGGTGTACAGCAGAACCGAGCGTGACTGACATCTCATCCCCAGCAGTCAGTGTGGGGGGAGGGGCAGAGTGATGACACGGTGTACAGCAGAGCCGAGCATGACTGACATCTCATCCCCAGCAGTCAGAGTGGGGGGAGGGGCAGAGTGATGACACAGTGTACAGCAGAGCCCAGCGTGACTGACATCTCATCCCCAGCAGTCAGTGTGGGGGGAGGGGCAGAGTGATGAGACGGCGTACAGCAGAACCGAGCGTGACTGACATCTCATCCCCAGCAGTCAGTGTGGGGGGAGGGGCAGAGTGATGACAAGGTGTACAGCAGAGCCGAGCGTGACTGACATCTCATCCCCAGCAGTCAGTGTGGGGGGAGGGGCACAGTGATGACACAGTGTACAGCAGAGCCAAGCGTGACTGACATCTCATCCCCAGCAGTCAGTGTGGGGGGAAGGGCAGAGTGATGACACGGTGTACAGCAGAGCCGAGCGTGACTGACATCTCATCCCCAGCAGTCAGTGTGGAGATGGGGCAGATTGATGACACGATGTACAGCATAGCCGAGCGTGACTGACATCTCATCCCCAGCAGTCTAGTGTGGGGGGAGGGGCAGAGTGATGACACGGTGTACAGCAGAGCCGAGCCTGACTGACATCTAATCCCCAGCAGTCAGTGTGGGGGGAGGGGCAGAGTGATGACACGGTGCACAGCAGAGCCGAGCGTGACTGACATCTCATCCCCAGCAGTCAGTGTGGGGGAGGGGCAGAGTGATGACATGGTGTACAGCAGAACCGAGCGTGACTGACATCTCATCCCCAGCAGTCAGTGTGGGGGGAGGGGCAGAGTGATGACAATGACATGGTATACAGCAGAACCGAGCGTGACTGACATCTCATCCCCAGCAGTCAGTGTGGGGGGAGGGGCAGAGTGATGACACGGTGTACAGCAGAACCGAGCGTGACTGACATCTCATCACCAGCAGTCAGTGTGGGGGGAGGGGCAGAGTGATGACACAGTGTACAGCAGAGCCCAGCGTGACTGACATCTCATCCCCAGCAGTCAGTGTTGGGGGAGGGGCAGAGTGATGACACGGTGTACAGCAGAGCCGAGCGTGACTGACATCTCATCCCCAGCAGTCAGTGTGGGGGGAGGGGCAGAGTGACCACACGGTGTACAGCAGAGCCAAGCGTGACTGACATCTCATCCCCAGCAGTCAGTGTGGGGGGAGGGGCAGAGTGGTGACACAGTGTACAGCAGAGCCCAGCGTGACTGACATCTCATCCCCAGCAGTCAGTGTGGGGGGAGGGCCAGAGTGATGACACGGTGCACAGCAGAGCCGAGCGTGACTGACATCTCATCCCCAGCAGTCAGTGTGGGGGGAGGGCCAGAGTGATGACACAGTGTACAGCAGAGCCCAGCGTGACTGACATCTCATCCCCAGCAGTCAGTGTGGGGGGAGGGCCAGAGTGATGACTCGGTGCACAGCAGAGCCGAGCGTGACTGACATCTCATCCCCAGCAGTCAGTGTGGGGGGAGGGACAGAGTAATGACACGGTGTACAGCAGAACCGAGCGTGACTGACATCTCATCCCCAGCAGTCAGTGTGGGGGGAGGGGCAGAGTGATGACACGGTGTACAGCAGAGCCGAGCGTGACTGACATCTCATCCCCAGCAGTCAGTGTGGGGGGAGGGGCAGAGTGATGACAAGGTGTACAGCAGAGCCGAGCGTGACTGACATCTCATCCCCAGCAGTCAGTGTGGGGGGAGGGGCACAGTGATGACACAGTGTACAGCAGAGCCGAGCGTGACTGACATCTCATCCCCAGCAGTCAGTGAGGGGGGAAGGGCAGAGTGATGACACGGTGTACAGCAGAGCCGAGCGTGACTGACATCTCATCCCCAGCAGTCAGTTTGGAGATGGGGCAGATTGATGACACGATGTACAGCATAGCCGAGCGTGACTGACATCTCATCCCCAGTAGTCTAGTGTGGGGGGAAGGGCAGAGTGATGACACGGTGTACAGCAGAGCCGAGCCTGACTGACATCTCATCCCCAGCAGTCAGTGTGGGGGAGGGCAGAGTGATGACATGGTGTACAGCAGAACCGAGCGTGACTGACATCTCATCCCCAGCAGTCAGTGTGGGGGGAGGGGCAGAGTGATAACACAGTGTACAGCAGAGCCGAGCGTGACTGACATCTCATCCCCAGCAGTCAGTGTGGAGATGGGGCAGATTGATGACACGGTGTACAGCATAGCCGAGCGTGACTGACATCTCATCCCCAGTAGTTAGTGTGGGGGGAGGGGCAGAGTGATGACACAGTGTACAGCAGAACCGAGCGTGACTGACATCTCATCCCCAGCAGTCAGTGTGGGGGGAGTGGCAGAGTGATAACACGGTGTACAGCAGAGCCCAGCGTGACTGGCATCTCATCCCCAGCAGTCAGTGTGGGGGGAGGGGCAGAGTGATGACACGGTGTGCAGCAGAGCCCAGCGTGACTGACATCTCATCCCTAGCAGACAGTGTGGGGGGAGGGGCAGAGTGATGACATGGTGTACAGCAGAGCCCAGTGTGGCTGACATCTCATCCCTAGCAGTCAGTGTGGGGGGAGGGGCAAAGTGATGACACAGTGTACAGCAGAGCCCAGTGTGACTGACATCTCATCCCCAGCAGTCAGTGTGGGGGGAGGGACAGAGTGATGACAGGGTGTACAGCAGAACCGAGCGTGACTGACATCTCATCCCCAGCATTCAGTGTTGGGGGAGGGGCAGAGTGATGACATGGTGTACAGCAGAGCCGAGCGTGACTGACATCTCATCCCCAGCAGTCAGTGTGGGGGGAGGGGCAGAGTGATGACACGGTGTACAGCAGAGTCCAGTGTGACTGACATCTCATCCTCAGCAGTCGTTGTGGGGGGAGGGCCAGAGTGATGACACGGTGCACAGCAGAGCCGAGCGTGACTAACATCTCATCCCCAGCAGTCAGTGTGGGGGGAGGGGCAGAGTGATGTCACGGTGTACAGCAGAACCGAGCGTGACTGACATCTCATCCCCAGCAGTCAGTGTGGAGGGAGGAGCAGAGTGATGACACAGTGTACAGCAGAGCCGAGCGTGACTGACATCCCATCCCCAGCAGTCAGTGTGGGGGGAGAGGCAGAGTGATGACACGGTGTACAGCAGAGCCGAGCGTGACTGACATCTCATCCCCAGCAGTCAGTGTGGGGGGAGGGGCAGAGTGATGACAGTGTACAGCAGAGCCGAGCGTGACTGACATCTCATCTCCAGCAGTCAGTGTGGGGGGAGGGGCAGAGTGATGACACTGTGTACAGCAGAGCCGAGCGTGACTGATATCTCATCCCCAGCAGTCAGTGTGGGGGGAAGGGCAGAGTGATGACGCAGTGTACAGCAGAGCCGAGCGTGACTGACATCTCATCCCCAGCAGTCAATGTGGAGATGGGGCAGATTGATGACATGGTGTACAGCAGAGCCGAGCCTGACTGACATCTCATCCCCAGCAGTCAGTGTGGGGGGAGGGGCACAGTGATGACACAGTGTACAGCAGAGCCGAGCGTGACTGACATCTCATCCCCAGCAGTCAGTGTGGGGGGAGGGGCAGAGTGATGACAAGGTGTACAGCAGAGCCAAGCCTGACTGACATCTCATCCCCAGCAGTCAGTGTGGGGGGAGGGGCAGAGTGATGACACAGTGTACAGCAGAGCCGAGCGTGACTGACATCTCATCCCCAGCAGTCAGTGTGGGGGGAGGGGCAGAGTGATGACACGGTGTACAGCAGAACCGAGCGTGACTGACATCTCATCCCCAGCAGTGAGTGTGGGGGGAGGGGCAGAGTGATGACACGGTGTATAGCAGAGCCGAGCGTGACTGATATCTCATCCCCAGCAGTCATTGTGGAGATGGGGCAGATTGATGACACGGTGTACAGCAGAGCCGAGCGTGACTGACATCTCATCCCCAGCAGTCAGTGTGGGGGGAGGGGCAGAGTGATGACAAGGTGTACAGCAGAGCCGAGCGTGACTGACATCTCATCCCCAGCAGTCAGTGTGGGGGGAGGGGCAGAGTGATGACACGGTGTACAGCAGAGCCGAGCATGACTGACATCTCATCCCCAGCAGTCAGTGTGGGGGTAGGGGCAGAGTGATGACACAGTGTACAGCAGAACAGAGCGTGACTGACATCTCATCCCCAGCAGTCAGTGTGTGGGGCAGAGTGATGACACGTGTACAGCAGAGCCAAGCGTGACTGACATTTCATCCCCAGCAGTCAGTGTGGGGGGAGGGGCAGAGTGATGAAACGGTGTACAGCAGAGTCCACTATGACTGACATCTCATCCCCAGCAGTCAGTGTGGGGGGAGGGGCAGAGTGATGATGCGGTGTACAGCAGAGCCCAGCGTGACTGACATCTCATCCCCAGCAGTCAATGTGGGGGGAGGGGCAGAGTGATGACACCGTGTACAGCAGAGCCCAGCGTGACTGACATCTCATCCCCAGCAGTCAGTGTGGGGGGAGAGGCAGAGTGATGACACAGTGTACAGCAGATCCCAATGTGACTGACATCTCATCCCCAGCAGTTAGTGTGAGGGGAGGGACAGAGTGATGACACCGTGTACAGCAGAGCTGGGCGTGACTGACATCTCATCCCCAGCAGTCAGTGTGGGGAGAGAGACAGAGTGATGACACGGTGTACAGCAGAGCCCAGTGTGACTGATATCTCATCCTCAGCAATCACTGTGGGGGTGGGGCAGAGTGATGACATGGTGTACAGCAGAGCCCAGCGTGACTGACATCTCATCCCCAGCAGTCAGTGTGGGGGGAGGGGCACAGTGATGACACAGTGTACAGCAGAGCCGAGCGTGACTGACATCTCATCCCCAGCAGTCAGTGTGGGGGGAAGGGCAGAGTGATGACACGGTGTACAGCAGAGCCGAGCGTGACTGACATCTCATCCCCAGCAGTCAGTGTGGAGATGGGGCAGATTAATGACACGATGTACAGCATAGCCGAGCGTGACTGACATCTCATCCCCAGCAGTCTAGTGTGGGGGGAGGGGCAGAGTGATGACACGGTGTACAGCAGAGCCGAGCCTGACTGACATCTCATCCCCAGCAGTCAGTGTGGGGGGAGGGGCAGAGTGATGACACGGTGCACAGCAGAGCCGAGCGTGACTGACATCTCATACCCAGCAGTCAGTGTGGGGGAGGGGCAGAGTGATGACACGGTGTACAGCAGAACCGAGCGTGACTGACATCTCATCCCCTGCAGTCAGTGTGGGGGGAGGGGCAGAGTGATGACATGGTATACAGCAGAACCGAGCGTGACTGACATCTCATCCCCAGCAGTCAGTGTGGGGGGAGGGGCAGAGTGATGACACGGTGTACAGCAAAGCCGAGCATGACTGACATCTCATCCCCAGCAGTCAGAGTGGGGGGAGGGGCAGAGTGATGACACAGTGTACAGCAGAGCCCAGCGTGACTGACATCTCATCCCCAGCAGTCAGTGTGGGGGGAGGGGCAGAGTGATGAGACGGTGTACAGCAGAGCCGAGCGTGACTGACATCTCATCCCCAGCAGTCAGTGTTGGGGGAGGGGCAGAGTGATGACACGGTGTAGAGCAGAACCGAGCGTGACTGACATGTCATCCCCAGCAGTCAGTGTGGGGGGAGGGCCAGAGTGATGACACGGTGCACAGCAGAGCTGAGCGTGACTGACATCTCATCCCCAGCAGTCAGTGTGTGGGGAGGGCCAGAGTGATGACACGGTGTACAGCAGAGCCCAGCGTGACTGACATCTCATCCCCAGCAGTCAGTGTGTGGGGAGGGCCAGAGTGATGACACGGTGTACAGCAGAGCCGAGCGTGACTGACATTTCATCCCCAGCAGTCAGTGTGGGGGGAGGAGCAGAGTGGACATGGTATACAGCAGAACCGAGCGTGACTGACATCTCATCCCCAGCAGTCAGTGTGGGGGGAGGGGCAGAGTGATCACACGGTGTACAGCAGAGCTGAGCGTGACTGACATCTCATCCCCAGCAGTCAGCGTTGGGGGAGAGGCAGAGTGATGACACAGTGTACAGCAGAGCCCAGCGTGACTGACATCTCATCCCCAGCAGTCAGTGTTGGGGGAGGGGCAGAGTGATGACACGGTGTACAGCAGATCCGAGCGTGACTGACATCTCATCCCCAGCAGTCAGTGTGGGGGGAGGGGCAGAGTGATCACACGGTGTACAGCAGAGCCGAGCGTGACTGACATCTCATCCCCAGCAGTCAGTGTGGGGGGAGGGGCAGAGTGATGACACAGTGTACAGCAGAGCCCAGCGTGACTGACATCTCATCCCCAGCAGTCAGTGTGGGGTGAGGGCCAGAGTGATGACACGGTGCACAGCAGAGCCGAGCGTGACTGACATCTCATCCCCAGCAGTCAGTGTGGGGGGAGGGCCAGAGTGATGACACAGTGTACAGCAGAGCCCAGCGTGACTGACATCTCATCCCCAGCAGTCAGTGTGGGGGGAGGGCCAGAGTGATGACACGGTGCACAGCAGAGCCGAGCGTGACTGACATCTCATCCCCAGCAGTCAGTGTGGGGGGAGGGGCAGAGTGATGACACGGTGTACAGCAGAACCGAGCGTGACTGACATCTCATCCCCAGCAGTCAGTGTGGGGGGAGGGGCAGATTGATGACACAGTGTACAGCAGAGCCGAGCGTGACTGACATCTCATCCCCAGCAGTCAGTGTGGGGGGAGGGGCAGAGTGATGACACAGTGTACAGCAGAGCCCAGCGTGACTGACATCTCATCCCCAGCAGTCAGTGTTGGGGGAGGGGCAGAGTGATGACACGGTGTACAGCAGAGCCGAGCGTGACTGACATCTCATCCCCAGCAGTCAGTGTGGGGGGAGGGGCAGAGTGATCACACGGTGTACAGCAGAACCGAGCGTGACTGACATCTCATCCCCAGCAGTCAGTGTGGGGGGAGGGGCAGAGTGATGACACAGTGTACAGCAGAGCCCAGCGTGACTGACATCTCATCCCCAGCAGTCAGTGTGGGGGGAGGGCCAGAGTGATGACACGGTGCACAGCAGAGCCGAGCGTGACTGACATCTCATCCCCAGCAGTCAGTGTGGGGGGAGGGCCAGAGTGATGACACAGTGTACAGCAGAGCCCAGCGTGACTGACATCTCATCCCCAGCAGTCAGTGTGGGGGGAGGGCCAGAGTGATGACACGGTGCACAGCAGAGCCGAGCGTGACTGACATCTCATCCCCAGCAGTCAGTGTGGGGGGAGGGGCAGAGTGATGACACGGTGTACAGCAGAACCGAGCGTGACTGACATCTCATCCCCAGCAGTCAGTGTGGGGGGAGGGGCAGAGTGATGACACAGTGTACAGCAGAGCCGAGCGTGACTGACATCTCATCCCCAGCAGTCAGTGTGGGGGGAGGGGCAGAGTGATGACACGGTGTACAGCAGAACCGAGCGTGACTGACATCTCATCCCCAGCAGTCAGTGTGGGGGGAGGGGCAGAGTGATGACACAGTGTACAGCAGAGCCGAGCGTGACTGACATCTCATCCCCAGCAGTCAGTGTGGGGGGAGTGGCAGAGTGATGACAAGGTGTACAGCAGAGCCGAGCGTGACTGACATTTCATCCCCAGCAGTCAGTGTGGGGGGAGGGGCACAGTGATGACACAGTGTACAGCAGAGCCGAGCGTGACTGACATCTCATCCCCAGCAGTCAGTGTGGGGGGAAGGGCAGAGTGATGACACGGTGTACAGCAGAGCCGAGCGTGACTGACATCTCATCCCCAGCAGTCAGTGTGGAGATGGGGCAGATTGATGACACGATGTACAGCATAGCCGAGCGTGACTGACATCTCATCCCCAGCAGTCTAGTGTGGGGGGAGGGGCAGAGTGATGACTCGGTGTACAGCAGAGCCGAGCCTGACTGACATCTCATCCCCAGCAGTCAGTGTAGAGGGAGGGGCAGAGTGATGACACGGTGCACAGCAGAGCCGAGCGTGACTGACATCTCATCCCCAGCAGTCAGTGTGGAGATGGGGCAGATTGATGACACGATGTACAGCATAGCCGAGCGTGACTGACATCTCATCCCCAGCAGTCTAGTGTGGGGGGAGGGGCAGAGTGATGACACGGTGTACAGCAGAGCCGAGCCTGACTGACATCTAATCCCCAGCAGTCAGTGTGGGGGGAGGGGCAGAGTGATGACACGGTGCACAGCAGAGCCGAGCGTGACTGACATCTCATCCCCAGCAGTCAGTGTGGGGGAGGGGCAGAGTGATGACATGGTGTACAGCAGAATCGAGCGTGACTGACATCTCATCCCCAGCAGTCAGTGTGGGGGGAGGGGCAGAGTGATGACAATGACATGGTATACAGCAGAACCGAGCGTGACTGACATCTCATCCCCAGCAGTCAGTGTGGGGGGAGGGGCACAGTGATGACACAGTGTACAGCAGAGCCAAGCGTGACTGACATCTCATCCCCAGCAGTCAGTGTGGGGGGAAGGGCAGAGTGATGACACGGTGTACAGCAGAGCCGAGCGTGACTGACATCTCATCCCCAGCAGTCAGTGTGGAGATGGGGCAGATTGATGACACGATGTACAGCATAGCCGAGCGTGACTGACATCTCATCTCCAGCAGTCTAGTGTGGGGGGAGGGGCAGAGTGATGACACGGTGTACAGCAGAGCCGAGCCTGACTGACATCTAATCCCCAGCAGTCAGTGTGGGGGGAGGGGCAGAGTGATGACACGGTGCACAGCAGAGCCGAGCGTGACTGACATCTCATCCCCAGCAGTCAGTGTGGGGGAGGGGCAGAGTGATGACATGGTGTACAGCAGAACCGTGCGTGACTGACATCTCATCCCCAGCAGTCAGTGTGGGGGGAGGGGCAGAGTGATGACACGGTGTACAGCAGAGCCGAGCGTGATTGACATCTCATCCCCAGCAGTCAGAGTGGGGGGAGGGGCAGGGTGATGACACAGTGTACAGCAGAGCCCAGCGTGACTGACATCTCATCCCCAGCAGTCAGTGTGGGGGGAGGGGCAGAGTGATGACACGGTGTACAGCAGAACCGAGCGTGACTGACATCTCATCACCAGCAGTCAGTGTGGGGGGAGGGGCAGAGTGATGACACAGTGTACAGCAGAGCCCAGCGTGACTGACATCTCATCCCCAGCAGTCAGTGTTGGGGGAGGGGCAGAGTGATGACACGGTGTACAGCAGAGCCGAGCGTGACTGACATCTCATCCCCAGCAGTCAGTGTGGGGGGAGGGGCAGAGTGACCACACGGTGTACAGCAGAGCCAAGCGTGACTGACATCTCATCCCCAGCAGTCAGTGTGGGGGGAGGGGCAGAGTGATGACACAGTGTACAGCAGAGCCCAGCGTGACTGACATCTCATCCCCAGCAGTCAGTGTGGGGGGAGGGCCAGAGTGATGACACGGTGCACAGCAGAGCCGAGCGTGACTGACATCTCATCCCCAGCAGTCAGTGTGGGGGGAGGGCCAGAGTGATGACACAGTGTACAGCAGAGCCCAGCGTGACTGACATCTCATCCCCAGCAGTCAGTGTGGGGGGAGGGCCAGAGTGATGACACGGTGCACAGCAGAGCCGAGCGTGACTGACATCTCATCCCCAGCAGTCAGTGTGGGGGAGGGACAGAGTAATGACACGGTGTACAGCAGAACCGAGCGTGACTGACATCTCATCCCCAGCAGTCAGTGTGGGGGGAGGGGCAGAGTGATGACACGGTGTACAGCAGAGCCGAGCGTGACTGACATCTCATCCCCAGCAGTCAGTGTGGGGGGAGGGGCAGAGTGATGACAAGGTGTACAGCAGAGCCGAGCGTGACTGACATCTCATCCCCAGCAGTCAGTGTGGGGGGAGGGGCACAGTGATGACACAGTGTACAGCAGAGCCGAGCGTGACTGACATCTCATCCCCAGCAGTCAGTGTGGGGGGAAGGGCAGAGTGATGACACGGTGTACAGCAGAGCCGAGCGTGACTGACATCTCATCCCCAGCAGTCAGTTTGGAGATGGGGCAGATTGATGACACGATGTACAGCATAGCCGAGCGTGACTGACATCTCATCCCCAGTAGTCTAGTGTGGGGGGAAGGACAGAGTGATGACACGGTGTACAGCAGAGCCGAGCCTGACTGACATCTCATCCCCAGCAGTCAGTGTGGGGGAGGGCAGAGTGATGACATGGTGTACAGCAGAACCGAGCGTGACTGACATCTCATCCCCAGCAGTCAGTGTGGGGGGAGGGGCAGAGTGATAACACAGTGTACAGCAGAGCCGAGCGTGACTGACATCTCATCCCCAGCAGTCAGTGTGGAGATGGGGCAGATTGATGACACGGTGTACAGCATAGTCGAGCGTGACTGACATCTCATCCCCAGTAGTTAGTGTGGGGGGAGGGGCAGAGTGATGACACAGTGTACAGCAGAACCGAGCGTGACTGACATCTCATCCCCAGCAGTCAGTGTGGGGGGAGTGGCAGAGTGATAACACGGTGTACAGCAGAGCCCAGCGTGACTGGCATCTCATCCCCAGCAGTCAGTGTGGGGGGAGGGGCAGAGTGATGACACGGTGTACAGCAGAGCCCAGCGTGACTGACATCTCATCCCTAGCAGACAGTGTGGGGGGAGGGGCAGAGTGATGACATGGTGTACAGCAGAGCCCAGTGTGGCTGACATCTCATCCCTAGCAGTCAGTGTGGGGGGAGGGGCAAAGTGATGACACAGTGTACAGCAGAGCCCAGTGTGACTGACATCTCATCCCCAGCAGTCAGTGTGGGGGGAGGGACAGAGTGATGACAGGGTGTACAGCAGAACCGAGCGTGACTGACATCTCATCCCCAGCATTCAGTGTTGGGGGAGGGGCAGAGTGATGACATGGTGTACAGCAGAGCCGAGCGTGACTGACATCTCATCCCCAGCAGTCAGTGTGGGGGGAGGGGCAGAGTGATGACACGGTGTACAGCAGAGTCCAGTGTGACTGACATCTCATCCTCAGCAGTCGTTGTGGGGGGAGGGCCAGAGTGATGACACGGTGCACAGCAGAGCCGAGCGTGACTAACATCTCATCCCCAGCAGTCAGTGTGGGGGGAGGGGCAGAGTGATGTCACGGTGTACAGCAGAACCGAGCGTGACTGACATCTCATCCCCAGCAGTCAGTGTGGAGGGAGGAGCAGAGTGATGACACAGTGTACAGCAGAGCCGAGCGTGACTGACATCCCATCCCCAGCAGTCAGTGTGGGGGGAGAGGCAGAGTGATGACACGGTGTACAGCAGAGCCGAGCGTGACTGACATCTCATCCCCAGCAGTCAGTGTGGGGGGAGGGGCAGAGTGATGACAGTGTACAGCAGAGCCGAGCGTGACTGACATCTCATCTCCAGCAGTCTGTGTGGGGGGAGGGGCAGAGTGATGACACTGTGTACAGCAGAGCCGAGCGTGACTGATATCTCATCCCCAGCAGTCAGTGTGGGGGGAAGGGCAGAGTGATGACGCAGTGTACAGCAGAGCCGAGCGTGACTGACATCTCATCCCCAGCAGTCAGTGTGGAGATGGGGCAGATTGATGACATGGTGTACAGCAGAGCCGAGCCTGACTGACATCTCATCCCCAGCAGTCAGTGTGGGGGGAGGGGCACAGTGATGACACAGTGTACAGCAGAGCCGAGCGTGACTGACATCTCATCCCCAGCAGTCAGTGTGGGGGGAGGGGCAGAGTGATGACAAGGTGTACAGCAGAGCCAAGCCTGACTGACATCTCATCCCCAGCAGTCAGTGTGGGGGGAGGGGCAGAGTGATGACACAGTGTACAGCAGAGCCGAGCGTGACTGACATCTCATCCCCAGCAGTCAGTGTGGGGGGAGGGGCAGAGTGATGACACGGTGTACAGCAGAACCGAGCGTGACTGACATCTCATCCCCAGCAGTGAGTGTGGGGGGAGGGGCAGAGTGATGACACGGTGTATAGCAGAGCCGAGCGTGACTGATATCTCATCCCCAGCAGTCATTGTGGAGATGGGGCAGATTGATGACACGGTGTACAGCAGAGCCGAGCGTGACTGACATCTCATCCCCAGCAGTCAGTGTGGGGGGAGGGGCAGAGTGATGACACAGTGTACAGCAGAGCCCAGCGTGACTGTCATCTCATCCCCAGCAGTCAGTGTGGGGGAAGGGGCAAATTGATGACACAGTGTACAGCAGAGCCCAGTGTGACTGACATCTCATCCCCAGCAGTCAGTGTGGGGGGAGGGGCAGAGTGATGACAAGGTGTACAGCAGAGCCGAGCGTGACTGACATCTCATCCCCAGCAGTCAGTGTGGGGGGAGGGGCAGAGTGATGACACGGTGTACAGCAGAGCCGAGCATGACTGACATCTCATCCCCAGCAGTCAGTGTGGGGGTAGGGGCAGAGTGATGACACAGTGTACAGCAGAACAGAGCGTGACTGACATCTCATCCCCAGCAGTCAGTGTGTGGGGCAGAGTGATGACACGTGTACAGCAGAGCCAAGCGTGACTGACATTTCATCCCCAGCAGTCAGTGTGGGGGGAGGGGCAGAGTGATGAAACGGTGTACAGCAGAGTCCACTATGACTGACATCTCATCCCCAGCAGTCAGTGTGGGGGGAGGGGCAGAGTGATGATGCGGTGTACAGCAGAGCCCAGCGTGACTGACATCTCATCCCCAGCAGTCAGTGTGGGGGGAGGGGCAGAGTGATGACACGGTGTACAGCAGAGCCCAGCGTGACTGACATCTCATCCCCAGCAGTCAGTGTGGGGGGAGAGGCAGAGTGATGACACCGTGTACAGCAGAGCCCAGCGTGACTGACATCTCATCCCCAGCAGTCAGTGTGGGGGGAGAGGCAGAGTGATGACACAGTGTACAGCAGATCCCAATGTGACTGACATCTCATCCCCAGCAGTTAGTGTGAGGGGAGGGACAGAGTGATGACACCGTGTACAGCAGAGCTGGGCGTGACTGACATCTCATCCCCAGCAGTCAGTGTGGGGAGAGAGACAGAGTGATGACACGGTGTACAGCAGAGCCCAGTGTGACTGATATCTCATCCTCAGCAATCACTGTGGGTGTGGGGCAGAGTGATGACATGGTGTACAGCAGAGCCCAGCGTGACTGACATCTCATCCCCAGCAGTCAGTGTGGGGGGATGGGCAGAGTGATGACACGGTGTACAGCAGAGCCCAGCGTGACTGACATCTCATTCCCAGCAGTCAGTGTGGGGAGAGAGGCAGAGTGATGACACAGTGTACAGCAGAGCCCAGTGTGACTGACATCTCATCCCCAGCAGTCAGTGTGGGGAGAGAGGCAGAGTGATGACAAGGTGTACAGCAGAACAGAGCGTGACTGACATCTCATCCCCAGCAGTCAGTGTGGGGGGAGGGGCAGAGTGATGACATGGTGTACAGCAGAACAGAGCGTGACTGACATCTCATCCCCAGCAATCAGTGTGTGGGGCAGAGTGATGACATGGTGTACAGCAGAGCCGAGCGTGACTGACATCTCATCCCCAGCAGTCAGTGTGGGGGGAGGGGCAGAGTGATGACACGGTGTACAGCAGAGCCCAGTGTGACTGACATCTCATCCTCAGCAGTCGTTGTGGGGGGAGGGCCAGAGTGATGACACGGTGCACAGCAGAGCCGAGCGTGACTAACATCTCATCCCCAGCAGTCAGTGTGGGGGGAGGGGCAGAGTGATGACACGGTGTACAGCAGAACCGAGCGTGACTGACATCTCATCCCCAGCAGTCAGTGTGGGGGAAGGAGCAGAGTGATGACACAGTGTACAGCAGAGCCGAGCGTGACTAACATCCCATCCCCAGCAGTCAGTGTGGGGGGAGAGGCAGCGTGATGACACGGTGTACAGCAGAGCCGAGCGTGACTGACATCTCATCCCCAGCAGTCAGTGGGGGGGGAGGGGCAGAGTGATGACAGTGTACAGCAGAGCCGAGCGTGACTGACATCTCATCTCCAGCAGTCAGTGTGGGGGGAGGGGCAGAGTGATGACACTGTGTACAGCAGAGCCGAGCGTGACTGATATCTCATCCCCAGCAGTCAGTGTGGGGGGAAGGGCAGAGTGATGACGCAGTGTACAGCAGAGCCGAGCGTGACTGACATCTCATCCCCAGCAGTCAGTGTGGAGATGGGGCAGATTGATGACATGGTGTACAGCAGAGCCGAGCCTGACTGACATCTCATCCCCAGCAGTCAGTGTGGGGGGAGGGGCACAGTGATGACACAGTGTACAGCAGAGCCGAGCGTGACTGACATCTCATCACCAGCAGTCAGTGTGGGGGGAGGGGCAGAGTGATGACAAGGTGTACAGCAGAGCCGAGCCTGACTGACATCTCATCCCCAGCAGTCAGTGTGGGGGGAGGGGCAGAGTGATGACACAGTGTACTGCAGAGCCGAGCGTGACTGACATCTCATCCCCAGCAGTGTGGGGGGAGGGGCAGAGTGATGACACGGTGTACAGCAGATCCGAGCGTGACTGACATCTCATCCCCAGCAGTGAGTGTGGGGGGAGGGGCAGAGTGATGACACGGTGTACAGCAGAGCCGAGCGTGACTGATATCTCATCCCCAGCAGTCATTGTGGAGATGGGGCAGATTGATGACACGGTGTACAGCAGAGCCGAGCGTGACTGACATCTCATCCCCAGCAGTCAGTGTGGGGGGAGGGGCAGAGTGATGACACAGTGTACAGCAGAGCCCAGCGTGACTGTCATCTCATCCCCAGCAGTCAGTGTGGGGGAAGGGGCAAATTGATGACACAGTGTACAGCAGAGCCCAGTGTGACTGACATCTCATCCCCAGCAGTCAGTGTGGGGGGAGGGGCAGAGTGATGACAAGGTGTACAGCAGAGCCGAGCGTGACTGACATCTCATCCCCAGCAGTCAGTGTGGGGGGAGGGGCAGAGTGATGACACGTGTACAGCAGAGCCGAGCGTGACTAACATCTCATCCCCAGCAGTGAGTGTGTGGGGCAGAGTGATGACACGTGTACAGCAGAGCCGAACGTGACTGACATCTCATCCCCAGCAGTCAGTGTGGGGGGAGAGGCAGAGTGATGACACAGTGTACAGCAGAGTCCACTATGACTGACATCTCATCCCCAGCAGTCAGTGTGGGGGGAGATATTAAACCAAAAACCTGGCACTCAAATAGACTTGAAGATTTCTTAGAGGATTTTTATAAAAAATAATTGTTTAATGATAATGTAGTACAATAAGCAGACGTTTCGGTCCCACGGACCTTCATCGGTGTACTATGACAGAAAATAATACAAAATATAAATGTCACATAGACAATCGTAAACATGCAACATTCTGCATAAATAACATAAGCATGGTGAAAAAATCAAATCAAAGAAAATCAAAATAAATGGTCATGGATACATAGCTTGGGGTTAACAACAAGGGGAAACGGATGGGAGAGAGGGGGAGGATGGGGCTGGACATAAGAGGAAATTGAAATGTAATGGAACCTACCAGAAGAAGTCTAGAAGAGATGAGCTGAGGAGAAAAAAGAGAAAAAATACAGAGAAAAAAGAGTGTAAGCCCCTGTGGAAATCACGTGGGAAGGAAAAGAAGGAAGAGAGAGAAACTATTACCTGTGGGGTATGGTGATCAAGGGTGGCTGTAATGGAGGGAGAACGCGGTGTCCACCGCTTGTTCTAGGCTATGGGTATATGGGGAGATAGGGGGGTATGTATATGGCAAGGGGGAGGATGTTAAGGGGCCAAGAACCAATCATTGGTGACAGTGGAGTGAATGAAAGCGTTAGGAGACGCGCCGCAGGACCTGAAGACCGGAAATGACGTCAGTCAGGTCCTGAAGCCTGTTTGCCGGTCACGTGACCGGAAATGACGCGTAGTTGCGTTCCACTGTGCGGTTCAAGGTGTTCAGGGAAAGATGCAGTGAGGAGATCCAGCGAGAGGATGCAGGAGGGGTGGGAGCAGGAATAGGAACGTCATAGGGATGGTATCTGGGGAAACAAAAACAAGTTTAAGTATATAGTTTGGTATAACAATGTATACATTAGAATAGGAACCAATAAATCTCCAGACATGAAATTACAAAAGACATGTAACATTATACCATTATAAATCTTGGCAAAATACATGTAAGGGTGGTCAGAAAATTAAACAATTATTTTTTATAAAAATCCTCTAAGAAATCTTCAAGTCTATTTGAGTGCCAGGTTTTTGGTTTAATATTACGTTGGGCTTGCAACCCTACCTGAGCACCTCACTACTCCAGGAGTGCGGTAGTTTCTCTATTTTGGCAGTGTGGGGGGAGAGGCAGAGTGATGACACGGTGTACAGCAGAGCCCAGCGTGACTGACATCTCATCCCCAGCAGTCAGTGTGGGGGGAGAGGCAGAGTGATGACACCGTGTACAGCAGAGCCGAGCGTGACTGATATCTCATCCTCAGCAATCACTGTGGGGGTGGGGCAGAGTGATGACATGGTGTACAGCAGAGCCCAGCGTGACTGACATCTCATCCCCAGCAGTCAGTGTGGGGGGATGGGCAGAGTGATGACACGGTGTACAGCAGAGCCCAGCGTGACTGACATCTCATCCCCAGCAGTCAGTGTGGGGGGAGGGGCAGAGTGATGACACCGTGTACAGCAGAGCCGAGCGTGACTGATATCTCATCCTCAGCAATCACTGTGGGGGTGGGGCAGAGTGATGACATGGTGTACAGCAGAGCCCAGCGTGACTGACATCTCATCCCCAGCAGTCAGTGTGGGGGGAGAGGCAGAGTGATGACACGGTGTACAGCAGAGCCCAGCGTGACTGACATCTCATCCCCAGCAGTCAGTGTGGGGGGAGGGGCAGAGTGATGACACCGTGTACAGCAGAGCCGAGCGTGACTGATATCTCATCCTCAGCAATCACTGTGGGGGTGGGGCAGAGTGATGACATGGTGTACAGCAGAGCCCAGCGTGACTGACATCTCATCCCCAGCAGTCAGTGTGGGGGGATGGGCAGAGTGATGACACGGTGTACAGCAGAGCCCAGCGTGACTGACATCTCATTCTCAGCAGTCAGTGTGGGGAGAGAGGCAGAGTGATGACACAGTGTACAGCAGAGCCCAGTGTGACTGACATCTCATCCCCAGCAGTCAGTGTGGGGAGAGAGGCAGAGTGATGACAAGGTGTACAGCAGAGCCCAGCGTGACTGACATCTCATCCCCAGCAGTCAGTGTGGGGAGATGGGCAGAGTGATGACACGGTGTACAGCAGAGCCCAGCGTGACTGACATCTCATTCCCAGCAGTCAGTGTGGGGAGAGAGGCAGAGTGATGACACGGTGTACAGCAGAGCCCAGCGTGACTGACATCTCATCCCCAGCAGTCAGTGTGGGGGGATGGGCAGAGTGATAACACAGTGTACAGCAGAGCCGAGCGTGACTGACATCTCATCCCCAGCAGTCAGTGTGGGGGGAGGGATAGAGTGATGCCACAGTGTACAGCAGAGTCCAGCATGACTGACATCTCACTCCTAGCAGTCAGTGTGGGGGGAGGGGCAGAGTGATGACACAGTGTACAGGAGAACCCAGCGTGACTGACATCTCATCCCCAGCAGTCAGTGTGGGGGGAGGGGCAGAGTGATGACACGGTGTACAGCAGAACCCAGCGTGACTGACATCTCATCCCCAGCAGTCAGTGTGGGGGGAGGGGCAGAGTGATAACACGGTGTACAGCAGAGCCCAGTGTGACTGACATCTCATCCCCAGCAGTCAGTGTGGGATGAGGGGCAGAGTGATGACACGGTGTACAGCAGAGCCCAGCGTGACTGACATCTCATCCCCAGCAGTCAGTGGGGGGGGAGGGGCGGAGTGATGACACGGTGTACAGCAGAGCCCAGCGTGACTGACATCTCATCCCCAGCAGTCAGTGGGGGGGAGGGGCAGAGTGATGACACGGTGTACAGCAGAGCCCAGCGTGACTGACATCTCATCCCCAGCAGTCAGTGTGGGGGGAGGGGCAGAGTGATGACACGGTGTACAGCAGAGCCCAGTGTGACTGACATCTCATCCCCAGCAGTCAGTGTGGGGGGAGGGGCAGAGTGATGACACAGTGTACAGCAGAGCCCAGCGTGATTGACATCTCATCCCCAGCAGTTAGTGTGGGGGGAGGGGCAGAGTGATGACACGGTGTACAGCAGAGCCGAGCCTGACTGACATCTCATCCCCAGCAGTCAGTGTGGGGGAGGCGCAGAGTGATGACACAGTGTACAGCAGAGCCCAACTTGATGGACAGCTCTCATCCCCAGCAGTCAGTGTGGGGGGAGGGGCAGAGTGATGACACGGTGTACAGCAGAGCCCAGCGTGACTGACATCTCATCCCCAGCTGTCAGTGTGGGCGGAGGGACAAAGTGATGACACAGTGTACAGCAGAGCCCAGCGTGACTGACATCTCATCCCCAGCAGTCAGTGTGGGGGGAGGGGCAGAGTGATGACACGGTGTACAGCAGAGCCAAGCATGAATGACATCTCATCACCAGCAGTTAGTGTGGGGGGGAGGGGCAGAGTGATGACACGGTGTACAGCAGAGCCCAGTGTGACTGACATCTCATCCCCAGCAGTCAGTGTGGGGGGAGTGGCAGAGTGATGACACAGTGTGATACGGGTTCGGGTGGTTTAACCTCTGTGCTTCGGTGCAAGGAGAGTCCAGAGGGGCATGACTATGTGCTTACTCGGCCTGACCCAGGTCACATAGCGGCTTAGTCGACTCCGTGAACCAGGGAGGGACTTGTCTGGTGGACCAGGTGCCACTCAGGGACCGATCTTGTCTGACAGCAGGTGACTCCCACGGATCAGATGACAGGAACTGACCGGTACAGCGGATGAGCACGGCAGGAAGGCAGACGGGTGGTCCGGGTAGATCAGCAGGCAGGTACGGCAGATAGTCAGACAGGTGCTCCGGGTACGAAAGCAGGCGGGCAAGGCGGATAGCCAGACAGGTGCTCCGGGTAGGCAGACTGGCGGGCACGGCCGGTAACTGGCAGGTGCTCCTGGTAGGCAGACTGGCGGCACGACAGGTAACTGGCAGGTGCTCCAGGTAGGCAAGCAGGCAGGCACGGCGGATAGCCAGACAGGTGCTCCGGGCAGGCTGGCGGGCACGGCAGGAAACTAACAGGTGTTCCAGCTAGTCAGACTGGTGGGCACAACGGGTAACTGGCAGACTGGCGGGCAGAACTATTAGACAGACTGGCGAGCTGGACTGTAAGACAGACTGGCGGGCTGGACTGACTGGCAGCGGGACCTGAGGGCTGAAGCAAGTGTTAGCACACGGAACAACAACAACCTTGCACAGGCACCTCCATTTTGGTGCCATATATAGGAGAAGTCCTCCGGCCATTGGCCAGGGGACTCTTTAGGACGGCGAGTGCGGCCCCTTTAAGAGGGAGGGAGGGCGCGCGCACCCTAAGCACAGTGACTGGGAAGCTGCGCGCGGTCTGCGCCACAGCAGCAGGGGAGCAGGAAGACGCCGGACCAGGGCCACGGCGGTGAGGGAGGCAGAGACTCCGATGCTACAGTACCCCCCCCCCCTTTACGCCCCCTCTTCTTTAGGCCCATGAGAAATTGACGAAATTGAGGTGGATCCAGACGTCTCTTATCAGCATGTTTCTTCATCTGCTCGGAGGACTGAAGAACTGCAGATCTAGTGTCTTCCCAAATAGCCGAAAATTTGCTGACAAGAGACTCCGCGGCAGGGTTGTCCACTGAAGAGGAGATGAGAAACGGAATTGGGGGTTGTAGACCATAGACCACAAAAAAAGGGGATTTAGTAGAAGACTCGCTCTCATGGTTGTTATAGGAGAACTTGGCCCAGGGCAGGAGCTCAACCCAATCGTTATGGTGAGCGTTGACAAAGTGCCGAATAAAGCTGGTAAGGATCTGGTTGATACGTTCCACTTGACCATTGGACTGAGGATGATAGGCAGAGGAGACATCCAGCAGCTTACAAGTAGCTCTCCAGAAGCGCGAAGTGAACTGAACTCCGTGATCAGACACAATGTGGAGGGGTAGGCCGTGAAGACGGAAGATGTGATCGATGAAGTCCTTAGCCAGCAGAGATGCAGATGGAAGACCAGGCAGAGGGATGAAGTGGGCCATTTTAGAAAAGTGGTCAGCGACCACCCAAATGACAGTACAACTGGCAGAAACAGGGAGATCCGTGATGAAGTCCATTGAAATGTGTTGCCACGGAGCAGAAGGCACGGGAAGAGGAAGGAGACGGCCGGCTGGAAGGTGCCTTGGAACCCTGTTACGGGCACAAGAGGAACAAGCCGCGACAAAGTCCGCAACATCCTTGCGCAGGGAAGGCCACCAGTAATGTCGGGCGTTGAGCAGAAAGGTCTTCCTCTGGCCAGCATGACCGGCTAGTTTGGATGAATAGCCCCAGAGTAGAACCTTCTTTCGATCCGGAACCGCTACAAAGGTCTTACCGGGTGGAAAATGAGACAGGTCAAACGGAGCAACAGTCATTACTTTGGAGGGGTCAATGATATGTAGAGGCTCCTCCTCTTGGTCAGAAGACAGGAATGAGCCGGATAGAGCGTCAGCTTTAATGTTCTCGTCCGCCGGGCGGTAATGCAGAGTGAAGCAGAATCAGGCAAAGAATAAAGACCACCTGGCCTGACGCGGATTGAGTCTTTGGGCGTTCTGCAAATAAGCAAGGTTTTTGTGGTCAGTGTAGATGACCACCGGGTGCAGAGCCCCCTCCAGCAAATAGCGCCATTCCTCCAGCACTAATTTGATGGCCAGCAGTTCTCGATCCCCTATGGAGTAGTTGCGCTCGGACGAGCAGAAGAGCTTGGAGAAGAAGCTGCAGGTTACCATTCTCCCGGACGAGGATTTCTGGATGAGCACCGCTCTGGCTCCAGAGGAGGAGGCATCAACCTCCAGGAAGAACTGCTTGTTGCAATCCGGATGGTGCAGCACAGGAGCGGAGGAGAAGGCTTGTTTAAGGGAGACAAAGGCCTTCTCCGCTTCGGAAGTCCATTCCCTGGGATTTGCTCCTTTACGGTTGAGCGAAGAGATGGGAGCAGTCCGGGAGGAGAAATGTGGGATGAAGAGGCGGTAATAGTTAGCGAAGCCCAGGAATCGCTGAATCGCCTTCAACCCCTCCGGTCGGGGCCACTTTAAGACAGCAGACACTTTCTCGGGATTCATCCGCAGACCAGTCTCGGAGATAATATAACCCAGGAACGGCAGAGAGGTCTGCTCAAAGAGGCATTTCTTGAGTTTAGCTATAGGCGATTCTTCCGGAGCCTAAGCAGAACCTGACGAACATCCCTCCGGTGTGAGGGCAGATCCGGGGAGAACACCAAGATATCGTCCAGGTACACCACCACGCAAAAATACAGGAGGTCACGGAAGATGTCTTTAACCAGCTCCTGGAAGACGGCTGGAGCATTACAGAGACCAAAGGGCATCACGCGATATTCGTAGTGATCGTCCCGAGTGTTGAATGCCGTCTTCCACTCGTCTCCCTGGCGGATCCGGACCAATTTGTACGCCCCACGAAGATCGAGCTTGGTGAAGATCTTCGCTCCTTTAAGATGGTCAAACAGTTCCGAGATGAGAGGCAGGGGGTACTTATTTTTTATGGTAATCTGGTTAAGGCCCCAGGAATCGATACAGGGACGTAGAAAGCCGTCTTTCTTCTTGACGAAGAAGAATCCTGCTCCAGCCGGGGAGGTAGATTTCTGGATAAATCCCCTAGCAAGATTCTCTTCTATGTACTCAGACATGGCCCGGGTCTCAGCCAGCGACAAGGGGTAGATTCGCTCGCGGGGAGGAGAAGCACCAGGTACCAGGTCGATAGGGCAATCATACGGCCTATGAGGTGGTAGTGTCTCCGCTTCCTTTTTGTCAAAGACGTCTGCATAGGAACAGTAGGCTGCCGGCAGACCAGGTAGATTAGCCGGAGATATGGGGGTCCAGCAGGACGAACCGGAACCAGACAGGACTCATGGTATTCCTGACCCCAACGGAGCACTTCACCAGATCTCCAATTCAGGATGGGCTCATGTCTTTGTAGCCAGGGTAGACCAAGCAAGAGGGGGTGAGAGAGACCGGACAGCACATGAAAGAGATCTTCTCCGAGAGCAGCATTCCCACCTGAAGGGTTACAAGCTCTGTGACGAGCAAGATGGTTTCCGGAAGAAGTCTCCCATCCACGGAGGCAACCTCCAACGGTTCAGCCAGACGTACGGTAGGAATCTGATAACGCTCCACAACGGCTTGTTGAATGTGATTCCCAGCGACTCCGGAATCCAGATGGGCAGTCTCGAAGAAGCGAGTCTCACCACTGGAAATAGAAACAGACAGAGTCAAGGACGGAGAGGATTTACTCTTGCATAGGACTCTTGTCCTAGACACTGGAGTTTCCCGGCCTCACTGGACAGGAACGGATCAGATGCTCTATACCTCCACAGTAGAAGCAACTCCCCTCGGCTCGGCGCATCTCTAGGTGAGACTTTACCATCTTGGTTTGGTCAATTTGCATAGGCTCAGGTGAACATGCCCGGGGAATTGCTGGTTGTGAGGCTGGCCTTTGGAATGTTGGAGCAAGACACGGAAATCTTCTCTCCCGGGTAGTCTCCTTTGCACGTTCCAGAAAACGGATGTCAATCCGGGTAGCTAATGACACCAGGTCATCCAGGGTGGAAGGGATGTCACAACCGGCTAGCTCATCCTTGATCTGTCCGGAAAGACCCTCCCAAAAGGTGGACACCAGGGCCTCGTTGTTCCAGGCAAGTTCAGATGCGAGGGTTCGGAAACGTATGGCAAACTGGCCCACAGTGAGACTCCCTTGGCGGAGACGGAAAAGTGAGGAGGCAGTAGAAGATTTTCGTCCGGGCTCATCGAAGACCTTCCGGAAGGCAGCGAGGAAAACAAGAAGATCAGACACCAGGGGATCCCCTCAGGTCAGAGAGCGAAGGAGCCTGTGGGCCACCGGGTCCCATGGCCTGTGCAAACTGTTACGGGTCCGGGTGGTGGAACCTCTGTGCTTCAGTGCAAGAAGGGACCAGAGGGGCGTGACTAAGTGCCTACTCGGCCTGACCCAGGTCACATAGCGACTTCGTCGACTCCATGAACCAGGGAGGGACCAGGCAGGTGAACCAGGTGCCACTCTGGGACCGGCATTGTGTGAGAGCAGGTGACTCCCATGGGTCAGATGACAGGAACTGACCGGTACAATGGATGAGCACGGTAGGAAGGCTGACGGGTGGTCTGGGTAGATCAGCAGGCAGGTACGGCAGATAGTCAGACAGGTGCTCCGGGTAGGCAGGCTGGCGGGCACAGCAGGTAACTGGCAGGTGCTCCAGGTAGGCAGACTGGCGGGCACGGCAGGTAACTGCCAGGTGCTCCAGGTAGGCAAGCAGGCGGATAGCCAGACAGGTGCTCCGGGTAGGCAGGCTGGCGGGCACGGCAGGTAACTGACAGGTGCTCCAGGTAGACTGGCTGGTGGGGACGGTAGGTAACTGACAGACTGGCGGGCAGAAATATTAGACAGACTGGCGGGCTAGACTGATTGGCAGCAGGACCTGACGGCTGAAGCAAGTGTTAGCACATGGAACAACAACTTTGCTCAGGCACCTCCATTTTGGAGGAGGTGCCTTATATAGAAGTCCTCCGGCCATTGGCCGGGGACTCTTTAGGACGGCGCGTGGCCCCTTTAAGAGGGAGGGAGCGCGCGCCCTAAGCACAGTGCTCGGGAAGCTGCGCGCCACAGCAGCAGGGGAGCAGGAAGACGCCGGACCAGGCAGAGCCAAGAGTGATTGACAGATCTCATCCCCAGCAGTCAGTGTGGGTGGAGGGGCAGAGTGATGATGCGGTGTACAGCAGAGCCAAGCGTGATTGACAGATCTCATCCCCAGCAGTCAGTGTGGGGGAAGGGGCAGAGTGATGACGCGGTGTACAGCAGAGCCGAGCGTGATTGACAGATCTCATCCCCAGCAGTCAGTGTGGGGGTGGTACTGTACAGTGATGATGACATGGAGCGCTGCCCCTCCCCCCACACTGACTGCTGCTTGCTTATGATTGTTCAACATCAGAAAGAGGCAGAAGTACAAGCCCTAAGTGTAATCTTTCTGGTAACGCCCACTTGTACTTTAAAAATAATTAAAGAGGTTGTCCACTACTTTATCACTGATGGCCTATCCTTAGGACAGGTCATCAATGTGTGATCGTCCAGGGTCTGACACCTAACACCCCGCCCATCAGCTGTTATCAGTGGCGGATGTATTTACTTGTGGAGCTGCCCTCTACTTGTAATGGCTGCAGTAGGATACTGCACATCCATCTCCTGTACAAATCAATAGGAGGCGGATGTGCAGTATCCTACTGCAGCCATTACAAGTAGAGGGCAGCTCCACAAGTAAATACATCCGCCACTGATAACAGCTGATGGGCGGGGTGTTAGGTGTCAGTGTTAGAACCTTGCTCTTAGGTTTTTTCCTTTGCTGGTCACATGACCTTGTTGGCCTATTTAATCCTGCTCCGCCCTTCTGGCTTTGCTGGACTTCATTGTATATCTACTTTCTAGCTAGCCTGTGCTCTGTATCTAACTCTGTTAGTTTGCTTGGTCTACGGACCTCTATGTTCTATATATTTTGTTTGTTCGTCTGTCTGCTACTATTTCTGTTAGGAGGTGTCCCATTTTCCTCCCAGTCCTTAGTACTTGTAGGGATTCCTTCCCCACATCTATAGGTCTCCGTACAGACTAGCTTAGGACTTTAGCAGGTCTGATCGCAGGATCAGGTCCCCTGTTACATCGTAGGGATAAAGCTGAGTTCTATCGTAGGGACAGATCCCCTCTCTTTCCTTAGCTCTGGTAGCAGAACATAACAGTAAGTCCAGCCTGCAAATTCTCTAAGGAAAGATTTTTCTGTTCCATCATGGTGTCGGTTCAGGATTTGGCTCATCGCCTGCAGGGACTCTCTCTGGAGGTGGCCGAGCTCCGTCAGCACGTGAGTAACTGTCCTGGAGCACATTTCTTGGAGCCTAAGGTATGTTTGCCGGATTTATTTTTTGGTGAACACCGAGAATTTTTTTCATTTAAAAATGCTTGCTTATTGTATTTTCGTTTGAGACCCGGATCCTCTGGGGATGAATCCCAGCGCATAGGGTTCATAATGTCACTTTTGCGCAAAGAGCCTCAGGAGTGGGCCTTTTCTTTGCAACCTAGTGATACATGCTTCAGATCAGTGGATAGTTTTTTTTCTGCTTTGGGGCTATTATATGATGATCCTGACCGTGTGGCATCAGCTGAGACTGAGTTGAGACGTTTGAAACAGGGATCAGGTAATGTGGAAAAATATTGTACTCATTTCCGTCGATGGTCTACTCAAACAGGGTGGAACGATTCTGCTCTGAAAAGTCTATTTCTTGCTGGGCTCAATGAAAGGGTTAAAGACCTGCTAATTGCTTATCCTACACCTGAAGATTTGCAACAGGCTATGCAATTAGCTATACGGGTGGATAGAAGACTGCGTGCAAGGGTTAATGAGAGCAAATCCTCTGCTATGTCAGTTTCTGGTTATGATAATGTGTGTACTAACAGTGGTGAACCGATGGAGATTGGATCGGTGGCACCTTGCTCTCAAGAAAAAGACCGTCGATTTTCTGAAGGCTTGTGTTTCTATTGCGGAAAATCTGGTCATTTGATTAAAGGCTGTGAGCTTCGTATGAAGAAAGAAAAAAAAAAGGTCAGTCACGCCCGTATTGCCTGTTTAAATTCCAAGGGTATATTTTTAGCTGCTTCCACGATTGCTCAGGAAAAATTAATGGAATTTCGGGTGTTTGTGGATTGTGGGTCTACACTGAATGTAATTGATGGGGGATTCGTGGAAAAACTCAATTTAAAACCTGAACCTTTATCATCCCCCATTGCTGTGGTTTCTGTGGATGGTTCCCCTTTGAAGAATATTACTCTCAAGGTCAGTGAATTTCCTCTCACTATTAATGGTGTTCACCATGAGAAATTGGATTTGGTAGTGTTGAATAACTTGCCTTCTCCAGTAATATTGGGATTGCCCTGGTTAAAATTTCACAATCCTGTACTGGATTGGTCTACCAGTGAAATTAAATCCTGGAGCCATAAATGTTATGACAAGTGTTGTAACGGACGTATTGCAGCTGTGGATAGGGGAGAATTGCCTGTTCCTATTCAGGATTTTTGGAGAGTTTTTTTCTGAGAAGGAATCGCAGGTTTTGCCTCCCCATAGAGACTATGATTGTTCTATTGAATTTGTCCCTGGAGCGACTCTTCCTAAAAGTCGTTTATTTAATCTTACTATTCCTGAGAGGAAGGCTTTGGAGGAATACATACAGACAAGTTTGGCCGCCGGTCACATTAGGCCCTCTAAGTCTCCTGTGGCGGTTGGATTTTTTTTTGTAAAAAAAAAGGACGGCGGTTTACGTCCTTGTCTGGATTTTCGTGAGATTAACAAAATTACTGTACGCAATCCTTACCCACTGCCATTGATTCCTGATCTGTTTAACCAGTTAGTGGGGGCCAAGTGGTTCTCTAAAATTGACCTTCAGGGGGCATACAAATTGTTGCGCATGAAGGAGGGTGATGAATGGAAGACTGCTTTTAACACTCCTGTGGGTCATTTTGAGAATCTGGTGATGCCTTTTGGTCTTACTAATGCTCCTGCATTTTTTCAGAATCTTATTAATGACATCCTTAGACCTTTGATCGGCAAAAATGTGGTTGTGTATTTGGATGAGATTTTGATTTATTCGCCGGATCTGGAGTCTCATTGGCGGAGCGTGCGTGAGGTATTACAGTTATTAATGGACAATTCGCTTTTTGCTAAGCTGGAGAAATGTGCGTTCGCTGTACAGAGAATTAGTTTTTTGGGTTACATTATCTCCAGCGAAGGTTTTGAGATGGATCCGGTTAAGGTTCAGGCTGTACAGGAATGGCCTAGGCCTATTGGTTTGAAATCGATACAGAGGTTTTTGGGTTTCGCCAATTACTATAGAAAATTCATAAAAATTTTTTCTAGTATTGTCAAACCTCTGACCGATCTCACCAGGAAAGGTGCTGATGCGGTTCAGTGGTCTTCTGAGGCCATTGAAGCTTTTGTGTATCTCAAGGAGAGGTTCACCTCTGCTCCCATCCTTATGCAGCCTGATGTGACTAAGCCGTTTTTGGTTGAGGTTGATGCTTCCTCTGTGGGGGTTGGCGCAGTATTGTCTCAGGATAACGGGGATGGATTACATCCCTGTGCCTTTTTTTCAAAAAAAATTTCGGAGACTGAACTGAATTACGATATTGGTAATCGGGAATTATTGGCTATTAAACTCGCATTTGAACACTGGCGCCACTTCTTGGAAGGTGCGGAATTTCCCGTTCAGGTTCTTACGGATCATAAAAATCTGATATATCTTGATGCTGCCAAGCGCCTGAATGCCCGTCAGGCTAGGTGGGCACTGTTTTTCTCGCGGTTTAATTTCTCCGTTACTTACATCCCTGGTACCAAGAATGTTAAAGCGGATGCCTTGTCTCGCAGCTTTTCTCCCATGGTCGGTGTTGAGGAGGAAGAGGAGAACATTTTACAAGAAGGTGTTGTGATAGCTGCTTTGGACTCCGTTTTGGAAGATGAGATTCTTAAAGCTCAGGAGAATGCCCCATCTAACACTCCTCATGGGAGGTTGTTTGTGCCTGGGACCTTTAGGAGAGATTTGTTTGTTGAGTGTCACGAATCTCGGTTGGCAGGTCATCCAGGAATCTCTGAGACCAAGAGACTGGTGGGTCGCAGTTTTTGGTGGCCTGGATGGCAGAAGGAAGTCATTAAGTGGGTGCGCCAATGTACTATATGTGCTAGATCTAAGTCCTCACATACTCCTGCTGCGGGGTTGCTTTGTCCTTTGGAGGTTCCCAGTGCTCCTTGGACACATTTGGCTATGGACTTTATAACTGACCTTCCCCCCTCTGAGGGTTTTACTGTCATCTGGGTGGTCGTGGACCGTTTTAGCAAGATGTGTCACTTGGTTCCCTTCGTCAAACTGCCCTGCGCTAAAACTCTCGCTAAGGCCTTTGTCAAGGAAATTGTCAGACTTCATGGCGTTCCTACTGACATTGTTTCTGATAGGGGTCCTCAGTTCGTGGCTCGTTTTTGGCGTGCCTTTTGTGACAGGTTGGGAATTCATTTGTAGTTTTCGTCCGGATATCATCCTGAATCTAATGGCCAGACAGAAAGGAAAAACCAGGATGTTGAGCAGTTCTTGCGTTGTTTTGTGGCAGACAATCAAGAGGGGTGGTCTGAGTTTCTGCCACTTGCTGAATTTGCTCTGAACAATCATACATCTTCTTCTGCTGGTTGTTCGCCTTTTTTTTGTTGTTCTGGGAGACATCCGTCGTTTGGGTCGTTCTCCAAGTTGGGATCTGCCGTGCCTGAGGAGGAGAATTTTTCCGGTGATTTGGAGAGAGTTTGGACGGATGTGCGTGGTAATCTTCAGGAGGCCAACAGAAAATCTAAAGACTACTTTGATAGGAAATGACAGGAGGTTTTGTTCGCTGTTGGTGACATGGTTTGGTTGTCCTCTAGGAATCTGCGGTTGAGGATTCCTTCTAAGAAATTGGGTCCCAAGTTTGTAGGGCCCTTTAAGGTGCTTCAGGTTGTCAACCAATCTGCTGTTAGGTTGGAGGTTCCTACCTCCTGGAGAATTAATCCGGTATTTCATGTCTCTCTGTTAAAAAAAGCTGTTGTGTCGGATTGTGACGCCTCTGCCTCTGTTCCTCCGGTGGTGGAGGACGGGGAATATGAAATTTCTCGCATCCTTAACTCTAGACGGTATAGAGGTAGTTTGCAGTATCTTGTGGCCTGGAAAGGTTTCGGACCCGAGGATAACTCTTGGGTGAGGTCGGATGATGTTCCCACGTCCAGACTTATCAGAGCGTTTCACAGGAGATTTCCTGATAAGCCTGGTCCTAGGGGATCCGGAGGATCCTCTTAGAAGGGGGGGTACTGTTAGAACCTTGCTCTTAGGTTTTTTCCTTTGCTGGTCACATGACCTTGTTGGCCTATTTAATCCTGCTCCGCCCTTCTGGCTTTGCTGGACTTCATTGTATAACTACTTTCTAGCTAGCCTGTGCTCTGTATCTAACTCTGTTAGTTTGCTTGGTCTACGGACCTCAGTGTTCTATATATTTTGTTTGTTCGTCTGTCTGCTACTATTTCTGTTAGGAGGTGTCCCATTTTCCTCCCAGTCCTTAGTACTTGTAGGGATTCCTTCCCCACATCTATAGGTCTCCGTACAGACTAGCTTAGGACTTTAGCAGGTCTGATCGCAGGATCAGGTCCCCTGTTACATCGTAGGGATAAAGCTCAGTTCTATCGTAGGGACAGATCTCCTCTCTTTCCTTAGCTCTGGTAGCAGAACATAACAGTCAGACCCTGGACGATCACACATTGATGGCCTTTCCTAATGATAGGCTATCGATGCAAAAATAGTGAACAACCTGTATTGCTGCTGCCGGCACCCCTGCATGGTATCCTCTTCCCCCTCCATGCAGGGACGCTGGCTTACTCTGTGTTCCGGCCCTTGGCGCGGTCACCGGCATGCTCTTGCTTCCTGCTGATGTGCACGCTGCACTGTGTCTCGGCAGCACGCATAGTGCTCATGCTCCCCTGTTCTTATAGGGGCAACACATGCACACGGTAAATATCCCCAGCTGACAACTGGAAGGCTTTTACTTAATGTGATCAACAACAAGGTGTCTCCCAGCCAATAGCTGGGAGATATCTTGTATAAAAGGCACCCTGTCCTATAGGGAGGTGCCTGAGCAACCCCTATAGTTATGTTAGGTGGTAGTGAGTGACTGGATGCTGCCAGGTCCCCATCTCTGTACTGTGCGAGTTTGTCCGTGTTCCTGTGACCGATGCCGTGGTATCTGTCTGCTACCCTGGGGTCTGAGTGCCCGGCCCAAACCCTGTCCCGGTGGCCGTCCCGTCTGCACCGTGTGAACCTGTCCCGGTGGCCATTCCGTCTGCGCAGTGTGAACCCGTCCCGGTGGCCGTCCCATCTGCGCAGTGTGAACCTGTCCCGGTGGCCATCCAGTCTGCACAGTGTGAACCTGTCCCGGTGGTTGTCCTGTCTGCACAGTGTGAACCTGTCTCGGTGGCCGTCCCGACTGCGCAGAGTGAACCCGTCCCGGTGGCCGTCCTGTCTGCAGTGTGAACCCGTCCCAGTTGCTGTCCTGTCTGCACAGTGTGAACCTGTCCCGGTGGCTGTCCCATCTGCGCAGTGTGAACCCATCCCGGTGGCCGTCCCGACTGCGCAGTGTGAACCCATCCCGGTGGCCGTCCCGACTGCGCAGTGTGAACCCATCCCGGTGGCCGTCCCGACTGCGCAGTGTGAACCCATCCCGGTTGCCATCCCGACTGCACAGTGTGAACCTGTCCCAGTGGCCATCCCGTCTGCGCAGTGTGAACCTGTCTCGGTGGCCGTCCTGTCTGCACAGTGTGAACCTGTCCCAGTGGCCGTCCTGTCTGCACAGTGTGAACCTGTCCCAGTGGCCATCCTGTCTGCACAGTATGAACCTGTCCCAGTGGCCATCCTGTCTGCACAATGTGAACCTGTCCCGGTGGCCGTCCCGACTGCGCAGAGTGAACCCGTCCCGGTGGCCGTCCTGTCTGCAGTGTGAACCCGTCCCAGTTGCTGTCCTGTCTGCACAGTGTGAACCTGTCCCGGTGGCTGTCCCATCTGCGCAGTGTGAACCCATCCCGGTGGCCGTCCCGACTGCGCAGTGTGAACCCATCCCGGTGGCCGTCCCGACTGCGCAGTGTGAACCCATCCCGGTGGCCGTCCCGACTGCGCAGTGTGAACCCATCCCGGTTGCCATCCCGACTGCGCAGTGTGAACCTGTCCCAGTGGCCATCCCGTCTGCGCAGTGTGAACCTGTCTCGGTGGCCGTCCTGTCTGCACAGTGTGAACCTGTCCCAGTGGCCGTCCTGTCTGCACAGTGTGAACCTGTCCCAGTGGCCATCCTGTCTGCACAGTATGAACCTGTCCCAGTGGCCATCCTGTCTGCACAATGTGAACCTGTCCCGGTGGCCGTCCTGTCTGCAGTGTGAACCTGTCCCGGTGGTTGTCCTGTCTGCAGTGTGAACCTGTCCCGGTGGCCGTCCTGTCTGCACAGTGTGAACCTGTCCCGGTGGCCGTCCTGTCTGCACAGTGTGAACCTGTTCCGGTGGCCGTCCTGTCTGCACAATGTGAACCCGTCCTGGTGGCCATCCTGTCTGCACAGTGTGAACCTGTTCCAGTGGCCATCCTGTCTGCACAATGTGAACCTGTCCCGGTGGCCGCCCTGTCTGCACAGTGTGAACCTGTCCCGGTGGCCGCCCTGTCTGCACAGTGTGAACCTGTCCCAGGGGCTGTCCTGTCTGCACAGTATGAACCTGTCCCGGTGGCCGTCCTGTCTGCACAGAATGAACCTGTCCCGGTGGCCGTCCTGTCTGCACAGTGTGAACCTGTCCCAGTGGCCGTCCTGTCTGCAGTGTGAACCTGTCTCGGTGGCCGTCCTGTCTGCACAGTGTGAACCTGTCTCGGTGGCCGTCCTGTCTGCACAGTGTGAACCTGTCTCGGTGGCCGTCCTGTCTGCACGGTGTGAACCTGTTCCAGTGGCCGTCCTGTCTGCAGTGTGAACCTGTTCCAGTGGCCGTCCTGTCTGCACTGTGAACCTGTCCCAGTGGCCGTCCTGTCTGCAGTGTGAACCTGTCTCGGTGGCCATCCTGTCTGCACAGTGTGAACCTGTCCCAGTGGCCGTCCTGTCTGCACAGTGTGAACCTGTCCCGGTGGCCGTCCTGTCTGCACAGTGTGAACCTGTCCCGGTGGCCGTCCTGTCTGCAGTGTGAACGTGTCTCGGTGGCCATCCTGTCTGCACAGTGTGAACCTGTCCCGGTGGCCGTCCTGTCTGCACAGTGTGAACCTGTCCCGGTGGCCGTCCTGTCTGCAGTGTGAACCTGTCTCGGTGGCCATCCTGTCTGCACAGTGTGAACCTGTCGAGGTGGCCTTCCTGTCTGCACAATGTGAACCCATCCCGGTGGCCGTCCTGTCTGCACAGTGTGAACCTGTCCCGGTGGCCGTCCTGTCTGCACAGTGTGAACCTGTCCCGGTGGCCATCCTGTCTGCAGTGTGAACCTGTCTCGGTGGCCATCCTGTCTGCACAGTGTGAACCTGTCTCGGTGGCCTTCCTGTCTGCACAATGTGAACCCGTCCCGGTGGCCGTCCTGTCTGCACAGTGTGAACCTGTCCCGGTGGCCATCCTGTCTGCACAATGTGAACCCGTCCCGGTGGCCATCCTGTCTGCACAGTGTGAACCTGTTCCAGTGGCCATCCTGTCTGCACAATGTGAACCTGTCCCGGTGGCCGCCCTGTCTGCACAGTGTGAACCTGTCCCGGTGGCCGCCCTGTCTGCACAGTGTGAACCTGTCCCGGTGGTTGTCCTGTCTGCACAGTGTGAACCTGTCCCAGTGGCCGTCCTGTCTGCACAGTGTGAACCTGTTCCAGTGGCCGTCCTGTCTGCACAGTGTGAACCTGTCCTGGTGGCCGTCCTGTCTGCACAGTGTGAACCTGTCCCGGTGGTTGTCCTGTCTGCACAGTGTGAACCTGTCCCGGTGGCCGTCCTGTCTGCACAGTGTGAACCTGTCCCGGTGGCCGTCCTGTCTGCAGTGTGAACCTGTCCCGGTGGTTGTCCTGTCTGGAGTGTGAACCTGTCCCAGTGGCCGTCCTGTCTGCACAGTGTGAACCTGTCCCAGGGGCTGTCCTGTCTGCACAGTGTGAACCTGTCTCGGTGGCCTTCCTGTCTGCACAATGTGAACCCGTCCCGGTGGCCGTCCTGTCTGCACAGTGTGAACCTGTCCCGGTGGCCATCCTGTCTGCACAATGTGAACCCGTCCTGGTGGCCATCCTGTCTGCACAGTGTGAACCTGTTCCAGTGGCCATCCTGTCTGCACAATGTGAACCTGTCCCGGTGGCCGCCCTGTCTGCACAGTGTGAACCTGTCCCGGTGGCCGCCCTGTCTGCACAGTGTGAACCTGTCCCGGTGGTTGTCCTGTCTGCACAGTGTGAACCTGTCCCAGTGGCCGTCCTGTCTGCACAGTGTGAACCTGTCCCGGTGGTTGTCCTGTCTGCACAGTGTGAACCTGTCCCGGTGGCCGTCCTGTCTGCACAGTGTGAACCTGTCCCGGTGGCCGTCCTGTCTGCAGTGTGAACCTGTCCCGGTGGTTGTCCTGTCTGCAGTGTGAACCTGTCCCAGTGGCCGTCCTGTCTGCACAGTGTGAACCTGTCCCAGGGGCTGTCCTGTCTGCACAGTGTGAACCTGTCCCAGTGGCCGTCCTGTCTGCACAGTGTGAACCTGTCTCGGTGGCCATCCTGTCTGCACAGTGTGAACCTGTCTCGGTGGCCTTCCTGTCTGCACAATGTGAACACGTCCCGGTGGCCGTCCTGTCTGCACAGTGTGAACCTGTCCCGGTGGTTGTCCTGTCTGCAGTGTGAACCTGTCCCAGTGGCCGTCCTGTCTGCACAGTGTGAACCTGTCCCAGGGGCTGTCCTGTCTGCACAGTGTGAACCTGTCCCAGTGGCCATCCTGTCTGCACAGTGTGAACCTGTCCCGGTGGCCGTCCTGTCTGCACAGTGTGAACCTGTCCCGGTGGCCATCCTGTCTGCACAATGTGAACCCGTCCCGGTGGCCATCCTGTCTGCACAGTGTGAACCTGTCCCGGTGGCCATCCTGTCTGCACAGTGTGAACCTGTCCCGGTGGCCATCCTGTCTGCACAATGTGAACCCGTCCCAGTGGCCGTCCTGTCAGCACAGTGTGAACCTGTCCCGGTGGTTGTCCTGTCTGCAGTGTGAACCTGTCCCGGTGGTTGTCCTGTCTGCAGTGTGAACCTGTCCCGGTGGTTGTCCTGTCTGCAGTGTGAACCTGTCTCGGTGGCCATCCTGTCTGCACAGTGTGAACCTGTCCCGGTGGCCGTCCTGTCTGCACAGTGTGAACCTGTCCCGGTGGTTGTCCTGTCTGCAGTGTGAACCTGTCCCGGTGGTTGTCCTGTCTGCAGTGTGAACCTGTCTCGGTGGCCATCCTGTCTGCACAGTGTGAACCTGTCCCGGTGGCCGTCCTGTCTGCACAGTGTGAACCTGTCCCAGTGGCCGTCCTGTCTGCACAGTGTGAACCTGTCCCGGTGGCCGTCCTGTCTGCACAGTGTGAACCTGTCCCGGTGCCCGTCCTGTCTGCACAGTGTGAACCTGTCCCAGTGGCCGTCCTGTCTGCACAGTGTGAACCTGTCCCAGGGGCTGTCCTGTCTGCAGTGTGAACCTGTCCCGGTGGCCGTCCTGTCTGCACAGTGTGAACCTGTCCCGGTGGCCGTCCTGTCTGCAGTGTGAACGTGTCTCGGTGGCCATCCTGTCTGCACAGTGTGAACCTGTCCCGGTGGCCGTTCTGTCTGCACAGTGTGAACCTGTCCCGGTGGCCGTCCTGTCTGCAGTGTGAACCTGTCTCGGTGGCCATCCTGTCTGCACAGTGTGAACCTGTCTCGGTGGCCTTCCTGTCTGCACAATGTGAACCCGTCCCGGTGGCCGTCCTGTCTGCACAGTGTGAACCCGTCCCGGTGGCCGTCCTGTCTGCACAGTGTGAACCTGTCCCGGTGGCCATCCTGTCTGCAGTGTGAACCTGTCTCGGTGGCCATCCTGTCTGCACAGTGTGAACCTGTCTCGGTGGCCTTCCTGTCTGCACAATGTGAACCCGTCCCGGTGGCCGTCCTGTCTGCACAGTGTGAACCTGTCCCGGTGGCCATCCTGTCTGCACAATGTGAACCCGTCCCGGTGGCCATCCTGTCTGCACAGTGTGAACCTGTTCCAGTGGCCATCCTGTCTGCACAATGTGAACCTGTCCCGGTGGCCGCCCTGTCTGCACAGTGTGAACCTGTCCCGGTGGCCGCCCTGTCTGCACAGTGTGAACCTGTTCCAGTGGCCGTCCTGTCTGCACAGTGTGAACCTGTCCCGGTGGCCGTCCTGTCTGCACAGTGTGAACCTGTCCCGGTGGTTGTCCTGTCTGCACAGTGTGAACCTGTCCCGGTGGCCGTCCTGTCTGCACAGTGTGAACCTGTCCCGGTGGCCGTCCTGTCTGCAGTGTGAACCTGTCCCGGTGGTTGTCCTGTCTGGAGTGTGAACCTGTCCCAGTGGCCGTCCTGTCTGCACAGTGTGAACCTGTCCCAGGGGCTGTCCTGTCTGCACAGTGTGAACCTGTCTCGGTGGCCTTCCTGTCTGCACAATGTGAACCCGTCCCGGTGGCCGTCCTGTCTGCACAGTGTGAACCTGTCCCGGTGGCCATCCTGTCTGCACAATGTGAACCCGTCCCGGTGGCCATCCTGTCTGCACAGTGTGAACCTGTTCCAGTGGCCATCCTGTCTGCACAATGTGAACCTGTCCCGGTGGCCGCCCTGTCTGCACAGTGTGAACCTGTCCCGGTGGCCGCCCTGTCTGCACAGTGTGAACCTGTCCCGGTGGTTGTCCTGTCTGCACAGTGTGAACCTGTCCCAGTGGCCGTCCTGTCTGCACAGTGTGAACCTGTCCCGGTGGTTGTCCTGTCTGCACAGTGTGAACCTGTCCCAGTGGCCGTCCTGTCTGCACAGTGTGAACCTGTCCCGGTGGCCGTCCTGTCTGCACAGTGTGAACCTGTCCCAGGGGCTGTCCTGTCTGCACAGTGTGAACCTGTCCCAGTGGCCGTCCTGTCTGCAGTGTGAACCTGTCCCGGTGGTTGTCCTGTCTGCAGTGTGAACCTGTCCCAGTGGCCGTCCTGTCTGCACAGTGTGAACCTGTCCCAGGGGCTGTCCTGTCTGCACAGTGTGAACCTGTCCCAGTGGCCGTCCTGTCTGCAGTGTGAACCTGTCTCGGTGGCCATCCTGTCTGCACAGTGTGAACCTGTCTCGGTGGCCTTCCTGTCTGCACAATGTGAACCCGTCCCGGTGGCCGTCCTGTCTGCACAGTGTGAACCTGTCCCGGTGGCCGTCCTGTCTGCAGTGTGAACCTGTCCCAGTGGCCGTCCTGTCTGCACAGTGTGAACCTGTCCCAGGGGCTGTCCTGTCTGCACAGTGTGAACCTGTCCCAGTGGCCATCCTGTCTGCACAGTGTGAACCTGTCCCGGTGGCCGTCCTGTCTGCACAGTGTGAACCTGTTCCAGTGGCCGTCCTGTCTGCAGTGTGAACCTGTCTCGGTGGCCATCCTGTCTGCACAGTGTGAACCTGTCTCGGTGGCCTTCCTGTCTGCACAATGTGAACCCGTCCCGGTGGCCGTTCTGTCTGCACAGTGTGAACCTGTCCCGGTGGCCATCCTGTCTGCACAATGTGAACCCGTCCCGGTGGCCATCCTGTCTGCACAGTGTGAACCTGTCCCGGTGGCCATCCTGTCTGCACAATGTGAACCCGTCCCAGTGGCCGTCCTGTCAGCACAGTGTGAACCTGTCCCGGTGGTTGTCCTGTCTTCAGTGTGAACCTGTCCCGGTGGTTGTCCTGTCTGTAGTGTGAACCTGTCCCGGTGGTTGTCCTGTCTGCAGTGTGAACCTGTCTCGGTGGCCATCCTGTCTGCACAGTGTGAACCTGTCCCGGTGGCCGTCCTGTCTGCACAGTGTGAACCTGTCCCGGTGGTTGTCCTGTCTGCACAGTGTGAACCTGTCTCGGTGGCCGTCCTGTCTGCACAGTGTGAACCTGTCTCGGTGGCCGTCCTGTCTACACAGTGTGAACCTGTCTCGGTGGCCGTCCTGTCTACACAGTGTGAACCTGTCTCGGTGGCCGTCCTGTCTACACAGTGTGAACCTGTCTCGGTGGCCGTCCTGTCTACACAGTGTGAACCTGTCTCGGTGGCCGTCCTGTCTGCACAGTGTGAACCTGTCTCGGTGGCCGTCCTGTCTACACAGTGTGAACCTGTCTCGGTGGCCGTCCTGTCTACACAGTGTGAACCTGTCTCGGTGGCCGTCCTGTCTACACAGTGTGAACCTGTCCCGGTGGCCGTCCTGTCTGCACAGTGTGAACCTGTCCCGGTGGTTGTCCTGTCTGCACAGTGTTAACATGTCCCGGTGGTTGTCCTGTCTGCACAGTGTGAACCTGTTCCAGTGGTTGTCCCGTCTGCACAGTGTGAACATGTCCCGGTGGTTGTCCCGTCTGCACAGTGTGAACATGTCCCGGTGGTTGTCCCGTCTGCACAGTGTGAACATGTCCCGGTGGTTGTCCCGTCTGCACAGTGTGAACCTGTCCCGGTGGTTGTCCTGTCTGCAGTGTGAACCTGTCCCGGTGGTTGTCCTGTCTGCAGTGTGAACCTGTCCCGGTGGTTGTCCTGTCTGCAGTGTGAACCTGTCTCGGTGGCCATCCTGTCTGCACAGTGTGAACCTGTCCCGGTGGCCGTCCTGTCTGCACAGTGTGAACCTGTCCCGGTGGCCGTCCTGTCTGCACAGTGTGAACCTGTCCCGGTGGTCGTCCTGTCTGCACAGTGTGAACCTGGCCCGGTGGCCGTCCTGTCTGCACAGTGTGAACCTGTCCTGGTGCCCGTCCTGTCTGCAGTGTGAACCTTTCCAGTGGCCGTCCTGTCTGCAGTGTGAACCTGTCCCGGTGGCCGTCCTGTCTGCACAGTATGAACCTGTCTCGGTGGCCGTCCTGTCTGCAGTATGAACCTGTTCCAGTGGCCGTCCTGTCTGCAGTGTGAACCTGTCCCGGTGGCCGCCCTGTCTGCACAGTGTGAACCTGTCCCGGTGGCCGCCCTGTCTGCACAGTGTGAACCTGTCCCGGTGGTTGTCCTGTCTGCACAGTGTGAACCTGTCCCAGTGGCCGTCCTGTCTGCACAGTGTGAACCTGTTCCAGTGGCCGTCCTGTCTGCACAGTGTGAACCTGTCCCGGTGGCCGTCCTGTCTGCACAGTGTGAACCTGTCCCGGTGGTTGTCCTGTCTGCACAGTGTGAACCTGTCCCGGTGGCCGTCCTGTCTGCACAGTGTGAACCTGTCCCGGTGGCCGTCCTGTCTGCAGTGTGAACCTGTCCCGGTGGTTGTCCTGTCTGGAGTGTGAACCTGTCCCAGTGGCCGTCCTGTCTGCACAGTGTGAACCTGTCCCAGGGGCTGTCCTGCCTGCACAGTGTGAACCTGTCTCGGTGGCCTTCCTGTCTGCACAATGTGAACCCGTCCCGGTGGCCGTCCTGTCTGCACAGTGTGAACCTGTCCCGGTGGCCATCCTGTCTGCACAATGTGAACCCGTCCTGGTGGCCATCCTGTCTGCACAGTGTGAACCTGTTCCAGTGGCCATCCTGTCTGCACAATGTGAACCTGTCCCGGTGGCCGCCCTGTCTGCACAGTGTGAACCTGTCCCGGTGGCCGCCCTGTCTGCACAGTGTGAACCTGTCCCGGTGGTTGTCCTGTCTGCACAGTGTGAACCTGTCCCAGTGGCCGTCCTGTCTGCACAGTGTGAACCTGTCCCGGTGGTTGTCCTGTCTGCACAGTGTGAACCTGTCCCGGTGGCCGTCCTGTCTGCACAGTGTGAACCTGTCCCGGTGGCCGTCCTGTCTGCAGTGTGAACCTGTCCCAGTGGCCGTCCTGTCTGCACAGTGTGAACCTGTCCCAGGGGCTGTCCTGTCTGCACAGTGTGAACCTGTCCCAGTGGCCGTCCTGTCTGCACAGTGTGAACCTGTCTCGGTGGCCATCCTGTCTGCACAGTGTGAACCTGTCTCGGTGGCCTTCCTGTCTGCACAATGTGAACACGTCCCGGTGGCCGTCCTGTCTGCACAGTGTGAACCTGTCCCGGTGGTTGTCCTGTCTGCAGTGTGAACCTGTCCCAGTGGCCGTCCTGTCTGCACAGTGTGAACCTGTCCCAGGGGCTGTCCTGTCTGCACAGTGTGAACCTGTCCCAGTGGCCATCCTGTCTGCACAGTGTGAACCTGTCCCGGTGGCCGTCCTGTCTGCACAGTGTGAACCTGTCCCGGTGGCCATCCTGTCTGCACAATGTGAACCCGTCCCGGTGGCCATCCTGTCTGCACAGTGTGAACCTGTCCCGGTGGCCATCCTGTCTGCACAGTGTGAACCTGTCCCGGTGGCCATCCAGTCTGCACAATGTGAACCCGTCCTAGTGGCCGTCCTGTCAGCACAATGTGAACCTGTCCCGGTGGTTGTCCTGTCTGCAGTGTGAACCTGTCCCGGTGGTTGTCCTGTCTGCAGTGTGAACCTGTCCCGGTGGTTGTCCTGTCTGGAGTGTGAACCTGTCTCGGTGGCCATCCTGTCTGCACAGTGTGAACCTGTCCCGGTGGCCGTCCTGTCTGCACAGTGTGAACCTGTCCCGGTGGTTGTCCTGTCTGCACAGTGTGAACCTGTCCCGGTGGCCGTCCTGTCTGCACAGTGTGAACCTGTCCCGGTGCCCGTCCTATCTGCACAGTGTGAACCTGTCCCAGTGGCCGTCCTGTCTGCACAGTGTGAACCTGTCCCAGGGGCTGTCCTGTCTGCAGTGTGAACCTGTCCCGGTGGCCGTCCTGTCTGCACAGTGTGAACCTGTCCCGGTGGCCGTCCTGTCTGCAGTGTGAACGTGTCTCGGTGGCCATCCTGTCTGCACAGTGTGAACCTGTCCCGGTGGCCGTCCTGTCTGCACAGTGTGAACCTGTCCCGGTGGCCGTCCTGTCTGCAGTGTGAACCTGTCTCGGTGGCCGTCCTGTCTGCACAATGTGAACCCGTCCCGGTGGCCGTCCTGTCTGCACAGTGTGAACCCGTCCCGGTGGCCGTCCTGTCTGCACAGTGTGAACCTGTCCCGGTGGCCATCCTGTCTGCAGTGTGAACCTGTCTCGGTGGCCATCCTGTCTGCACAGTGTGAACCTGTCTCGGTGGCCTTCCTGTCTGCACAATGTGAACCCGTCCCGGTGGCCGTCCTGTCTGCACAGTGTGAACCTGTCCCGGTGGCCATCCTGTCTGCACAATGTGAACCCGTCCCGGTGGCCATCCTGTCTGCACAGTGTGAACCTGTTCCAGTGGCCATCCTGTCTGCACAATGTGAACCTGTCCCGGTGGCCGCCCTGTCTGCACAGTGTGAACCTGTCCCGGTGGCCGCCCTGTCTGCACAGTGTGAACCTGTCCCGGTGGTTGTCCTGTCTGCACAGTGTGAACCTGTCCCAGTGGCCGTCCTGTCTGCACAGTGTGAACCTGTTCCAGTGGCCGTCCTGTCTGCACAGTGTGAACCTGTCCCCGTGGCCGTCCTGTCTGCACAGTGTGAACCTGTCCCGGTGGTTGTCCTGTCTGCACAGTGTGAACCTGTCCCGGTGGCCGTCCTGTCTGCAGTGTGAACCTGTCCCGGTGGTTGTCCTGTCTGCAGTGTGAACCTGTCCCAGTGGCCGTCCTGTCTGCACAGTGTGAACCTGTCCCGGTGGCCGTCCTGTCTGCAGTGTGAACCTGTCCCGGTGGTTGTCCTGTCTGCAGTGTGAACCTGTCCCAGTGGCCGTCCTGTCTGCACAGTGTGAACCTGTCCCAGGGGCTGTCCTGTCTGCACAGTGTGAACCTGTCCCAGTGGCCGTCCTGTCTGCAGTGTGAACCTGTCTCGGTGGCCATCCTGTCTGCACAGTGTGAACCTGTCCCAGGGGCTGACCTGTCTGCACAGTGTGAACCTGTCCCAGTGGCCGTCCTGTCTGCAGTGTGAACCTGTCTCGGTGGCCGTCCTGTCTGCACAGTGTGAACCTGTCTCGGTGGCCTTCCTGTCTGCACAATGTGAACCCGTCCCGGTGGCCGTCCTGTCTGCACAGTGTGAACCTGTCCCGGTGGCCGTCCTGTCTGCAGTGTGAACCTGTCTCGGTGGCCGTCCTGTCTGCAGTGTGAACCTGTCCCAGTGGCCGTCCTGTCTGCACAGTGTGAACCTGTCCCAGTGGCCATCCTGTCTGCACAGTGTGAACCTGTCCCGGTGGCCGTCCTGTCTGCACAGTGTGAACCTGTTCCAGTGGCCGTCCTGTCTGCAGTGTGAACCTGTCTCGGTGGCCATCCTGTCTGCACAGTGTGAACCTGTCTCGGTGGCCTTCCTGTCTGCACAATGTGAACCCGTCCCGGTGGCCGTTCTGTCTGCACAGTGTGAACCTGTCCCGGTGGCCATCCTGTCTGCACAATGTGAACCCGTCCCGGTGGCCATCCTGTCTGCACAGTGTGAACCTGTCCCGGTGGCCGTCCTGTCTGCACAGTGTGAACCTGTCCCGGTGGCCGTCCTGTCTGCAGTGTGAACCTGTCTCGGTGGCCATCCTGTCTGCACAGTGTGAACCTGTCTCGGTGGCCGTCCTGTCTGCACAGTGTGAACCCGTCCCGGTGGCCGTCCTGTCTGCACAGTGTGAACCCGTCCCGGTGGCCGTCCTGTCTGCACAGTGTGAACCTGTCCCGGTGGCCATCCTGTCTGCAGTGTGAACCTGTCTCGGTGGCCATCCTGTCTGCACAGTGTGAACCTGTCTCGGTGGCCTTCCTGTCTGCACAATGTGAACCCGTCCCGGTGGCCGTCCTGTCTGCACAGTGTGAACCTGTCCCGGTGGCCATCCTGTCTGCACAATGTGAACCCGTCCCGGTGGCCATCCTGTCTGCACAGTGTGAACCTGTTCCAGTGGCCATCCTGTCTGCACAATGTGAACCTGTCCCGGTGGCCGCCCTGTCTGCACAGTGTGAACCTGTCCCGGTGGCCGCCCTGTCTGCACAGTGTGAACCTGTCCCGGTGGTTGTCCTGTCTGCACAGTGTGAACCTGTCCCAGTGGCCGTCCTGTCTGCACAGTGTGAACCTGTTCCAGTGGCCGTCCTGTCTGCACAGTGTGAACCTGTCCCGGTGGCCGTCCTGTCTGCACAGTGTGAACCTGTCCCGGTGGTTGTCCTGTCTGCACAGTGTGAACCTGTCCCGGTGGCCGTCCTGTCTGCAGTGTGAACCTGTCCCGGTGGTTGTCCTGTCTGCAGTGTGAACCTGTCCCAGTGGCCGTCCTGTCTGCACAGTGTGAACCTGTCCCGGTGGCCGTCCTGTCTGCAGTGTGAACCTGTCCCGGTGGTTGTCCTGTCTGCAGTGTGAACCTGTCCCAGTGGCCGTCCTGTCTGCACAGTGTGAACCTGTCCCAGTGGCCGTCCTGTCTGCAGTGTGAACCTGTCTCGGTGGCCATCCTGTCTGCACAGTGTGAACCTGTCCCAGGGGCTGTCCTGTCTGCACAGTGTGAACCTGTCCCAGTGGCCGTCCTGTCTGCAGTGTGAACCTGTCTCGGTGGCCGTCCTGTCTGCACAGTGTGAACCTGTCTCGGTGGCCTTCCTGTCTGCACAATGTGAACCCGTCCCGGTGGCCGTCCTGTCTGCACAGTGTGAACCTGTCCCGGTGGCCGTCCTGTCTGCAGTGTGAACCTGTCTCGGTGGCCGTCCTGTCTGCAGTGTGAACCTGTCCCAGTGGCCGTCCTGTCTGCACAGTGTGAACCTGTCCCAGGGGCTGTCCTGTCTGCACAGTGTGAACCTGTCCCAGTGGCCATCCTGTCTGCACAGTGTGAACCTGTCCCGGTGGCCGTCCTGTCTGCACAGTGTGAACCTGTTCCAGTGGCCGTCCTGTCTGCAGTGTGAACCTGTCTCGGTGGCCATCCTGTCTGCACAGTGTGAACCTGTCCCAGTGGCCGTCCTGTCTGCACAATGTGAACCCGTCCCGGTGGCCGTTCTGTCTGCACAGTGTGAACCTGTCCCGGTGGCCATCCTGTCTGCACAATGTGAACCCGTCCCGGTGGCCATCCTGTCTGCACAGTGTGAACCCGTCCCGGTGGCCGTTCTGTCTGCACAGTGTGAACCTGTCCCGGTGGCCATCCTGTCTGCAGTGTGAACCTGTCTCGGTGGCCATCCTGTCTGCACAGTGTGAACCTGTCTCGGTGGCCTTCCTGTCTGCACAATGTGAACCCGTCCCGGTGGCCGTCCTGTCTGCACAGTGTGAACCTGTCCCGGTGGCCATCCTGTCTGCACAATGTGAACCCGTCCCGGTGGCCATCCTGTCTGCACAGTGTGAACCTGTTCCAGTGGCCATCCTGTCTGCACAATGTGAACCTGTCCCGGTGGCCGCCCTGTCTGCACAGTGTGAACCTGTCCCGGTGGCCGCCCTGTCTGCACAGTGTGAACCTGTCCCGGTGGTTGTCCTGTCTGCACAGTGTGAACCTGTCCCAGTGGCCGTCCTGTCTGCTCAGTGTGAACCTGTTCCAGTGGCCGTCCTGTCTGCACAGTGTGAACCTGTCCCGGTGGCCGTCCTGTCTGCACAGTGTGAACCTGTCCCGGTGGTTGTCCTGTCTGCACAGTGTGAACCTGTCCCAGTGGCCGTCCTGTCTGCAGTGTGAACCTGTCCCGGTGGTTGTCCTGTCTGCAGTGTGAACCTGTCCCAGTGGCCGTCCTGTCTGCACAGTGTGAACCTGTCCCGGTGGCCGTCCTGTCTGCAGTGTGAACCTGTCCCGGTGGTTGTCCTGTCTGCAGTGTGAACCTGTCCCAGTGGCCGTCCTGTCTGCACAGTGTGAACCTGTCCCAGCGGCTGTCCTGTCTGCACAGTGTGAACCTGTCCCGGTGGCCGTCCTGTCTGCACAGTGTGAACCTGTCCCGGTGCCCGTCCTATCTGCACAGTGTGAACCTGTCCCAGTGGCCGTCCTGTCTGCACAGTGTGAACCTGTCCCAGGGGCTGTCCTGTCTGCAGTGTGAACCTGTCCCGGTGGCCGTCCTGTCTGCACAGTGTGAACCTGTCCCGGTGGCCGTCCTGTCTGCAGTGTGAACGTGTCTCGGTGGCCATCCTGTCTGCACAGTGTGAACCTGTCCCGGTGGCCGTCCTGTCTGCAGTGTGAACGTGTCTCGGTGGCCATCCTGTCTGCACAGTGTGAACCTGTCCCGGTGGCTGTCCTGTCTGCACAGTGTGAACCTGTCCCAGTGGCCGTCCTGTCTGCAGTGTGAACCTGTCTCGGTGGCCATCCTGTCTGCACAGTGTGAACCTGTCCCAGGGGCTGACCTGTCTGCACAGTGTGAACCTGTCCCAGTGGCCGTCCTGTCTGCAGTGTGAACCTGTCTCGGTGGCCGTCCTGTCTGCACAGTGTGAACCTGTCCCGGTGGCCGTCCTGTCTGCAGTGTGAACCTGTCCCGGTGGTTGTCCTGTCTGCAGTGTGAACCTGTCCCGGTGGTTGTCCTGTCTGGAGTGTGAACCTGTCTCGGTGGCCATCCTGTCTGCACAGTGTGAACCTGTCCCGGTGGCCGTCCTGTCTGCACAGTGTGAACCTGTCCCGGTGGTTGTCCTGTCTGCACAGTGTGAACCTGTCCCGGTGGCCGTCCTGTCTGCACAGTGTGAACCTGTCCCGGTGCCCGTCCTATCTGCACAGTGTGAACCTGTCCCAGTGGCCGTCCTGTCTGCACAGTGTGAACCTGTCCCAGGGGCTGTCCTGTCTGCAGTGTGAACCTGTCCCGGTGGCCGTCCTGTCTGCACAGTGTGAACCTGTCCCGGTGGCCGTCCTGTCTGCAGTGTGAACGTGTCTCGGTGGCCATCCTGTCTGCACAGTGTGAACCTGTCCCGGTGGCCGTCCTGTCTGCACAGTGTGAACCTGTCCCGGTGGCCGTCCTGTCTGCAGTGTGAACCTGTCTCGGTGGCCATCCTGTCTGCACAGTGTGAACCTGTCTCGGTGGCCTTCCTGTCTGCACAATGTGAACCCGTCCCGGTGGCCGTCCTGTCTGCACAGTGTGAACCCGTCCCGGTGGCCGTCCTGTCTGCACAGTGTGAACCTGTCCCGGTGGCCATCCTGTCTGCAGTGTGAACCTGTCTCGGTGGCCATCCTGTCTGCACAGTGTGAACCTGTCTCGGTGGCCTTCCTGTCTGCACAATGTGAACCCGTCCCGGTGGCCGTCCTGTCTGCACAGTGTGAACCTGTCCCGGTGGCCATCCTGTCTGCACAATGTGAACCCGTCCCGGTGGCCATCCTGTCTGCACAGTGTGAACCTGTTCCAGTGGCCATCCTGTCTGCACAATGTGAACCTGTCCCGGTGGCCGCCCTGTCTGCACAGTGTGAACCTGTCCCGGTGGCCGTCCTGTCTGCAGTGTGAACCTGTCTCGGTGGCCGTCCTGTCTGCAGTGTGAACCTGTCCCAGTGGCCGTCCTGTCTGCACAGTGTGAACCTGTCCCAGTGGCCATCCTGTCTGCACAGTGTGAACCTGTCCCGGTGGCCGTCCTGTCTGCACAGTGTGAACCTGTTCCAGTGGCCGTCCTGTCTGCAGTGTGAACCTGTCTCGGTGGCCATCCTGTCTGCACAGTGTGAACCTGTCCCGGTGGTTGTCCTGTCTGCACAGTGTGAACCTGTCCCGGTGGCCGTCCTGTCTGCAGTGTGAACCTGTCCCGGTGGTTGTCCTGTCTGCAGTGTGAACCTGTCCCAGTGGCCGTCCTGTCTGCACAGTGTGAACCTGTCCCGGTGGCCGTCCTGTCTGCAGTGTGAACCTGTCCCGGTGGTTGTCCTGTCTGCAGTGTGAACCTGTCCCAGTGGCCGTCCTGTCTGCACAGTGTGAACCTGTCCCAGGGGCTGTCCTGTCTGCACAGTGTGAACCTGTCCCAGTGGCCGTCCTGTCTGCAGTGTGAACCTGTCTCGGTGGCCATCCTGTCTGCACAGTGTGAACCTGTCCCAGGGGCTGACCTGTCTGCACAGTGTGAACCTGTCCCAGTGGCCGTCCTGTCTGCAGTGTGAACCTGTCTCGGTGGCCGTCCTGTCTGCACAGTGTGAACCTGTCTCGGTGGCCTTCCTGTCTGCACAATGTGAACCCGTCCCGGTGGCCGTCCTGTCTGCACAGTGTGAACCTGTCCCGGTGGCCGTCCTGTCTGCAGTGTGAACCTGTCTCGGTGGCCGTCCTGTCTGCAGTGTGAACCTGTCCCAGTGGCCGTCCTGTCTGCACAGTGTGAACCTGTCCCAGTGGCCATCCTGTCTGCACAGTGTGAACCTGTCCCGGTGGCCGTCCTGTCTGCACAGTGTGAACCTGTTCCAGTGGCCGTCCTGTCTGCAGTGTGAACCTGTCTCGGTGGCCATCCTGTCTGCACAGTGTGAACCTGTCTCGGTGGCCTTCCTGTCTGCACAATGTGAACCCGTCCCGGTGGCCGTTCTGTCTGCACAGTGTGAACCTGTCCCGGTGGCCATCCTGTCTGCACAATGTGAACCCGTCCCGGTGGCCATCCTGTCTGCACAGTGTGAACCTGTCCCGGTGGCCGTCCTGTCTGCACAGTGTGAACCTGTCCCGGTGGCCGTCCTGTCTGCAGTGTGAACCTGTCTCGGTGGCCATCCTGTCTGCACAGTGTGAACCTGTCTCGGTGGCCGTCCTGTCTGCACAGTGTGAACCCGTCCCGGTGGCCGTCCTGTCTGCACAGTGTGAACCCGTCCCGGTGGCCGTCCTGTCTGCACAGTGTGAACCTGTCCCGGTGGCCATCCTGTCTGCAGTGTGAACCTGTCTCGGTGGCCATCCTGTCTGCACAGTGTGAACCTGTCTCGGTGGCCTTCCTGTCTGCACAATGTGAACCCGTCCCGGTGGCCGTCCTGTCTGCACAGTGTGAACCTGTCCCGGTGGCCATCCTGTCTGCACAATGTGAACCCGTCCCGGTGGCCATCCTGTCTGCACAGTGTGAACCTGTTCCAGTGGCCATCCTGTCTGCACAATGTGAACCTGTCCCGGTGGCCGCCCTGTCTGCACAGTGTGAACCTGTCCCGGTGGCCGCCCTGTCTGCACAGTGTGAACCTGTCCCGGTGGTTGTCCTGTCTGCACAGTGTGAACCTGTCCCAGTGGCCGTCCTGTCTGCACAGTGTGAACCTGTTCCAGTGGCCGTCCTGTCTGCACAGTGTGAACCTGTCCCGGTGGCCGTCCTGTCTGCACAGTGTGAACCTGTCCCGGTGGTTGTCCTGTCTGCACAGTGTGAACCTGTCCCGGTGGCCGTCCTGTCTGCAGTGTGAACCTGTCCCGGTGGTTGTCCTGTCTGCAGTGTGAACCTGTCCCAGTGGCCGTCCTGTCTGCACAGTGTGAACCTGTCCCGGTGGCCGTCCTGTCTGCAGTGTGAACCTGTCCCGGTGGTTGTCCTGTCTGCAGTGTGAACCTGTCCCAGTGGCCGTCCTGTCTGCACAGTGTGAACCTGTCCCAGGGGCTGTCCTGTCTGCACAGTGTGAACCTGTCCCAGTGGCCGTCCTGTCTGCAGTGTGAACCTGTCTCGGTGGCCATCCTGTCTGCACAGTGTGAACCTGTCCCAGGGGCTGTCCTGTCTGCACAGTGTGAACCTGTCCCAGTGGCCGTCCTGTCTGCAGTGTGAACCTGTCTCGGTGGCCGTCCTGTCTGCACAGTGTGAACCTGTCTCGGTGGCCTTCCTGTCTGCACAATGTGAACCCGTCCCGGTGGCCGTCCTGTCTGCACAGTGTGAACCTGTCCCGGTGGCCGTCCTGTCTGCAGTGTGAACCTGTCTCGGTGGCCGTCCTGTCTGCAGTGTGAACCTGTCCCAGTGGCCGTCCTGTCTGCACAGTGTGAACCTGTCCCAGGGGCTGTCCTGTCTGCACAGTGTGAACCTGTCCCAGTGGCCATCCTGTCTGCACAGTGTGAACCTGTCCCGGTGGCCGTCCTGTCTGCACAGTGTGAACCTGTTCCAGTGGCCGTCCTGTCTGCAGTGTGAACCTGTCTCGGTGGCCATCCTGTCTGCACAGTGTGAACCTGTCCCAGTGGCCGTCCTGTCTGCACAATGTGAACCCGTCCCGGTGGCCGTTCTGTCTGCACAGTGTGAACCTGTCCCGGTGGCCATCCTGTCTGCACAATGTGAACCCGTCCCGGTGGCCATCCTGTCTGCACAGTGTGAACCCGTCCCGGTGGCCGTTCTGTCTGCACAGTGTGAACCTGTCCCGGTGGCCATCCTGTCTGCAGTGTGAACCTGTCTCGGTGGCCATCCTGTCTGCACAGTGTGAACCTGTCTCGGTGGCCTTCCTGTCTGCACAATGTGAACCCGTCCCGGTGGCCGTCCTGTCTGCACAGTGTGAACCTGTCCCGGTGGCCATCCTGTCTGCACAATGTGAACCCGTCCCGGTGGCCATCCTGTCTGCACAGTGTGAACCTGTTCCAGTGGCCATCCTGTCTGCACAATGTGAACCTGTCCCGGTGGCCGCCCTGTCTGCACAGTGTGAACCTGTCCCGGTGGCCGCCCTGTCTGCACAGTGTGAACCTGTCCCGGTGGTTGTCCTGTCTGCACAGTGTGAACCTGTCCCAGTGGCCGTCCTGTCTGCTCAGTGTGAACCTGTTCCAGTGGCCGTCCTGTCTGCACAGTGTGAACCTGTCCCGGTGGCCGTCCTGTCTGCACAGTGTGAACCTGTCCCGGTGGTTGTCCTGTCTGCACAGTGTGAACCTGTCCCAGTGGCCGTCCTGTCTGCAGTGTGAACCTGTCCCGGTGGTTGTCCTGTCTGCAGTGTGAACCTGTCCCAGTGGCCGTCCTGTCTGCACAGTGTGAACCTGTCCCGGTGGCCGTCCTGTCTGCAGTGTGAACCTGTCCCGGTGGTTGTCCTGTCTGCAGTGTGAACCTGTCCCAGTGGCCGTCCTGTCTGCACAGTGTGAACCTGTCCCAGCGGCTGTCCTGTCTGCACAGTGTGATCCTGTCCCAGTGGCCGTCCTGTCTGCAGTGTGAACCTGTCTCGGTGGCCATCCTGTCTGCACAGTGTGAACCTGTCCCAGGGGCTGACCTGTCTGCACAGTGTGAACCTGTCCCAGTGGCCGTCCTGTCTGCAGTGTGAACCTGTCTCGGTGGCCGTCCTGTCTGCACAGTGTGAACCTGTCTCGGTGGCCTTCCTGTCTGCACAATGTGAACCCGTCCCGGTGGCCGTCCTGTCTGCACAGTGTGAACCTGTCCCGGTGGCCGTCCTGTCTGCAGTGTGAACCTGTCTCGGTGGCCGTCCTGTCTGCAGTGTGAACCTGTCCCAGTGGCCGTCCTGTCTGCACAGTGTGAACCTGTCCCAGGGGCTGTCCTGTCTGCACAGTGTGAACCTGTCCCAGTGGCCATCCTGTCTGCACAGTGTGAACCTGTCCCGGTGGCCGTCCTGTCTGCACAGTGTGAACCTGTTCCAGTGGCCGTCCTGTCTGCAGTGTGAACCTGTCTCGGTGGCCATCCTGTCTGCACAGTGTGAACCTGTCTCGGTGGCCTTCCTGTCTGCACAATGTGAACCCGTCCCGGTGGCCGTTCTGTCTGCACAGTGTGAACCTGTCCCGGTGGCCATCCTGTCTGCACAATGTGAACCCGTCCCGGTGGCCATCCTGTCTGCACAGTGTGAACCTGTCCCGGTGGCCGTCCTGTCTGCACAGTGTGAACCTGTCCCGGTGGCCGTCCTGTCTGCAGTGTGAACCTGTCTCGGTGGCCATCCTGTCTGCACAGTGTGAACCTGTCTCGGTGGCCTTCCTGTCTGCACAATGTGAACCCGTCCCGGTGGCCGTCCTGTCTGCACAGTGTGAACCCGTCCCGGTGGCCGTCCTGTCTGCACAGTGTGAACCTGTCCCGGTGGCCATCCTGTCTGCAGTGTGAACCTGTCTCGGTGGCCATCCTGTCTGCACAGTGTGAACCTGTCTCGGTGGCCTTCCTGTCTGCACAATGTGAACCCGTCCCGGTGGCCGTCCTGTCTGCACAGTGTGAACCTGTCCCGGTGGCCATCCTGTCTGCACAATGTGAACCCGTCCCGGTGGCCATCCTGTCTGCACAGTGTGAACCTGTTCCAGTGGCCATCCTGTCTGCACAATGTGAACCTGTCCCGGTGGCCGCCCTGTCTGCACAGTGTGAACCTGTCCCGGTGGCCGCCCTGTCTGCACAGTGTGAACCTGTCCCGGTGGTTGTCCTGTCTGCACAGTGTGAACCTGTCCCAGTGGCCGTCCTGTCTGCACAGTGTGAACCTGTTCCAGTGGCCGTCCTGTCTGCACAGTGTGAACCTGTCCCGGTGGCCGTCCTGTCTGCACAGTGTGAACCTGTCCCGGTGGTTGTCCTGTCTGCACAGTGTGAACCTGTCCCGGTGGCCGTCCTGTCTGCAGTGTGAACCTGTCCCGGTGGTTGTCCTGTCTGCAGTGTGAACCTGTCCCAGTGGCCGTCCTGTCTGCACAGTGTGAACCTGTCCAGGTGGCCGTCCTGTCTGCAGTGTGAACCTGTCCCGGTGATTGTCCTGTCTGCAGTGTGAACCTGTCCCGGTGGCCGTCCTGTCTGCACAGTGTGAACCTGTCCCGGTGGTTGTCCTGTCTGCACAGTGTGAACCTGTCCCGGTGGCCGTCCTGTCTGCAGTGTGAACCTGTCCCGTTGGTTGTCCTGTCTGCAGTGTGAACCTGTCCCAGTGGCCGTCCTGTCTGCACAGTGTGAACCTGTCCCAGGGGCTGTCCTGTCTGCACAGTGTGAACCTGTCCCAGTGGCCGTCCTGTCTGCAGTGTGAACCTGTCTCGGTGGCCATCCTGTCTGCACAGTGTGAACCTGTCCCAGGGGCTGTCCTGTCTGCACAGTGTGAACCTGTGCCAGTGGCCGTCCTGTCTGCAGTGTGAACCTGTCTCGGTGGCCGTCCTGTCTGCACAGTGTGAACCTGTCTCGGTGGCCTTCCTGTCTGCACAATGTGAACCCGTCCCGGTGGCCGTCCTGTCTGCACAGTGTGAACCTGTCCCGGTGGCCGTCCTGTCTGCACAGTGTGAACCTGTCTCGGTGGCCGTCCTGTCTGCAGTGTGAACCTGTCCCAGTGGCCGTCCTGTCTGCACAGTGTGAACCTGTCCCAGGGGCTGTCCTGTCTGCACAGTGTGAACCTGTCCCAGTGGCCATCCTGTCTGCACAGTGTGAACCTGTCCCGGTGGCCGTCCTGTCTGCACAGTGTGAACCTGTCTCGGTGGCCTTCCTGTCTGCACAATGTGAACCCGTCCCGGTGGCCGTCCTGTCTGCACAGTGTGAACCTGTCCCGGTGGCCTTCCTGTCTGCACAGTGTGAACCTGTCCCGGTGGTCGTCCTGTCTGCACAGTGTGAACCTGGCCCGGTGGCCGTCCTGTCTGCACAGTGTGAACCTGTCCCGGTGCCCGTCCTGTCTGCAGTGTGAACCTTTCCAGTGGCCGTCCTGTCTGCACAGTATGAACCTGTCTCGGTGGCCGTCCTGTCTGCAGTGTGAACCTGTCTCGGTGGCGATCCTGTCTGCACAGTGTGAACCTGTCCCAGTGGCCGTCCTGTCTGCACAATGTGAACCCGTCCCGGTGGCCGTTCTGTCTGCACAGTGTGAACCTGTCCCGGTGGCCATCCTGTCTGCACAATGTGAACCCGTCCCGGTGGCCATCCTGTCTGCACAGTGTGAACCTGTCCCGGTGGCCATCCTGTCTAAACAATGTGAACCCGTCCCAGTGGCCGTCCTGTCAGCACAGTGTGAACCTGTCCCGGTGGTTGTCCTGTCTGCAGTGTGAACCTGTCCCGGTGGTTGTCCTGTCTGCAGTGTGAACCTGTCCCGGTGGTTGTCCTGTCTGCAGTGTGAACCTGTCTCGGTGGCCATCCTGTCTGCACAGTGTGAACCTGTCCCGGTGGCCGTCCTGTCTGCACAGTGTGAACCTGTCCCGGTGGTTGTCCTGTCTGCACAGTGTGAACCTGTCCCGGTGGCCGTCCTGTCTGCACAGTGTGAACCTGTCCCGGTGCCCGTCCTGTCTGCAGTGTGAACCTTTCCAGTGGCCGTCCTGTCTGCACAGTATGAACCTGTCTCGGTGGCCGTCCTGTCTGCAGTATGAACCTGTTCCGGTTACCGTCCTGTCTGCACAGTGTGAACCTGTCTCGGTGGCCGTCCTGTCTGCACAGTGTGAACCTGTCTCGGTGGCCGTCCTGTCTGCACAGTGTGAACCTGTCTCGGTGGCCGTCCTGTCTACACAGTGTGAACCTGTCTCGGTGGCCGTCCTGTCTACACAGTGTGAACCTGTCTCGGTGGCCGTCCTGTCTACACAGTGTGAACCTGTCTCGGTGGCCGTCCTGTCTACACAGTGTGAACCTGTCTCGGTGGCCGTCCTGTCTGCACAGTGTGAACCTGTCTCGGTGGCCGTCCTGTCTACACAGTGTGAACCTGTCTCGGTGGCCGTCCTGTCTACACAGTGTGAACCTGTCTCGGTGGCCGTCCTGTCTACACAGTGTGAACCTGTCCCGGTGGCTGTCCTGTCTGCACAGTGTTAACATGTCCCGGTGGTTGTCCTGTCTGCACAGTGTGAACCTGTTCCAGTGGTTGTCCCGTCTGCACAGTGTGAACATGTCCCGGTGGTTGTCCCGTCTGCACAGTGTGAACATGTCCCGGTGGTTGTCCCGTCTGCACAGTGTGAACATGTCCCGGTGGTTGTCCCGTCTGCACAGTGTGAACCTGTCCCGGTGGTTGTCCTGTCTGCAGTGTGAACCTGTCCCGGTGGTTGTCCTGTCTGCAGTGTGAACCTGTCCCGGTGGTTGTCCTGTCTGCAGTGTGAACCTGTCTCGGTGGCCATCCTGTCTGCACAGTGTGAACCTGTCCCGGTGGCCGTCCTGTCTGCACAGTGTGAACCTGTCCCGGTGGCCGTCCTGTCTGCACAGTGTGAACCTGTCCCGGTGGTCGTCCTGTCTGCACAGTGTGAACCTGGCCCGGTGGCCGTCCTGTCTGCACAGTGTGAACCTGTCCCGGTGCCCGTCCTGTCTGCAGTGTGAACCTTTCCAGTGGCCGTCCTGTCTGCACAGTATGAACCTGTCTCGGTGGCCGTCCTGTCTGCAGTATGAACCTGTTCCAGTGGCCGTCCTGTCTGCACAGTGTGAACCTGTCTCGGTGGCCGTCCTGTCTGCACAGTGTGAACCTGTCTCGGTGGCCGTCCTGTCTGCACAGTGTGAACCTGTCTCGGTGGCCGTCCTGTCTGCACAGTGTGAACATGTCCCGGTGGTTGTCCTGTCTGCACAGTGTGAACATGTCCCGGTGGTTGTCCTGTCTGCACAGTGTGAACATGTCCCAGTGGCCGTCCTGTCTGCACAGTGTGAACCTGTTCCAGTGGTTGTCCCGTCTGCACAGTGTGAACATGTCCCGGTGGTTGTCCCGTCTGCACAGTGTGAACATGTCCCGGTGGTTGTCCTGTCTGCACAGTGTGAACCTGTCTCGGTGGCCGTCCTGTCTGCAGTGTGAACCTGTTCCAGTGGCCGTCCCGTCTGCACAGTGTGAACCTGTCTCGGTGGCCGTCCTGTCTGCACAGTGTGAACCTGTTCCAGTGGCCGTCCTGTTTGCACAGTGTGAACCTGATTCGGTGGCCGTCCTGTCTGCACAGTGTGAACCTGTCCCGGTGGCCGTCCTGTCTGCAGTGTGAACCTGTTCCAGTGGCCGTCCTGTTTGCACAGTGTGAACCTGATTCGGTGGCCATCCTGTCTGCATAGTGTGAACCTGTTCCAGTGGCCGTCCTGTTTGCACAGTGTGAACCTGATTCGGTGGCCGTCCTGTCTGCAGTGTGAACCTGTTCCAGTGGCCGTCCTGTCTGCACAGTGTGAACCTGACTCGGTGGCCGTCCTGTCTGCAGTGTGAACCTGTCCCAGTGGCCGTCCTGTTTGCACAGTGTGAACCTGATTCGGTGGCCATCCTGTCTGCACAGTGTGAACCTGTCCCGGTGGTTGTCCTGTCTGCACAGTGTGAACCTGTCCCGGTGGTTGTCCTGTCTGCACAGTATGAACCTGTCCCAGTGGCCGTCCTGTCTGCACAGTGTGAACCTGATTCGGTGGCCATCCTGTCTGCATAGTGTGAACCTGTTCCAGTGGCCGTCCTGTTTGCACAGTGTGAACCTGATTCGGTGGCCATCCTGTCTGCACAGTGTGAACCTGTCCCGGTGGTTGTCCTGTCTGCACAGTGTGAACCTGTCCCGGTGGTTGTCCTGTCTGCACAGTGTGAACCTGTCCCGGTGGTTGTCCTGTCTGCACAGTGTGAACCTGTCCCGGTGGTTGTCCTGTCTGCACAGTGTGAACCTGTCCCGGTGGTTGTCCTGTCTGCACAGTATGAACCTGTCCCAGTGGCCGTCCTGTTTGCACAGTGTGAACCTGATTCGGTGGCCATCCTGTCTGCACAGTGTGAACCTGTCCCGGTGGTTGTCCTGTCTGCACAGTGTGAACCTGTCCCGGTGGTTGTCCTGTCTGCACAGTGTGAACCTGTCCCGGTGGTTGTCCTGTCTGCACAGTGTGAACCTGTCTCGGTGGCCGTCCTGTCTGCACAGTGTGAACCTTTCCCGGTGGCCGTCCTGTCTGCAGTGTGAACCTGTCTCGGTGGCCATCCTGTCTGCACAGTGTGATCCTGTCCCGGTGGCCATCCTGTCTGCACAGTGTGAACCTGTCCCAGTGGCCGTCCTGTCTGCACAGTGTGAACCTGTCCCGGTGGCCGTCCTGTCTGCACAGTGTGAACCTGTCCCGGTGGCCGTCCTGTCTGCAGTGTGAACCTTTCCAGTGGTTGTCCTGTCTGCACAGTGTGAACCTGTCCCGGTGGCCGTCCTGTCTGCAGTATGAACCTGTTCCAGTGGTTGTCCTGTCTGCACAGTGTGAACCTGTCTCGGTGGTTGTCCCGTCTGCACAGTGTGAACATGTCCCGGTGGCCGTCCTGTCTGCACAGTGTGAACCTGTTCCAGTGGCCGTCCTGTCTGCACAGTGTGAACCTGTTCCAGTGGCCGTCCTGTCTGCACAGTGTGAACCTGTTCCAGTGGCCGTCCCGTCTGCACAGTGTGAACCTGTCTCGGTGGCCGTCCCGTCTGCAGTGTGAACCTGTCCCAGTGGCCGTCCTGTTTGCACAGTGTGAACCTGATTCGGTGGCCATCCTGTCTGCACAGTGTGAACCTGTCCCGGTGGTTTTCCTGTCTGCACAGTGTGAACCTGTCCCGGTGGTTGTCCTGTCTGCACAGTGTGAACCTGTCTCGGTGGCCGTCCTGTCTGCACAGTGTGAACCTGTCCCGGTGGCCGTCCTGTCTGCACAGTGTGAACCTGTCCCGGTGGCCGTCCTGTCTGCACAGTGTGAACCTGTCCCGGTGGCCGTCCTGTCTGCACAGTGTGAACCTGTCCCGGTGGCCGTCCTGTCTGCACAGTGTGAACCTGTTCCAGTGGCCGTCCTGTCTGCACAGTGTGAACCTGTCCCGGTGGCCGTCCTGTCTGCACAGTGTGAACCTGTCCCGGTGGCCGTCCTGTCTGCAGTGTGAACCTTTCCAGTGGTTGTCCTGTCTGCACAGTGTGAACCTGTCCCGGTGGCCGTCCTGTCTGCAGTATGAACCTGTTCCGGTGGTTGTCCTGTCTGCACAGTGTGAACCTGTCTCGGTGGTTGTCCCGTCTGCACAGTGTGAACATGTCCCGGTGGCCGTCCTGTCTGCACAGTGTGAACCTGTTCCAGTGGCCGTCCTGTCTGCACAGTGTGAACCTGTTCCAGTGGCCGTCCTGTCTGCACAGTGTGAACCTGTTCCAGTGGCCGTCCCGTCTGCACAGTGTGAACCTGTCTCGGTGGCCGTCCCGTCTGCAGTGTGAACCTGTCCCAGTGGCCGTCCTGTTTGCACAGTGTGAACCTGATTCGGTGGCCATCCTGTCTGCACAGTGTGAACCTGTCCCGGTGGTTGTCCTGTCTGCACAGTGTGAACCTGTCCCGGTGGTTGTCCTGTCTGCACAGTGTGAACCTGTCTCGGTGGCCGTCCTGTCTGCACAGTGTGAACCTGTCCCGGTGGCCGTCCTGTCTGCACAGTGTGAACCTGTCCCGGTGGCCGACATGTCTGCACAGTGTGAACCTGTCCCGGTGGCCGTCCTGTCTGCACAGTGTGAACCTGTCCCGGTGGCCGTCCTGTCTGCACAGTGTGAACCTGTCCCGGTGGCCGTCCTGTCTGTACAGTGTGAACCTGTCCCGGTGGCCGTCCTGTCTGTACAGTGTGAACCTGTCTCCGTGGCCGTCCTGTCTGCACAGTGTGAACCTGTCCCGGTGGCCGTCCTGTCTGCACAGTGTGAACCTGTCCCGGTGGCCGTCCTGTCTGCACAGTGTGAACCTGTCCCGGTGGTTGTCCTGTCTGCAGTGTGAACCTGTTCCAGTGGCCGTCCTGTCTGCAGTGTGAACCTGTCTCGGTGGCCGTCCTGTCTGCACAGTGTGAACCTGTCTCGGTGGCCATCCTGTCTGCACAGTGTGAACCTGTCTCGGTGGCCGTCCTGTCTGCACAGTGTGAACCTGTCTCGGTGGCCGTCCTGTCTGCACAGTGTGAACCTGTCTCGGTGGCCATCCTGTCTGCACAGTGTGAACCTGTCCCAGTGGCTGTCCTGTCTGCACAGTGTGAACCTGTCCCGGTGGCCGTCCTGTCTGCACAGTGTGAACCTGTCCCGGTGGCCGTCCTGTCTGCAGTGTGAACCTTTCCAGTGGCCGTCCTGTCTGCAGTGTGAACCTGTCTCGGTGGCCGTCCTGTCTGCACAGTGTGAACCTGTCTCGGTGGCCATCCTGTCTGCACAGTGTGAACCTGTCCCGGTGGCCGTCCTGTCTGCACAGTGTGAACATGTCCCGGTGGCCGTCCTGTCTGCACAGTGTGAACCTGTTCCAGTGGCCGTCCTGTCTGCACAGTGTGAACCTGTTCCAGTGGCCGTCCTGTCTGCACAGTGTGAACCTGTTCCAGTGGCCGTCCCGTCTGCACAGTGTGAACCTGTCTCGGTGGCCGTCCTGTCTGCAGTGTGAACCTGTCCCGGTGGCCGTCCTGTTTGCACAGTGTGAACCTGATTCGGTGGCCATCCTGTCTGCACAGTGTGAACCTGTCCCGGTGGTTGTCCTGTCTGCACAGTGTGAACCTGTCCCGGTGGTTGTCCTGTCTGCACAGTGTGAACCTGTCTCGGTGGCCGTCCTGTTTGCACAGTGTGAACCTGTCCCGGTGGCCGTCCTGTCTGCACAGTGTGAACCTGTCCCGGTGGCCATCCTGTCTGCACAGTGTGAACCTGTCCCGGTGGCCGTCCTGTCTGCACAGTGTGAACCTGTCCCGGTGGCCGTCCTGTCTGCACAGTGTGAACCTGTCCCGGTGGCCGTCCTGTCTGCACAGTGTGAACCTGTCTCGGTGGCCGTCCTGTCTGCACAGTGTGAACCTGTCTCGGTGGCCGTCCTGTCTGCACAGTGTGAACCTGTCCCGGTGGCCGTCTTGTCTGTACAGTGTGAACCTGTCCCGGTGGCCGTCCAGTCTGCAGTGTGAACCTTTCCAGTGGTTGTCCTGTCTGCACAGTGTGAACCTGTCTCGGTAGCCGTCCTGCTGCAGTATGAACCTGTTCCAGTGGCCGTCCCGTCTGCACAGTGTGAACCTGACTCGGTGGCCGTCCTGTCTGCAGTGTGAACCTTTCCAGTGGTTGTCCCGTCTGCACAGTGTGAACCTGTCTCGGTGGCCGTCCTGTCTGCACAGTGTGAACCTGTCTCGGTGGCCGTCCTGTCTGCAGTGTGAACCTGTCCCGGTGGTTGTCCTGTCTGCACAGTGTGAACCTGTCCCAGTGGCCATCCTGTCTGCAGTGTGAACCTGTCTCGGTAGCCGTCCTGTCTGCAGTGTGAACCTGTTCCAGTGGCCGTCCTGTCTGCACAGTGTGAACCTGTGTCGGTGGCCGTCCTGTCTGCACAGTGTGAACCTGTCCCGGTGGCCGTCCTGTCTGCACAGTGTGAACCTGTCCCGGTGGCCGTCCTGTCTGCACAGTGTGAACCTGTCCCAGTGGTCGTCCTGTCTGCACAGTGTGAACCTGTCCCGGTGGTTGTCCTGTCTGCACAGTGTGAACCTGTCCCGGTGGTTGTCCTGTCTGCACAGTGTGAACCTAGCTCGGTAGCCGTCCTGTCTGCACAGTGTGAACCTGTCCCGGTGGCCGTCCTGTCTGCACAGTGTGAACCTTTCCAGTGGTTGTCCTGTCTGCAGTGTGAACCTGTCCCGGTGGCCGTCCTGTCTGTACAGTGTGAACCTGTCCCGGTGGCCGTCCTGTCTGTACAGTGTGAACCTGTCTCCGTGGCCGTCCTGTCTGCACAGTGTGAACCTGTCCCGGTGGCCGTCCTGTCTGCACAGTGTGAACCTGTCCCGGTGGCCGTCCTGTCTGCACAGTGTGAACCTGTCCCGGTGGTTGTCCTGTCTGCAGTGTGAACCTGTTCCAGTGGCCGTCCTGTCTGCAGTGTGAACCTGTCTCGGTGGCCGTCCTGTCTGCACAGTGTGAACCTGTCTCGGTGGCCATCCTGTCTGCACAGTGTGAACCTGTCTCGGTGGCCGTCCTGTCTGCACAGTGTGAACCTGTCTCGGTGGCCGTCCTGTCTGCACAGTGTGAACCTGTCTCGGTGGCCATCCTGTCTGCACAGTGTGAACCTGTCCCAGTGGCTGTCCTGTCTGCACAGTGTGAACCTGTCCCGGTGGCCGTCCTGTCTGCACAGTGTGAACCTGTCCCGGTGGCCGTCCTGTCTGCAGTGTGAACCTTTCCAGTGGCCGTCCTGTCTGCAGTGTGAACCTGTCTCGGTGGCCGTCCTGTCTGCACAGTGTGAACCTGTCTCGGTGGCCATCCTGTCTGCACAGTGTGAACCTGTCCCGGTGGCCGTCCTGTCTGCACAGTGTGAACATGTCCCGGTGGCCGTCCTGTCTGCACAGTGTGAACCTGTTCCAGTGGCCGTCCTGTCTGCACAGTGTGAACCTGTTCCAGTGGCCGTCCTGTCTGCACAGTGTGAACCTGTTCCAGTGGCCGTCCCGTCTGCACAGTGTGAACCTGTCTCGGTGGCCGTCCTGTCTGCAGTGTGAACCTGTCCCGGTGGCCGTCCTGTTTGCACAGTGTGAACCTGATTCGGTGGCCATCCTGTCTGCACAGTGTGAACCTGTCCCGGTGGTTGTCCTGTCTGCACAGTGTGAACCTGTCCCGGTGGTTGTCCTGTCTGCACAGTGTGAACCTGTCTCGGTGGCCGTCCTGTTTGCACAGTGTGAACCTGTCCCGGTGGCCGTCCTGTCTGCACAGTGTGAACCTGTCCCGGTGGCCATCCTGTCTGCACAGTGTGAACCTGTCCCGGTGGCCGTCCTGTCTGCACAGTGTGAACCTGTCCCGGTGGCCGTCCTGTCTGCACAGTGTGAACCTGTCCCGGTGGCCGTCCTGTCTGCACAGTGTGAACCTGTCTCGGTGGCCGTCCTGTCTGCACAGTGTGAACCTGTCTCGGTGGCCGTCCTGTCTGCACAGTGTGAACCTGTCCCGGTGGCCGTCCAGTCTGCAGTGTGAACCTTTCCAGTGGTTGTCCTGTCTGCACAGTGTGAACCTGTCTCGGTAGCCGTCCTGCTGCAGTATGAACCTGTTCCAGTGGCCGTCCCGTCTGCACAGTGTGAACCTGACTCGGTGGCCGTCCTGTCTGCAGTGTGAACCTTTCCAGTGGTTGTCCCGTCTGCACAGTGTGAACCTGTCTCGGTGGCCGTCCTGTCTGCACAGTGTGAACCTGTCTCGGTGGCCGTCCTGTCTGCAGTGTGAACCTGTCCCGGTGGTTGTCCTGTCTGCACAGTGTGAACCTGTCCCAGTGGCCATCCTGTCTGCAGTGTGAACCTGTCTCGGTAGCCGTCCTGTCTGCAGTGTGAACCTGTTGCAGTGGCCGTCCTGTCTGCACAGTGTGAACCTGTGTCGGTGGCCGTCCTGTCTGCACAGTGTGAACCTGTCCCGGTGGCCGTCCTGTCTGCACAGTGTGAACCTGTCCCGGTGGCCGTCCTGTCTGCACAGTGTGAACCTGTCCCAGTGGTCGTCCTGTCTGCACAGTGTGAACCTGTCCCGGTGGTTGTCCTGTCTGCACAGTGTGAACCTGTCCCGGTGGTTGTCCTGTCTGCACAGTGTGAACCTAGCTCGGTAGCCGTCCTGTCTGCACAGTGTGAACCTGTCCCGGTGGCCGTCCTGTCTGCACAGTGTGAACCTTTCCAGTGGTTGTCCTGTCTGCAGTGTGAACCTGTCCCGGTGGCCGTCCTGTCTGCAGTGTGAACCTGTCCCGGTGGTTGTCCTGTCTGCAGTGTGAACCTGTTCCAGTGGTCGTCCTGTCTGCAGTGTGAACCTTTCCAGTGGTCGTCCTGTCTGCAGTGTGAACCTTTCCAGTGGTTGTCCTGTCTGCAGTGTGAACCTGTCCCGGTGGCCGTCCTGTCTGCAGTGTGAACCTGTTCCAGTGGTCGTCCTGTCTGCAGTGTGAACCTTTCCAGTGGTTGTCCTGTCTGCAGTGTGAACCTGTTCCAGTGGTCGTCCTGTCTGCAGTGTGAACCTTTCCAGTGGTTGTCCTGTCTGCAGTGTGAACCTGTCCCGGTGGCCGTCCTGTCTGCACAGTGTGAACCTGTTCCGGTGGCCGTCCTGTCTGCAGTGTGAACCTGTTCCGGTGGCCATCCTGTCTGCACAGTGTGAACCTGTTCCAGTGGCCGTCCTGTCTGCAGTGTGAACCTGTTCCAGTGGCCGTCCTGTCTGCACAGTGTGAACCTGTCCCGGTTGCCGTCCTGTCTGCACAGTGTGAACCTGTTCCGGTGGCCGTCCTGTCTGCAGTTTGAACCTGTCTCGGTGGCCGTCCTGTCTGCACAGTGTGAACCTGTCCCGGTGGCCGTCCTGTCTGCACAGTGTGAACCTGTTCCGGTGGCCGTCCTGTCTGCAGTGTGAACCTGTTCCAGTGACCGTCCTGTCTGCACAGTGTGAACCTGTCCCAGGGGCCATCCTGTCTGCACAGTGTGAACCTGTCCCGGTGGCCGTCCTGTCTGCACAGTGTGAACCTGTCCCGGTGGCCGTCCTGTCTGCACAGTGTGAACCTGTCCCGGTGGCCGTCCTGTCTGCACAGTGTGAACCTGTCCCGGTTGCCGTCCTGTCTGCACAGTGTGAACCTGTTCCGGTGGCCGTCCTGTCTGCAGTTTGAACCTGTCTCGGTGGCCGTCCTGTCTGCACAGTGTGAACCTGTCCCGGTGGCCGTCCTGTCTGCACAGTGTGAACCTGTTCCGGTGGCCGTCCTGTCTGCAGTGTGAACCTGTTCCAGTGACCGTCCTGTCTGCACAGTGTGAACCTGTCCCAGGGGCCATCCTGTCTGCACAGTGTGAACCTGTCCCGGTGGCCGTCCTGTCTGCACAGTGTGAACCTGTCCCGGTGGCCGTCCTGTCTGCACAGTGTGAACCTGTCCCGGTGGCCGTCCTGTCTGCACAGTGTGAACCTGTCTCAGTGGCCGTCCCGTCTGCACAGTGTGAACCTGTCTCGGTGGCCGTCCCGTCTGCGCAGTGTGAACCCGTCTCGGTGGCCGTCCTGTCTGCAGTGTGAACCTGTCCCGGTGGTTGTCCTGTCTGCAGTGTGAACCTGTCCCGGTGGTTGTCCTGTCTGCACAGTGTGAACCTGTCTCAGTGGCCGTCCTGTCTGCACAGTGTGAACCTGTCTCAGTGGCCGTCCTGTCTTCAAAGTCCTCTGGCCCCTGTGCAGCCAATAGCAGAAGGTTTTCCCTGAGTCTCCATGTCAGTGATCCTGAACTGAACCTACTAAGTGTGAACGGAGTCCTTGCCAGTGTCAGATAACCTGACCCCTGGGATCAGCTGCTGCTGTCGGACGCGCCATGGAGGGGCACCTGGCGGCTACTTGCCGCACTGGCCTGACCTCATCTTAGTTGTGTCCCTCCAGAGTAAGTCCAGTCTGTGGCATAGTGGGTCTACGAACCACGTGTGCCACCTAGGAGCGTAACACAACCTCCTTAACTGTTTAAGTGCCAAATATTTTGATCCCTAATATCTCCTGTAAATAAGCCCCATTTTTTCCCTACTCTGCTGCCACCGCTGCATCGTGTCTCTCCAGCTGAGCTGGTAACCCGGAGTGGTCCTCGCACTGCAGTAAGGGCCCGGGGCCCCGGTGCTGACTGTACATGTGTATGGGGCCTGCTCACAGGACAGGTTTGTACTGAAGAGTCAGCGCCAGTCCCAGCACCCACAGTAACGGAGCAGCAAGCGGCGTCTGACAGCCACGGGGACCGGCAGTGGGTGATGTTCGAGGGCTTGCCCGTCCTGCTCCACCATATGTGCTGGGTCAGATCAGCTTCTGACCTGAGCAGTTTCTTGCTGCCTCATGGGGGCGCTCTCTGTTTGTCTCCCAATGACATCACTCACATTTGTTGTAGTGTTGCACTAATTCCAGTCTGAGTGTCGGGGCGTGAGGATGGCGCTCGGCTGTGTCACTCTGGACAGTATTTTTGGGGGATCCGGAGATGGGTGAAGCTAACATGGATTGTTGCCTGCAGGAAGGGCGTGAAAACGTGATTAGGTTTGGAGCAGCGAGGACTCGGCCGGGTGGGTGCAGGGATGCAGCAGACCCTCACGGTGGGACCATGGGTATGACATGTAGGGTTCCCACCTCCCGGGGTCAGTTATAGATGGTGAGCCGCAGGCGGGTGCCATGTGTATGTGATGGCCCAGCACTGGGCGGATGGTGTCCTCTGCTACCCGTAGGGGTGAAGCCGCCACTAAGAGTGACCGGCGAAGAAAGGGCGCAGACTGGTAGTGCCCGGCCTATATCATGACATACGGTACCACAGAAGGGCCGTGCCAGGACTATATCATGACTGTCAGTGAGGGGACATATCACCCTCACATTGAATATATAGGATTAATTGTGGCTGGGAAAAGAGAAACTAATTAAAACAAGGGAAATGAGAGAGAGAGAAAGAGGACACTTCCATCACCATTGAAGTTAAAGCCTCCTGCAGTGATCAGTTAATTACAACAGAGAAATGTTCTGGGAAAGAGACACAATGTGTGAGATCCATATGTTAAAGAGGCAGAAAAGTGGAAGTAACACCTTTAGAGGTCTCCTCATAGTAAAACTGGACAATTGCAGTTAGATACTTTGTCTCCGGGGTCCAGGGGACCATATTAGGGTCTGCATTGATCCGATATTTATGGGAGATATATTTTTGGCATCGGAGCAAAATAATGTATTCACTCACTTCACCATAAGGCGATTCTAACCCCTTCAACTTAATAACGTACAGATGGATGATGCTATCCATGCCATGTTTAATCTCTATAGACAGATATTGTCGTCATGTTTCATCTCTATAGACAGATATTGTCGTCATGTTTCTTATCACAAATTTATCTACCACTTGGGACCTCCAGGGGTGAAGATATCTTGGAAATTGGTGATCTCATGGAGTTCTGAAGGACCCTGTACATCCCACAATCAGCCCCAACATGAGCTCATCGAGGGGAGGGATGTGGGCGCAGCATTGAGCTAATAAAAATGAAAGTTTAGGTCTCTGTCTTTAGTCATTTGGTAAGACATAGTTCACTGTAGGTTCTGAGACATTTCCGTGACATCAGGTTTAGTAATTTTCTTTAGTTGTTCCTTTTTATTTTATGTAATTGTATATATCGTATTGTTTTGTTCTCATTTTGTATCATCTTTGTATATTTTGGATATGACCAGATGAGCGGTCAGTGATTGGGGTTGCCGGTGGGTGTCGTACCCTGGTGGAGGCGCGGGCGCGAGTTACTAAGTCATTGGACGCTTGCAAAGCCTTTGTTTCTGGATGCCCGTATGAGACTGAGCGCCAGCCATTTCTTGCTTTTTATCTGAAGAATTGTGGAAACCTGTGACATGGAGGATGGAGGATGGAGGAGGGTCGGGTCCGAGTGGATGTGCACAGCACCGATCCCACAGGGTTAGGGTTAGGGTTAGGGTACTCGCGGCACCGGTCACAGAATCGCACTTTTATTTAGATATTTACAGAGGATTTTGTGTTAAGATTTTGTGTTCTCTGCTGTCAGTTCTGCGCCTATCCTGCAGGTGTCACTGTTCCCACGCTCAGAGCTTCGGTGACACCTGCAGGCTACATTCAGTAATGCAAGCGGAAAATCTCAGAACGAATGACAAACGGAAAATCACAATCTACCGCCGAGAACATCCATCATCTTCTCTGAGTTGTAGTGAAGGGCGACAGCAGGGACATCCATCATAACCAGCGTCTTTCCCCGGTGTGGCTGTTAAAGAGATATTCACGACCGGAAACTGCGAAGAAACAACAAATGTGTTACGTGGAGATGGGAGGCGCCAAACATGGCGGAAACAAAAGCCGGACGAAGACTTACCTGGATCTTGTGCTCGACCGTCAAACTGCTGGAGTTAGAGAGAAAAAAAGAAGTCACAGCCGAGAAAAGCCACAGGCCCCTCCCCCACCGTCCGTCCGCCACAGGACCCTCCCCCACCGTCCGTCCGCCACAGGCCCCTCCCCCACCGTCCGCCCGCCACAGGACCCTCCCCCACCGTCCGTCCGTCCGACACAGGCCCCTCCCCCACCGTCCGTCAGACACAGGCCCCTCCCCCACCGTCCGTCAGACACAGGCCCCTCCCCCACCGTCCGTCAGACACAGGCCCCTCCCCCACCGTCCGTCAGACACAGGCCCCTCCCCCACCGTCCGTCAGACACAGGCCCCTCCCCCACCGTCCGTCAGACACAGGCCCCTCCCCCACCGTCCGTCCGTCCGCCACAGGCCCCTCCCCCACCGTCCGTCCGTCCGCCACAGGCCCCTCCCCCACCGTCTGTCCGCCCGCCACAGGCCCCTCCCCCACAGGTCCATCCCCCATCGTCCGTCCGCCACAGGTCCCTCCCCCACCGTCCGTCCGTCCGCCACAGGTCCCCTCCCCCACCGTCCGTCCGCCACAGGACCCTCCCCCACCGTCCGTCCGCCACAGGCCCCTCCCCCACCGTCCGTCCGCCACAGGACCCTCCCCCACCGTCCGTCCGTCCGACACAGGCCCCTCCCCCACCGTCCGTCCGACACAGGCCCCTCCCCCACCGTCCGTCCGACACAGGCCCCTCCCCCACCGTCCGTCAGACACAGGCCCCTCCCCCACCGTCCGTCAGACACAGGCCCCTCCCCCACCGTCCGTCCGTCAGACACAGGCCCCTCCCCCACCGTCCGTCCGTCAGACACAGGCCCCTCCCCCACCGTCCGTCCGTCAGACACAGGCCCCTCCCCCACCGTCCGTCCGACACAGGCCCCTCCCCCACCGTCCGTCCGTCAGACACAGGCCCCTCCCCCACCGTCCGTCCGTCCGACACAGGCCCCTCCCCCACCGTCCGTCCGTCCGCCACAGGCCCCTCCCCCACCGTCCGTCCGTCCGCCACAGGCCCCTCCCCCACCGTCCGCCACAGGTCCGTCCCCCATCGTCCGTCCGCCACAGGTCCCCTCCCCCACCGTCCGTCCGTCCGCCACAGGTCCCCTCCCCCACCGTCCGTCCGTCCGCCACAGGTCCCCTCCCCCACCGTCCGTCCGTCCGCCACAGGTCCCCTCCCCCACCGTCCGTCCGTCCGCCACAGGTCCCCTCCCCCACCGTCCGTCCGTCCGCCACAGGTCCCCTCCCCCACCGTCCGTCCGTCCGCCACAGGTCCCCTCCCCCACCGTCCGTCCGTCCGCCACAGGTCCCCTCCCCCACCGTCCGTCCGTCCGCCACAGGTCCCCTCCCCCACCGTCCGTCCGTCCGCCACAGGTCCCCTCCCCCACCGTCCGTCCGTCCGCCACAGGTCCCCTCCCCCACCGTCCGTCCGTCCGCCACAGGTCCCCTCCCCCACCGTCCGTCCGTCCGCCACAGGTCCCCTCCCCCACCGTCCGTCCGTCCGCCACAGGTCCCCTTCCCCACCGTCCGTCCGCCACAGGCCCCTCCCCCACCGTCTGTCCGCCACAGGCCCCTCCCCCACCGTCTGTCCGCCACAGGCCCCTCCCCCACCGTCCGTCCGTCCGCCACAGGTCCCCTCCCCCACCGTCCGTCCGTCACAGGCCCCTCCCCCACCGTCTGTCCGCCACAGGCCCCTCCCCCACCGTCTGTCCGCCACAGGCCCCTCCCCCACCGTCCGTCCGCCACAGGCCCCTCCCCCACCGTCCGCCACAGGCCCCTCCCCCACCATCCGCCACAGGCCCCTCCCCCACCGTCAGTCCGCCACAGTCCCCTCCCCCACCGTCAGTCCGCCACAGGTCCCCTCCCCCACCGTCAATCCGCCACAGGTCCCCCCCCCCCCCCACCGTCCGTCAGCCACAGGTCCCCCCCACCGTCAATCCGCCACAGGCCCCTCCCCCACCGTCAGTCCGCCACAGGTCCCCTCCCCCACCGTCAGTCCGCCACAGGCCCCTCCCCCACCGTCCGTCCGCCACAGGCCCCTCCCCCACAGTCCGTCAGCCACAGGCCCCTCCCCCACTATCACAACACTGACACCCTCTCATTATCCTGCAGAGCCCTCCATCTTCCAGAGTTATTGGTCTTTTAACCTCTTCCATACCAGGCTCAGGGGGCTCACGGGGGCAATGTCCTTCTTCTCCTTGGCAGGTGGGGGCTGGTTCGGGGCTTCATTTTTTGTGACTGAACTGTAACCAAAACACATGAGAGAGGTGGTCACAGCTCCGCCCCTTCTGGTCACATGGCATGGGGGAGGGAGGTGACTTCTGGGTCCTCACCTGTCGGGCAGCAGCGGCTGCGTAATCTCCGGGGTGCCCGGAGTCCAGAACGAGGGTCTAGAAAAGAGAAGAGATGTCACCAGTGATGTCACCGCTGTATTATATGACAGGTGGAGGTCAGTGATGTCACCGCTGTATTATATGACAGGTGGAGGTCAGTGATGTCACCGCTGTATTATATGACAGGTGGAGGTCAGTGATGTCACCGCTGTATTATATGACAGGTGGAGGTCAGTGATGTCACCGCTGTATTATATATGACAGGTGGAGGTCAGTGATGTCACCGCTGTATTATATAACAGGTGGAGGTCAGTGATGACACCGCTGTATTATATAACAGGTGGAGGTCAGTGATGACACCGCTGTATTATATGACAGGTGGAGGTCAGTGATGTCACCGCTGTATTATATATGACAGGTGGAGGTCAGTGATGTCACCAGTGATGTCACCGCTGTATTATATGACAGGTGGAGGTCAGTGATGTCACCGCTGTATTATATAACAGGTGGAGGTCAGTGATGTCACCGCTGTATTATATATGACAGGTGGAGGTCAGCGATGTCACCGCTGTATTATATAACAGGTGGAGGTCAGTGATGTCACCGCTGTATTATATATGACAGGTGGAGGTCAGTGATGTCACCGCTGTATTATATGACAGGTGGAGGTCAGCGATGTCACCGCTGTATTATATAACAGGTGGAGGTCAGTGATGTCACCACTGTATTATATAACAGGTGGAGGTCAGTGATGTCACCGCTGTATTATATAACAGGTGGAGGTCAGTGATGTCACCGCTGTATTATATATGACAGGTGGAGGTCAGTGATGTCACCGCTGTATTATATAACAGGTGGAGGTCAGTGATGTCACCGCTGTATTATATGACAGGTGGAGGTCAGTGATGTCACCGCTGTATTATATGACAGGTGGAGGTCAGCGATGTCACCAGTGATGTCACCGCTGTATTATATGACAGGTGGAGGTCAGCGATGTCACCGCTGTATTATATGACAGGTGGAGGTCAGCGATGTCACCGCTGTATTATATGACAGGTGGAGGTCAGCGATGTCACCGCTGTATTATATGACAGGTGGAGGTCAGCGATGTCACCGCTGTATTATATGACAGGTGGAGGTCAGCGATGTCACCGCTGTATTATATGACAGGTGGAGGTCAGCGATGTCACCGCTGTATTATATGACAGGTGGAGGTCAGCGATGTCACCGCTGTATTATATGACAGGTGGAGGTCAGCGATGTCACCGCTGTATTATATGACAGGTGGAGGTCAGCGATGTCACCGCTGTATTATATGACAGGTGGAGGTCAGCGATGTCACCGCTGTATTATATGACAGGTGGAGGTCAGCGATGTCACCGCTGTATTATATGACAGGTGGAGGTCAGCGATGTCACCGCTGTATTATATGACAGGTGGAGGTCAGCGATGTCACCGCTGTATTATATGACAGGTGGAGGTCAGCGATGTCACCGCTGTATTATATGACAGGTGGAGGTCAGTGATGTCACCGCTGTATTATATGACAGGTGGAGGTCAGTGATGTCACCGCTGTATTATATGACAGGTGGAGGTCAGTGATGTCACCGCTGTATTATATGACAGGTGGAGGTCAGCGATGTCACCGCTGTATTATATGACAGGTGGAGGTCAGAGATGTCACCGCTGTATTATATGACAGGTGGAGGTCAGTGATGTCACCGCTGTATTATATGACAGGTGGAGGTCAGTGATGTCACCGCTGTATTATATATGACAGGTGGAGGTCAGTGATGACACCGCTGTATTATATGACAGGTGGAGGTCAGTGATGTCACCGCTGTATTATATGACAGGTGGAGGTCAGTGATGTCACCGCTGTATTATATGACAGGTGGAGGTCAGCGATGTCACCGCTGTATTATATGACAGGTGGAGGTCAGCGATGTCACCGCTGTATTATATGACAGGTGGAGGTCAGCGATGTCACCGCTGTATTATATGACAGGTGGAGGTCAGCGATGTCACCGCTGTATTATATGACAGGTGGAGGTCAGCGATGTCACCGCTGTATTATATGACAGGTGGAGGTCAGTGATGTCACCGCTGTATTATATGACAGGTGGAGGTCAGCGATGTCACCGCTGTATTATATATGACAGGTGGAGGTCAGTGATGTCACCGCTGTATTATATGACAGGTGGAGGTCAGTGATGACACCGCTGTATTATATGACAGGTGGAGGTCAGTGATGTCACCGCTGTATTATATGACAGGTGGAGGTCAGTGATGTCACCGCTGTATTATATGACAGGTGGAGGTCAGTGATGTCACCGCTGTATTATATGACAGGTGGAGGTCAGCGATGTCACCGCTGTATTATATGACAGGTGGAGGTCAGTGATGACACCGCTGTATTATATGACAGGTGGAGGTCAGTGATGTCACCGCTGTATTATATATGACAGGTGGAGGTCAGTGATGTCACCGCTGTATTATATGACAGGTCGAGGTCAGTGATGTCACCGCTGTATTATATGACAGGTGGAGGTCAGTGATGTCACCGCTGTATTATATGACAGGTGGAGGTCAGTGATGACACCGCTGTATTATATGACAGGTGGAGGTCAGTGATGACACCGCTGTATTATATGACAGGTGGAGGTCAGTGATGTCACCGCTGTATTATATGACAGGTGGAGGTCAGTGATGTCACCGCTGTATTATATGACAGGTGGAGGTCAGCGATGTCACCGCTGTATTATATGACAGGTGGAGGTCAGTGATGTCACCACTGTATTATATATGACAGGTGGAGGTCAGTGATGTCACCGCTGTATTATATGACAGGTGGAGGTCAGTGATGTCACCGCTGTATTATATGACAGGTGGAGGTCAGCGATGTCACCGCTGTATTATATGACAGGTGGAGGTCAGTGATGTCACCGCTGTATTATATGACAGGTGGAGGTCAGTGATGTCACCGCTGTATTATATATGACAGGTGGAGGTCAGTGATGTCACCGCTGTATTATATGACAGGTGGAGGTCAGCGATGTCACCGCTGTATTATATGACAGGTGGAGGTCAGTGATGTCACCGCTGTATTATATGACAGGTGGAGGTCAGTGATGTCACCGCTGTATTATATATGACAGGTGGAGGTCAGTGATGTCACCGCTGTATTATATGACAGGTGGAGGTCAGTGATGTCACCGCTGTATTATATGACAGGTGGAGGTCAGTGATGTCACCGCTGTATTATATGACAGGTGGAGGTCAGTGATGTCACCGCTGTATTATATATGACAGGTGGAGGTCAGCGATGTCACCGCTGTATTATATGACAGGTGGAGGTCAGCGATGTCACCGCTGTATTATATGACAGGTGGAGGTCAGTGATGTCACCGCTGTATTATATGACAGGTGGAGGTCAGTGATGTCACCGCTGTATTATATGACAGGTGGAGGTCAGTGATGTCACCGCTGTATTATATGACAGGTGGAGGTCAGTGATGTCACCGCTGTATTATATATGACAGGTGGAGGTCAGTGATGTCACCGCTGTATTATATATGACAGGTGGAAGTCAGTGATGTCACCGCTGTATTATATGACAGGTGGAGGTCAGTGATGTCACCGCTGTATTATATATGACAGGTGGAGGTCAGCGATGTCACCGCTGTATTATATGACAGGTGGAGGTCAGTGATGTCACCGCTGTATTATATGACAGGTGGAGGTCAGCGATGTCAGCGCTGTATTATATGACAGGTGGAGGTCAGCGATGTCACCGCTGTATTATATATGACAGGTGGAGGTCAGCGATGTCACCGCTGTATTATATGACAGGTGGAGGTCAGTGATGTCACCGCTGTATTATATGACAGGTGGAGGTCAGTGATGTCACCGCTGTATTATATATGACAGGTGGAGGTCAGTGATGTCACCGCTGTATTATATGACAGGTGGAGGTCAGGGATGTCACCGCTGTATTATATGACAGGTGGAGGTCAGTGATGTCACCACTGTATTATATGACAGGTGGAGGTCAGCGATGTCACCGCTGTATTATATGACAGGTGGAGGTCAGTGATGTCACCACTGTATTATATGACAGGTGGAGGTCAGTGATGACACCGCTGTATTATATATGACAGGTGGAGGTCAGTGATGTCACCGCTGTATTATATGACAGGTGGAGGTCAGCGATGTCACCGCTGTATTATATGACAGGTGGAGGTCAGTGATGACACCGCTGTATTATATGACAGGTGGAGGTCAGTGGTGTCACCAGTGATGTCACCGCTGTATTATATGACAGGTGGAGGTCAGTGATGTCACCGCTGTATTATATGACAGGTGGAGGTCAGTGATGACACCGCTGTATTATATGACAGGTGGAGGTCAGTGATGTCACCGCTGTATTATATGACAGGTGGAGGTCAGTGATGTCACCGCTGTATTATATGACAGGTGGAGGTCAGTGATGTCACCGCTGTATTATATATGACAGGTGGAGGTCAGCGATGTCACCGCTGTATTATATGACAGGTGGAGGTCAGCGATGTCACCGCTGTATTATATGACAGGTGGAGGTCAGTGATGTCACCGCTGTATTATATGACAGGTGGAGGTCAGTGATGTCACCGCTGTATTATATGACAGGTGGAGGTCAGTGATGTCACCGCTGTATTATATATGACAGGTGGAGGTCAGCGATGTCACCGCTGTATTATATGACAGGTGGAGGTCAGCGATGTCACCGCTGTATTATATGACAGGTGGAGGTCAGTGATGACACCGCTGTATTATATATGACAGGTGGAGGTCAGCGATGTCACCGCTGTATTATATGACAGGTGGAGGTCAGTGATGACACCGCTGTATTATATATGACAGGTGGAGGTCAGTGATGTCACCGCTGTATTATATATGACAGGTGGAGGTCAGTGATGTCACCGCTGTATTATATGACAGGTGGAGGTCAGTGATGTCACCGCTGTATTATATGACAGGTGGAGGTCAGTGATGTCACCGCTGTATTATATGACAGGTGGAGGTCAGTGATGTCACCGCTGTATTATATATGACAGGTGGAGGTCAGCGATGTCACCGCTGTATTATATGACAGGTGGAGGTCAGTGATGTCACCGCTGTATTATATGACAGGTGGAGGTCAGCGATGTCAGCGCTGTATTATATGACAGGTGGAGGTCAGTGATGTCACCGCTGTATTATATAACAGGTGGAGGTCAGCGATGTCACCGCTGTATTATATGACAGGTGGAGGTCAGTGATGTCACCGCTGTATTATATGACAGGTGGAGGTCAGTGATGTCACCGCTGTATTATATGACAGGTGGAGGTCAGTGATGTCACCGCTGTATTATATGACAGGTGGAGGTCAGCGATGTCACCGCTGTATTATATGACAGGTGGAGGTCAGTGATGTCACCGCTGTATTATATATGACAGGTGGAGGTCAGTGATGTCACCGCTGTATTATATATGACAGGTGGAGGTCAGTGATGTCACCGCTGTATTATATGACAGGTGGAGGTCAGTGATGTCACCGCTGTATTATATGACAGGTGGAGGTCAGTGATGTCACCGCTGTATTATATGACAGGTGGAGGTCAGTGATGTCACCGCTGTATTATATGACAGGTGGAGGTCAGTGATGTCACCGCTGTATTATATGACAGGTGGAGGTCAGTGATGTCACCGCTGTATTATATGACAGTTGGAGGTCAGTGATGTCACCGCTGTATTATATATGACAGGTGGAGGTCAGTGATGTCACCGCTGTATTATATGACAGGTGGAGGTCAGCGATGTCACCGCTGTATTATATATGACAGGTGGAGGTCAGTGATGTCACCGCTGTATTATATGACAGGTGGAGGTCAGTGATGTCACCGCTGTATTATATGACAGGTGAAGGTCAGTGATGTCACCGCTGTATTATATATGACAGGTGGAGGTCAGTGATGTCACCGCTGTATTATATGACAGGTGGAGGTCAGTGATGTCACCGCTGTATTATATATGACAGGTGGAGGTCAGTGATGTCACCGCTGTATTATATGACAGGTGGAGGTCAGTGATGTCACCGCTGTATTATATATGACAGGTGGAGGTCAGTGATGTCACCGCTGTATTATACATGACAGGTGGAGGTCAGTGATGTCATCGCTGTATTATATATGACAGGTGGAGGTCAGTGATGACACCGCTGTATTATATGACAGGTGGAGGTCAGTGATGACACCGCTGTATTATATGACAGGTGGAGGTCAGTGATGTCACCGCTGTATTATATGACAGGTGGAGGTCAGTGATGTCACCGCTGTATTATATGACAGGTGGAGGTCAGTGATGTCACCAGTGATGTCACCGCTGTATTATATATGACAGGTGGAGGTCAGTGATGTCACCGCTGTATTATATGACAGGTGGAGGTCGGTGATGTCACCGCTGTATTATATATGACAGGTGGAGGTCAGCGATGACACCGCTGTATTATATGACAGGTGGAGGTCGGTGATGTCACCGCTGTATTATATGACAGGTGGAGGTCAGTGATGTCACCGCTGTATTATATGACAGGTGGAGGTCAGCGATGTCACCGCTGTATTATATGACAGGTGGAGGTCAGCGATGTCACCGCTGTATTATATGACAGGTGGAGGTCAGTGATGTCACCGCTGTATTATATGACAGGTGGAGGTCAGTGATGTCACCGCTGTATTATATGACAGGTGGAGGTCAGTGATGTCACCGCTGTATTATATGACAGGTGGAGGTCAGTGATGTCACCGCTGTATTATATGACAGGTGGAGGTCAGTGATGTCACCGCTGTATTATATGACAGGTGGAGGTCAGTGATGTCACCGCTGTATTATATGACAGGTGGAGGTCAGCGATGTCACCGCTGTATTATATGACAGGTGGAGGTCAGCGATGTCACCGCTGTATTATATGACAGGTGGAGGTCAGTGATGTCACCGCTGTATTATATGACAGGTGGAGGTCAGCGATGTCACCGCTGTATTATATGACAGGTGGAGGTCAGTGATGTCACCGCTGTATTATATGACAGGTGGAGGTCAGTGATGACACCGCTGTATTATATATGACAGGTGGAGGTCAGTGATGACACCGCTGTATTATATATGACAGGTGGAGGTCAGTGATGTCACCGCTGTATTATATGACAGGTGGAGGTCAGTGATGACACCGCTGTATTATATATGACAGGTGGAGGTCAGTGATGTCACCGCTGTATTATATGACAGGTGGAGGTCAGTGATGTCACCGCTGTATTATATATGACAGGTGGAGGTCAGTGATGTCACCGCTGTATTATATGACAGGTGGAGGTCAGTGATGTCACCGCTGTATTATATATGACAGGTGGAGGTCAGCGATGACACCGCTGTATTATATGACAGGTGGAGGTCAGTGATGTCACCGCTGTATTATATGACAGGTGGAGGTCGGTGATGTCACCGCTGTATTATATATGACAGGTGGAGGTCAGTGATGACACCGCTGTATTATATGACAGGTGGAGGTCAGTGATGTCACCGCTGTATTATATATGACAGGTGGAGGTCAGTGATGTCACCGCTGTATTATATGACAGGTGGAGGTCAGTGATGTCACCGCTGTATTATATATGACAGGTGGAGGTCAGTGATGACACCGCTGTATTATATGACAGGTGGAGGTCAGTGATGTCACCGCTGTATTATATGACAGGTGGAGGTCGGTGATGTCACCGCTGTATTATATGACAGGTGGAGGTCAGTGATGTCACCGCTGTATTATATGACAGGTGGAGGTCAGTGATGTCACCGCTGTATTATATGACAGGTGGAGGTCAGTGATGTCACCGCTGTATTATATATGACAGGTGGAGGTCAGCGATGTCACCGCTGTATTATATGACAGGTGGAGGTCAGTGATGTCACCGCTGTATTATATGACAGGTGGAGGTCAGTGATGTCACCGCTGTATTATATGACAGGTGGAGGTCAGTGATGTCACCGCTGTATTATATGACAGGTGGAGGTCAGTGATGTCACCGCTGTATTATATGACAGGTGGAGGTCAGTGATGTCACCGCTGTATTATATGACAGATGGAGGTCAGTGATGTCACCGCTGTATTATATATGACAGGTGGAGGTCAGCGATGTCACCGCTGTATTATATGACAGGTGGAGGTCAGTGATGTCACCGCTGTATTATATGACAGGTGGAGGTCAGCGATGTCACCGCTGTATTATATGACAGGTGGAGGTCAGTGATGTCACCGCTGTATTATATATGACAGGTGGAGGTCAGTGATGTCACCGCTGTATTATATGACAGGTGGAGGTCAGTGATGTCACCGCTGTATTATATGACAGGTGGAGGTCAGTGATGACACCGCTGTATTATATATGACAGGTGGAGGTCAGTGATGTCACCGCTGTATTATATGACAGGTGGAGGTCAGTGATGTCACCACTGTATTATATATGACAGGTGGAGGTCAGTGATGTCACCGCTGTATTATATGACAGGTGGAGGTCAGCGATGACACCGCTGTATTATATAACAGGTGGAGGTCAGCGATGTCACCGCTGTATTATATAACAGGTGGAGGTCAGCCATGTCACCGCTGTATTATATGACAGGTGGAGGTCAGCGATGACACCGCTGTATTATATGACAGGTGGAGGTCAGTGATGTCACCGCTGTATTATATGACAGGTGGAGGTCAGCGATGTCACCGCTGTATTATATGACAGGTGGAGGTCAGTGATGACACCGCTGTATTATATGACAGGTGGAGGTCAGTGATGACACCGCTGTATTATATAACAGGTGGAGGTCAGTGATGTCACCGCTGTATTATATATGACAGGTGGAGGTCAGTGATGTCACCGCTGTATTATATGACAGGTGGTGGTCAGCGATGTCACCGCTGTATTATATATGACAGGTGGAGGTCAGTGATGTCACCGCTGTATTATATGACAGGTGGAGGTCAGTGATGTCACCGCTGTATTATATGACAGGTGGAGGTCAGTGATGTCACCGCTGTATTATATGACAGGTGGAGGTCAGTGATGTCACCGCTGTATTATATATGACAGGTGGAGGTCAGTGATGTCACCGCTGTATTATATGACAGGTGGAGGTCAGTGATGTCACCGCTGTATTATATATGACAGGTGGAGGTCAGTGATGACACCGCTGTATTATATAACAGGTGGAGGTCAGCGATGTCACCGCTGTATTATATGACAGGTGGAGGTCAGTGATGACACCACTGTATTATATGACAGGTGGAGGTCAGTGATGTCACCGCTGTATTATATATGACAGGTGGAGGTCAGTGATGTCACCGCTGTATTATATGACAGGTGGAGGTCAGTGATATCACCGCTGTATTATATATGACAGGTGGAGGTGAGTGATGACACCGCTGTATTATATGACAGGTGGAGGTCAGTGATGACACCGCTGTATTATATAACAGGTGGAGGTCAGCGATGTCACCGCTGTATTATATAACAGGTGGAGGTCAGCCATGTCACCGCTGTATTATATGACAGGTGGAGGTCAGTGATGTCACCGCTGTATTATATGACAGGTGGAGGTCAGTGATGTCACCGCTGTATTATATGACAGGTGGAGGTCAGTGATGTCACCGCTGTATTATATGACAGGTGGAGGTCAGTGATGTCACCGCTGTATTATATGACAGGTGGAGGTCAGTGATGTCACCGCTGTATTATATGACAGGTGGAGGTCAGTGATGTCACAGCTGTATTATATGACAGGTGGAGGTCAGTGATGTCACCGCTGTATTATATGACAGGTGGAGGTCAGTGATGTCACCGCTGTATTATATGACAGGTGGAGGTCAGTGATATCACCGCTGTATTATATATGACAGGTGGAGGTGAGTGATGACACCGCTGTATTATATGACAGGTGGAGGTCAGTGATGACACCGCTGTATTATATAACAGGTGGAGGTCAGCGATGTCACCGCTGTATTATATAACAGGTGGAGGTCAGCCATGTCACCGCTGTATTATATGACAGGTGGAGGTCAGTGATGTCACCGCTGTATTATATATGACAGGTGGAGGTCAGTGATGTCACCGCTGTATTATATGACAGGTGGAGGTCAGCGATGTCACCGCTGTATTATATGACAGGTGGAGGTCAGTGATGTCACAGCTGTATTATATATGACAGGTGGAGGTCAGCGATGTCACCGCTGTATTATATATGACAGGTGGAGGTCAGCGATGACACCGCTGTATTATATAACAGGTGGAGGTCAGCGATGTCACCGCTGTATTATATATGACAGGTGGAGGTCAGTGATGTCACCGCTGTATTATATGACAGGTGGAGGTCAGTGATGTCACCGCTGTATTATATGACAGGTGGAGGTCAGTGATGTCACCGCTGTATTATATAACAGGTGGAGGTCAGCGATGACACCGCTGTATTATATGACAGGTGGAGGTCAGTGATGTCACCGCTGTATTATATGACAGGTGGAGGTCAGTGATGTCACCGCTGTATTATATGACAGGTGGAGGTCAGTGATGTCACCGCTGTATTATATAACAGGTGGAGGTCAGTGATGTCACCGCTGTATTATATAACAGGTGGAGGTCAGCGATGACACCGCTGTATTATATGACAGGTGGAGGTCAGCGATGTCACAGCTGTATTATATATGACAGGTGGAGGTCAGCGATGTCACCGCTGTATTATATATGACAGGTGGAGGTCAGCGATGTCACCGCTGTATTATATGACAGGTGGAGGTCAGTGATGTCACCGCTGTATTATATAACAGGTGGAGGTCAGCGATGTCACAGCTGTATTATATGACAGGTGGAGGTCAGCGATGTCACCGCTGTATTATATGACAGGTGGAGGTCAGCGATGTCACCGCTGTATTATATGACAGGTGGAGGTCAGTGATGTCACCGCTGTATTATATGACAGGTGGAGGTCAGTGATGTCACCGCTGTATTATATATAACAGGAGGAGGTCAGTGATGTCACCGCTGTATTATATATAACAGGAGGAGGTCAGTGATGTCACCGCTGTATTATATATAACAGGAGGAGGTCAGTGATGTCACCGCTGTATTATATATAACAGGTGGAGGTCAGTGATGTCACCGCTGTATTATATGACAGGTGGAGGTCAGTGATGTCACCGCTGTATTATATGACAGGTGGAGGTCAGTGATGTCACCGCTGTATTATATGACAGGTGGAGGTCAGTGATGTCACCGCTGTATTATATGACAGGTGGAGGTCAGTGATGTCTCCGCTGTATTATATGACAGATGGAGGTCAGTGATGTCACCACTGTATTATATGACAGGTGGAGGTCAGTGATGTCACCGCTGTATTATATGACAGGTGGAGGTCAGTGATGTCACCGCTGTATTATATGACAGATGGAGGTCAGCGATGTCACCGCTGTATTATATGACAGGTGGAGGTCAGTGATGTCTCCGCTGTATTATATGACAGATGGAGGTCAGTGATGTCACCGCTGTATTATATGACAGGTGGAGGTCAGCGATGTCACCGCTGTATTATATGACAGGTGGAGGTCAGTGATGTCACCGCTGTATTATATGACAGGTGGAGGTCAGTGATGTCACCGCTGTATTATATGACAGGTGGAGGTCAGTGATGTCACCGCTGTATTATATGACAGGTGGAGGTCAGCGATGTCACCGCTGTATTATATGACAGGTGGAGGTCAGTGATGTCACCGCTGTATTATATGACAGGTGGAGGTCAGTGATGTCACCGCTGTATTATATGACAGGTGGAGGTCAGCGATGTCACCGCTGTATTATATGACAGGTGGAGGTCAGCGATGTCACCGCTGTATTATATGACAGGTGGAGGTCAGTGATGTCACCGCTGTATTATATGACAGGTGGAGGTCAGTGATGTCACCGCTGTATTATATATGACAGGTGGAGGTCAGTGATGACACCGCTGTATTATATGACAGGTGGAGGTCAGCGATGTCACCGCTGTATTATATGACAGGTGGAGGTCAGTGATGTCACCGCTGTATTATATGACAGGTGGAGGTCAGCGATGTCACCGCTGTATTATATGACAGGTGGAGGTCAGCGATGTCACCGCTGTATTATATGACAGGTGGAGGTCAGTGATGTCACCGCTGTATTATATGACAGGTGGAGGTCAGTGATGTCACCAGTGATGTCACCGCTGTATTATATGACAGGTGGAGGTCAGTGATGACACCGCTGTATTATATGACAGGTGGAGGTCAGTGATGTCACCAGTGATGTCACCGCTGTATTATATATGACAGGTGGAGGTCAGCGATGTCACCGCTGTATTATATGACAGGTGGAGGTCAATGATGTCACCGCTGTATTATATAACAGGTGGAGGTCAGTGATATCACCGCTGTATTATATGACAGGTGGAGGTCAGTGATGTCACCGCTGTATTATATAACAGGTGGAGGTCAGCGATGTCACTGCTGTATTATATGACAGGTGGAGGTCAATGATGTCACCGCTGTATTATATATGACAGGTGGAGGTCGGTGATGTCACCGCTGTATTATATATGACAGGTGGAGGTCAGTGATGTCACCGCTGTATTATATATAACAGGTGGAGGTCAGTGATGACACCGCTGTATTATATATGACAGGTGGAGGTCAGTGATGTCACCGCTGTATTATATATAACAGGTGGAGGTCAGTGATGTCACCGCTGTATTATATATGACAGGTGAAGGTCAGTGATGTCACCGCTGTATTATATGACAGGTGGAGGTCAATGATGTCACCGCTGTATTATATATGACAGGTGGAGGTCGGTGATGTCACCGCTGTATTATATATGACAGGTGGAGGTCAGTGATGTCACCGCTGTATTATATGACAGGTGGAGGTCAGTGATGACACCGCTGTATTATATATGACAGGTGGAGGTCAGTGATGTCACCGCTGTATTATATATGACAGGTGAAGGTCAGTGATGTCACCGCTGTATTATATATGACAGGTGAAGGTCAGTGATGTCACCGCTGTATTATATGACAGGTGGAGGTCAGTGATATCACCACTGTATTATATATGACAGGTGGAGGTCAGTGATGTCACCGCTGTATTATATATGACAGGTGGAGGTCAGTGATGACACTGCTGTATTATATATGACAGGTGGAGGTCAGTGATGACACCGCTGTATTATATATGACAGGTGGAGGTCAGTGATGTCACCGCTGTATTATATAACAGGTGGAGGTCAGTGATGTCACCGCTGTATTATATATGACAGGTGGAGGTCAGTGATGTCACCGCTGTATTATATATGACAGGTGGAGGTCAGTGATGACACCGCTGTATTATATATGACAGGTGGAGGTCAGTGATGACACCGCTGTATTATATGACAGGTGGAGGTCAGTGATGTCACCGCTGTATTATATATGACAGGTGGAGGTCAGTGATGACACCGCTGTATTATATGACAGGTGGAGGTCGGCGATGTCACCGCTGTATTATATGACAGGTGGAGGTCAGTGATGTCACCGCTGTATTATATGACAGGTGGAGGTCAGTGATGTCACCGCTGTATTATATAACAGGTGGAGGTCAGTGATGTCACCGCTGTATTATATAACAGGTGGAGGTCAGTGATGTCACCGCTGTATTATATGACAGGTGGAGGTCAGTGATGACACCGCTGTATTATATAACAGGTGGAGGTCAGTGATGTCACCGCTGTATTATATAACAGGTGGAGGTCAGTGATGTCACCGCTGTATTATATGACAGGTGGAGGTCAGCGATGTCACCGCTGTATTATATGACAGGTGGAGGTCAGTGATGTCACCGCTGTATTATATGACAGGTGGAGGTCAGTTATGTCACCGCTGTATTATATGACAGGTGGAGGTCAGTGATGTCACCGCTGTATTATATGACAGGTGGAGGTCAGTGATGTCACCGTTGTATTATATGACAGGTGGAGGTCAATGATGTCACCGCTGTATTATATGACAGGTGGAGGTCAGTGATGTCACCAGTGATGTCACCGCTGTGTTATATATGACAGGTGGAGGTCAGCGATGTCACCGCTGTATTATATGACAGGTGGAGGTCAGTGATGTCACCACTGTATTATATATGACAGGTGGAGGTCAGTGATGTCACCGCTGTATTATATGACAGGTGGAGGTCAGTGATGTCACCGCTGTATTATATAACAGGTGGAGGTCAGTGATGTCACCGCTGTATTATATAACAGGTGGAGGTCAGTGATGTCACCGCTGTATTATATGACAGGTGGAGGTCAGCGATGTCACCGCTGTATTATATGACAGGTGGAGGTCAGTGATGACACCGTTGTATTATATGACAGGTGGAGGTCAGTGATGTCACCGCTGTATTATATGACAGGTGGAGGTCAGTGATGTCACCGCTGTATTATATGACAGGTGGAGGTCAGTGATGTCACCGCTGTATTATATGACAGGTGGAGGTCAATGATGTCACCGCTGTATTATATGACAGGTGGAGGTCAGTGATGTCACCGCTGTGTTATATATGACAGGTGGAGGTCAGCGATGTCACCGCTGTATTATATGACAGGTGGAGGTCAGTGATGTCACCACTGTATTATATATGACAGGTGGAGATCAGTGATGACACCGCTGTATTATATGACAGGTGGAGGTCAGTGATGACACCGCTGTATTATATGACAGGTGGAGGTCAGTGATGTCACCGCTGTATTATATGACAGGTGGAGGTCAGCGATGTCACCGCTGTATTATATGACAGGTGGAGGTCAGTGATGTCAGCGCTGTATTATATGACAGGTGGAGGTCAGTGATGTCACCGCTGTATTATATGACAGGTGGAGGTCAGTGATGTCACCACTGTATTATATATGACAGGTGGAGGTCAGTGATGTCACCGCTGTATTATATGACAGGTGGAGGTCAGTGATGTCACCGCTGTATTATATATGACAGGTGGAGGTCAGTGATGACACCGCTGTATTATATGACAGGTGGAGGTCAGCGATGTCACCGCTGTATTATATGACAGGTGGAGGTCAGTGATGTCACCGCTGTATTATATGACAGGTGGAGGTCAGCGATGTCACCGCTGTATTATATGACAGGTGGAGGTCAGTGATGTCACCGCTGTATTATATGACAGGTGGAGGTCAGTGATGTCACCAGTGATGTCACCGCTGTATTATATGACAGGTGGAGGTCAGTGATGACACCGCTGTATTATATGACAGGTGGAGGTCAGTGATGTCACCAGTGATGTCACCGCTGTATTATATATGACAGGTGGAGGTCAGCGATGTCACCGCTGTATTATATGACAGGTGGAGGTCAATGATGTCACCGCTGTATTATATAACAGGTGGAGGTCAGTGATATCACCGCTGTATTATATGACAGGTGGAGGTCAGTGATGTCACTGCTGTATTATATGACAGGTGGAGGTCAATGATGTCACCGCTGTATTATATGACAGGTGGAGGTCAGTGATGTCACCAGTGATGTCACCGCTGTATTATATATGACAGGTGGAGGTCAGTGATGTCACCGCTGTATTATATGACAGGTGGAGGTCAATGATGTCACCGCTGTATTATATGACAGGTGGAGGTCAGTGATGTCACCAGTGATGTCACCGCTGTATTATATATGACAGGTGGAGGTCAGCGATGTCACCGCTGTATTATATGACAGGTGGAGGTCAATGATGTCACCGCTGTATTATATAACAGGTGGAGGTCAGTGATATCACCACTGTATTATATGACAGGTGGAGGTCAATGATGTCACCGCTGTATTATATAACAGGTGGAGGTCAGTGATATCACCGCTGTATTATATGACAGGTGGAGGTCAGCGATGTCACCGCTGTATTATATGACAGGTGGAGGTCAGTGATATCACCGCTGTATTATATGACAGGTGGAGGTCAGTGATGTCACCGCTGTATTATATGACAGGTGGAGGTCAGTGATGTCACCGCTGTATTATATGACAGGTGGAGGTCAGTGATGTCACCACTGTATTATATGACAGGTGGAGGTCAGTGATGTCACCGCTGTATTATATGACAGGTGGAGGTCAGTGATGTCACCGCTGTATTATATGACAGGTGGAGGTCAATGATGTCACCGCTGTATTATATAACAGGTGGAGGTCAGTGATGTCACCGCTGTATTATATGACAGGTGGAGGTCAGTGATGTCACCACTGTATTATATGACAGGTGGAGGTCAGTGATGTCACCACTGTATTATATGACAGGTGGAGGTCAATGATGTCACCGCTGTATTATATGACAGGTGGAGGTCAATGATGTCACCGCTGTATTATATGACAGGTGGAGGTCAGTGATGTCACCGCTGTATTATATATGACAGGTGGAGGTCAGTGATATCACCGCTGTATTATATATGACAGGTGGAGGTCAGTGATGTCACCGCTGTATTATATATGACAGGTGGAGGTCAGTGATATCACCGCTGTATTATATATGACAGGTGGAGGTCAGTGATGTCACCGCTGTATTATATATGACAGGTGGAGGTCAGTGATATCACCGCTGTATTATATATGACAGGTGGAGGTCAGTGATGTCACCGCTGTATTATATATGACAGGTGGAGGTCAGTGATATCACCGCTGTATTATATATGACAGGTGGAGGTCAGTGATATCACCGCTGTATTATATATGACAGGTGGAGGTCAGTGATGTCACCGCTGTATTATATATGACAGGTGGAGGTCAGTGATATCACCGCTGTATTATATATGACAGGTGGAGGTCAGTGATGTCACCGCTGTATTATATGACAGGTGGAGGTCAGTGATGTCACCACTGTATTATATGACAGGTGGAGGTCAGTGATGTCACCACTGTATTATATGACAGGTGGAGGTCAGTGATGTCACCGCTGTATTATATGACAGGTGGAGGTCAGTGATGTCACCGCTGTATTATATGACAGGTGGAGGTCAGTGATGTCACCGCTGTATTATATGACAGGTGGAGGTCAGTGATGTCACCGCTGTATTATATGACAGGTGGAGGTCAATGATGTCACCGCTGTATTATATGACAGGTGGAGGTCAGTGATGTCACCGCTGTATTATATGACAGGTGGAGGTCAGTGATGTCACCGCTGTATTATATAACAGGTGGAGGTCAGTGATGTCACCGCTGTATTATATAACAGGTGGAGGTCAGTGATGTCACCGCTGTATTATATGACAGGTGGAGGTCAGTGATGTCACCGCTGTATTATATATGACAGGTGGAGGTCAGTGATATCACCACTGTATTATATATGACAGGTGGAGGTCAGTGATGTCACCGCTGTATTATATGACAGGTGGAGGTTAGTGATGACACCGCTGTATTATATGACAGGTGGAGGTCAGTGATGTCACCGCTGTATTATATATGACAGGTGGAGGTCAGTGATATCACCACTGTATTATATAACAGGTGGAGGTCAGTGATGTCACCGCTGTATTATATAACAGGTGGAGGTCAGTGATGTCACCGCTGTATTATATGACAGGTGGAGGTCAGTGATGTCACCGCTGTATTATATGACAGGTGGAGGTCAGTGATGTCACCGCTGTATTATATATGACAGGTGGAGGTCAGTGATATCACCACTGTATTATATAACAGGTGGAGGTCAGTGATGTCACCGCTGTATTATATGACAGGTGGAGGTTAGTGATGACACCGCTGTATTATATGACAGGTGGAGGTCAGTGATGTCACCGCTGTATTATATGACAGGTGGAGGTCAGTGATGTCACCGCTGTATTATATAACAGGTGGAGGTCAGTGATGTCACCGCTGTATTATATAACAGGTGGAGGTCAGTGATGTCACCGCTGTATTATATGACAGGTGGAGGTCAGTGATGTCACCGCTGTATTATATATGACAGGTGGAGGTCAGTGATATCACCACTGTATTATATATGACAGGTGGAGGTCAGTGATGTCACCGCTGTATTATATGACAGGTGGAGGTCAGTGATGTCACCGCTGTATTATATAACAGGTGGAGGTCAGTGATGTCACCGCTGTATTATATGACAGGTGGAGGTCAGTGATGTCACCGCTGTATTATATATGACAGGTGGAGGTCAGTGATATCACCACTGTATTATATATGACAGGTGGAGGTCAGTGATGTCACCGCTGTATTATATAACAGGTGGAGGTCAGTGATGTCACCGCTGTATTATATGACAGGTGGAGGTCAGTGATGTCACCGCTGTATTATATATGACAGGTGGAGGTCAGTGATATCACCACTGTATTATATATGACAGGTGGAGGTCAGCGATGTCACCGCTGTATTATATGACAGGTGGAGGTCAGTGATGTCACCGCTGTATTATATAACAGGTGGAGGTCAGTGATGTCACCGCTGTATTATATAACAGGTGGAGGTCAGTGATGTCACCGCTGTATTATATGACAGGTGGAGGTCAGTGATGTCACCGCTGTATTATATATGACAGGTGGAGGTCAGTGATATCACCACTGTATTATATATGACAGGTGGAGGTCAGTGATGTCACCGCTGTATTATATGACAGGTGGAGGTCAGTGATGTCACCGCTGTATTATATGACAGGTGGAGGTCAGTGATGTCACCGCTGTATTATATATGACAGGTGGAGGTCAGTGATGTCACCGCTGTATTATATAACAGGTGGAGGTCAGTGATGTCACCGCTGTATTATATATGACAGGTGAAGGTCAGTGATGTCACCGCTGTATTATATATGACAGGTGGAGGTCAGTGATATCACCACTGTATTATATATGACAGGTGGAGGTCAGTGATGTCACCGCTGTATTATATATGACAGGTGGAGGTCAGTGATGACACCGCTGTATTATATATGACAGGTGGAGGTCAGTGATGTCACCGCTGTATTATATATGACAGGTGAAGGTCAGTGATGTCACCGCTGTATTATATATGACAGGTGGAGGTCAGTGATATCACCACTGTATTATATATGACAGGTGGAGGTCAGTGATGTCACCGCTGTATTATATGACAGGTGGAGGTCAGTGATGTCACCGCTGTTTTATATGACAGGTGGAGGTCAGTGATGTCACCGCTGTATTATATGACAGGTGGAGGTCAGTGATGTCACCGCTGTTTTATATGACAGGTGGAGGTCAGTGATGTCACCGCTGTATTATATGACAGGTGGAGGTCAGTGATATCACCGCTGTATTATATGACAGGTGGAGGTCAGTGATGTCACCGCTGTATTATATATGACAGGTGGAGGTCAGTGATGACACCACTGTATTATATATGACAGGTGGAGGTCAGTGATGACACTGCTGTATTATATATGACAGGTGGAGGTCAGTGATGACACCGCTGTATTATATATGACAGGTGGAGGTCAGTGATGTCACCGCTGTATTATATAACAGGTGGAGGTCAGTGATGTCACCGCTGTATTATATATGACAGGTGGAGGTCAGTGATGTCACCGCTGTATTATATATGACAGGTGGAGGTCAGTGATGACACCGCTGTATTATATATGACAGGTGGAGGTCAGTGATGACACCGCTGTATTATATGACAGGTGGAGGTCAGTGATGTCACCGCTGTATTATATATGACAGGTGGAGGTCAGTGATGACACCGCTGTATTATATGACAGGTGGAGGTCGGCGATGTCACCGCTGTATTATATGACAGGTGGAGGTCAGTGATGTCACCGCTGTATTATATGACAGGTGGAGGTCAGTGATGTCACCGCTGTATTATATGACAGGTGGAGGTCAGTGATGTCACCGCTGTATTATATAACAGGTGGAGGTCAGTGATGTCACCGCTGTATTATATGACAGGTGGAGGTCAGTGATGTCACCGCTGTATTATATGACAGGTGGAGGTCAGTGATGACACCGCTGTATTATATAACAGGTGGAGGTCAGTGATGTCACCGCTGTATTATATAACAGGTGGAGGTCAGTGATGTCACCGCTGTATTATATGACAGGTGGAGGTCAGCGATGTCACCGCTGTATTATATGACAGGTGGAGGTCAGTGATGACACCGTTGTATTATATGACAGGTGGAGGTCAGTGATGTCACCGCTGTATTATATGACAGGTGGAGGTCAGTGATGTCACCGCTGTATTATATGACAGGTGGAGGTCAGTGATGTCACCGCTGTATTATATGACAGGTGGAGGTCAGTGATGTCACCGCTGTATTATATGACAGGTGGAGGTCAGTGATGTCACCGTTGTATTATATGACAGGTGGAGGTCAATGATGTCACCGCTGTATTATATGACAGGTGGAGGTCAGTGATGTCACCGCTGTATTATATGACAGGTGGAGGTCAGTGATGTCACCGCTGTATTATATGACAGGTGGAGGTCAGTGATGTCACCGCTGTATTATATGACAGGTGGAGGTCAGTGATGTCACCGCTGTATTATATATGACAGGTGAAGGTCAGTGATGTCACCGCTGTATTATATATGACAGGTGGAGGTCAGTGATATCACCACTGTATTATATATGACAGGTGGAGGTCAGTGATGTCACCGCTGTATTATATATGACAGGTGGAGGTCAGTGATGACACCACTGTATTATATATGACAGGTGGAGGTCAGTGATGTCACCGCTGTATTATATGACAGGTGGAGGTCAGTGATGTCACCGTTGTATTATATGACAGGTGGAGGTCAATGATGTCACTGCTGTATTATATGACAGGTGGAGGTCAGTGATGTCACCAGTGATGTCACCGCTGTGTTATATGACAGGTGGAGGTCAGTGATGTCACCGCTGTATTATATATGACAGGTGGAGGTCAGCGATGTCACCGCTGTATTATATGACAGGTGGAGGTCAGTGATGTCACCAGTGATGTCACCGCTGTATTATATGACAGGTGGAGGTCAGTGATGTCACCGCTGTATTATATATGACAGGTGGAGGTCAGCGATGTCACCGCTGTATTATATGACAGGTGGAGGTCAGTGATGTCACCGTTGTATTATATGACAGGTGGAGGTCAATGATGTCACCGCTGTATTATATGACAGGTGGAGGTCAGTGATGTCACCAGTGATGTCACCGCTGTGTTATATATGACAGGTGGAGGTCAGCGATGTCACCGCTGTATTATATGACAGGTGGAGGTCAGTGATGTCAGCGCTGTATTATATGACAGGTGGAGGTCAGTGATGTCACCGCTGTATTATATGACAGGTGGAGGTCAGTGATGTCACCACTGTATTATATATGACAGGTGGAGGTCAGTGATGTCACCGCTGTATTATATGACAGGTGGAGATCAGTGATGTCACCGCTGTATTATATAACAGGTGGAGGTCAGTGATGTCACCGCTGTATTATATGACAGGTGGAGGTCAGCGATGTCACCGCTGTATTATATGACAGGTGGAGGTCAGTGATGTCAGCGCTGTATTATATGACAGGTGGAGGTCAGTGATGTCACCGCTGTATTATATGACAGGTGGAGGTCAGTGATGTCACCGCTGTATTATATGACAGGTGGAGGTCAGTGATGTCACCGCTGTATTATATGACAGGTGGAGGTCAGTGATGACACCGCTGTATTATATGACAGGTGGAGGTCAGTGATGTCACCGCTGTATTATATGACAGGAGGAGGTCAGTGATGACACCGCTGTATTATATAACAGGTGGAGGTCAGTGATGTCACCGCTGTATTATATGACAGGTGGAGGTCAGTGATGTCACCGCTGTATTATATGACAGGTGGAGGTCAGCGATGTCACCGCTGTATTATATGACAGGTGGAGGTCAGCGATGTCACCGCTGTATTATATGACAGGTGGAGGTCAGCGATGTCACCGCTGTATTATATGACAGGTGGAGGTCAGCGATGTCACCGCTGTATTATATGACAGGTGGAGGTCAGTGATGTCACCGCTGTATTATATGACAGGTGGAGGTCAGTGATGACACCGCTGTATTATATGACAGGTGGAGGTCAGTGATGACACCGCTGTATTATATGACAGGTGGAGGTCAGTGATGTCACCGCTGTATTATATATGACAGGTGGAGGTCAGTGATGTCACCGCTGTATTATATATGACAGGTGGAGGTCAGTGATGTCACCGCTGTATTATATGACAGGTGGAGGTCAGTGATGTCAGCGCTGTATTATATGACAGGTGGAGGTCAGTGATGTCAGCGCTGTATTATATATGACAGGTGGAGGTCAGTGATGTCAGCGCTGTATTATATGACAGGTGGAGGTCAGTGATGTCAGCGCTGTATTATATATGACAGGTGGAGGTCAGTGATGTCAGCGCTGTATTATATGACAGGTGGAGGTCAGCGATGTCACCGCTGTATTATATGACAGGTGGAGGTCAGTGATGTCACCGCTGTATTATATGACAGGTGGAGGTCAGTGATGTCACCGCTGTATTATATGACAGGTGGAGGTCAGTGATGTCACCGCTGTATTATATGACAGGTGGAGGTCAGTGATGTCACCACTGTATTATATATGACAGGTGGAGGTCAGTGATGTCACCGCTGTATTATATGACAGGTGGAGGTCAGTGATGTCACCGCTGTATTATATGACAGGTGGAGGTCAGTGATGTCACCGCTGTATTATATGACAGGTGGAGGTCAGTGATGACACCGCTGTATTATATGACAGGTGGAGGTCAGTGATGTCACCGCTGTATTATATGACAGGTGGAGGTCAGTGATGTCACCGCTGTATTATATGACAGGTGGAGGTCAGTGATGTCACCGCTGTATTATATATGACAGGTGGAGGTCAGTGATGTCACCGCTGTATTATATATGACAGGTGGAGGTCAGTGATGTCACCGCTGTATTATATAACAGGTGGAGGTCAGTGATGTCACCAGTGATGTCACCGCTGTATTATTTGACAGGTGGAGGTCAGTGATGTCACCGCTGTATTATATGACAGGTGGAGGTCAGTGATATCACCACTGTATTATATATGACAGGTGGAGGTCAGCGATGTCACCGCTGTATTATATGACAGGTGGAGGTCAGCGATGTCACCGCTGTATTATATGACAGGTGGAGGTCAGTGATGTCACCGCTGTATTATATGACAGGTGGAGGTCAGTGATGTCACCACTGTATTATATGACAGGTGGAGGTCAGTGATGACACCGCTGTATTATATGAAAGGTGGAGGTCAGTGATGTCACCAGCGATGTCACCGCTGTATTATATGACAGGTGGAGGTCAGTGATGTCACCGCTGTATTATATATGACAGGTGGAGGTCAGTGATGTCACCGCTGTATTATATATGACAGGTGGAGGTCAGTGATGTCACCACTGTATTATATATGACAGGTGGAGGTCAGCGATGTCACCGCTGTATTATATATGACAGGTGGAGGTCAGTGATATCACCACTGTATTATATATGACAGGTGGAGGTCAGTGATGTCACCGCTGTATTATATGACAGGTGGAGGTCAGTGATGTCACCGCTGTATTATATGACAGGTGGAGGTCAGTGATGTCACCGCTGTATTATATGACAGGTGGAGGTCAGCGATGTCACCGCTGTATTATATGAAAGGTGGAGGTCAGTGATGTCACCGCTGTATTATATATGACAGGTGGAGGTCAGTGATGTCACCACTGTATTATATATGACAGGTGGAGGTCAGTGATGTCACCGCTGTATTATATATGACAGGTGGAGGTCAGCGATGTCACCGCTGTATTATATGACAGGTGGAGGTCAGCGATGTCACCGCTGTATTATATGACAGGTGGAGGTCAGTGATGTCACCGCTGTATTATATGACAGGTGGAGGTCAGTGATGTCACCGCTGTATTATATGACAGGTGGAGGTCAGTGATATCACCACTGTATTATATATGACAGGTGGAGGTCAGCGATGTCACCGCTGTATTATATGACAGGTGGAGGTCAGTGATATCACCACTGTATTATATGACAGGTGGAGGTCAGTGATGTCACCGCTGTATTATATGACAGGTGGAGGTCAGTGATGTCACCGCTGTATTATATATGACAGGTGGAGGTCAGTGATGTCACCACTGTATTATATATGACAGGTGGAGGTCAGTGATGTCACCGCTGTATTATATATGACAGGTGGAGGTCAGTGATATCACCGCTGTATTATATGACAGGTGGAGGTCAGCGATGTCACCGCTGTATTATATGACAGGTGGAGGTCAGTGATGTCACCGCTGTATTATATGACAGGTGGAGGTCAGTGATGTCACCGCTGTATTATATATGACAGGTGGAGGTCAGTGATATCACCACTGTATTATATATGACAGGTGGAGGTCAGCGATGTCACCGCTGTATTATATGACAGGTGGAGGTCAGCGATGTCACCGCTGTATTATATGACAGGTGGAGGTCAGTGATGTCACCGCTGTATTATATGACAGGTGGAGGTCAGTGATGTCACCGCTGTATTATATGACAGGTGGAGGTCAGTGATATCACCACTGTATTATATATGACAGGTGGAGGTCAGCGATGTCACCGCTGTATTATATGACAGGTGGAGGTCAGTGATATCACCGCTGTATTATATGACAGGTGGAGGTCAGTGATATCACCACTGTATTATATGACAGGTGGAGGTCAGTGATGTCACCGCTGTATTATATGACAGGTGGAGGTCAGTGATGTCACCGCTGTATTATATGACAGGTGGAGGTCAGTGATGTCACCACTGTATTATATATGACAGGTGGAGGTCAGTGATGTCACCACTGTATTATATATGACAGGTGGAGGTCAGTGATGTCACCACTGTATTATATATGACAGGTGGAGGTCAGTGATGTCACCGCTGTATTATATAACAGGTGGAGGTCAGTGATGACACCGCTGTATTATATAACAGGTGGAGGTCAGCGATGTCACCGCTGTATTATATGACAGGTGGAGGTCAGCGATGTCACCGCTGTATTATATGACAGGTGGAGGTCAGCGATGTCACCGCTGTATTATATGACAGGTGGTGGTCAGTGATGTCACCGCTGTATTATATGACAGGTGGAGGTCAGCGATGTCACCGCTGTATTATATGACAGGTGGAGGTCAGTGATGTCACCGCTGTATTATATGACAGGTGGAGGTCAGTGATGTCACCGCTGTATTATATATGACAGGTGGAGGTCAGTGATATCACCGCTGTATTATATGACAGGTGGAGGTCAGTGATGTCACCGCTGTATTATATGACAGGTGGAGGTCAGTGATATCACCGCTGTATTATATATGACAGGTGGAGGTCAGTGATGTCACCGCTGTATTATATGACAGGTGGAGGTCAGTGATGTCACCGCTGTATTATATGACAGGTGGAGGTCAGCGATGTCACCGCTGTATTATATGACAGGTGGAGGTCAGCGATGTCACCGCTGTATTATATGACAGGTGGAGGTCAGCGATGTCACCGCTGTATTATATGACAGGTGGAGGTCAGCGATGTCACCGCTGTATTATATGACAGGTGGAGGTCAGCGATGTCACCGCTGTATTATATGACAGGTGGAGGTCAGCGATGTCACCGCTGTATTATATGACAGGTGGAGGTCAGCGATGTCACCGCTGTATTATATGACAGGTGGTGGTCAGTGATGTCACCGCTGTATTATATGACAGGTGGAGGTCAGTGATGTCACCGCTGTATTATATGACAGGTGGAGGTCAGTGATGTCACCGTTGTATTATATGACAGGTGGAGGTCAGCGATGTCACCGCTGTATTATATGACAGGTGGAGGTCAGTGATGTCACCGCTGTATTATATGACAGGTGGAGGTCAGTGATGTCACCGCTGTATTATATATGACAGGTGGAGGTCAGTGATGTCACCGCTGTATTATATGACAGGTGGAGGTCAGTGATGTCACCGCTGTATTATATATGACAGGTGGAGGTCAGTGATGTCACCGCTGTATTATATGACAGGTGGAGGTCAGTGATATCACCGCTGTATTATATGACAGGTGGAGGTCAGTGATGTCACCGCTGTATTATATATAACAGGTGGAGGTCAGTGATGTCACCGCTGTATTATATGACAGGTGGAGGTCAGTGATATCACCGCTGTATTATATGACAGGTGGAGGTCAGTGATGACACCGCTGTATTATATGACAGGTGGAGGTCAGTGATGTCACCGCTGTATTATATGACAGGTGGAGGTCAGTGATGTCACCGCTGTATTATATAACAGGTGGAGGTCAGTGATGTCACCGCTGTATTATATATGACAGGTGGAGGTCAGCGAGGTCACCGCTGTATTATATATGACAGGTGGAGGTCAGTGATGTCACCGCTGTATTATATGACAGGTGGAGGTCAGTGATGTCACCGCTGTATTATATGACAGGTGGAGGTCAGTGATGTCACCGCTGTATTATATATGACAGGTGGAGGTCAGTGATATCACCGCTGTATTATATGACAGGTGGAGGTCAGTGATGTCACCGCTGTATTATATGACAGGTGGTGGTCAGTGATGTCACCGCTGTATTATATGACAGGTGGAGGTCAGTGATGTCACCGCTGTATTATATAACAGGTGGAGGTCAGTGATGTCACCGCTGTATTATATGACAGGTGGAGGTCAGTGATGTCACCGCTGTATTATATGACAGGTGGAGGTCAGTGATGTCACCGCTGTATTATATGACAGGTGGAGGTCAGTGATGTCACCGCTGTATTATATGACAGGTGGAGGTCAGTGATGACACCGCTGTATTATATGACAGGTGGAGGTCAGTGATGTCACCGCTGTATTATATAACAGGTGGAGGTCAGTGATGTCACCGCTGTATTATATGACAGGTGGAGGTCAGCGATGTCACCCTGTATTATATGACAGGTGGAGGTCAGCGATGTCACCGCTGTATTATATGACAGGTGGAGGTCAGCGATGTCACCGCTGTATTATATGACAGGTGGAGGTCAGTGATGTCACCGCTGTATTATATGACAGGTGGAGGTCAGCGATGTCACCGCTGTATTATATATGACATGTGGAGGTCAGGGATGTCACCGCTGTATTATATATGACAGGTGGAGGTCAGCGATGTCACCGCTGTATTATATAACAGGTGGAGGTCAGCGATGTCACCGCTGTATTATATGACAGGTGGAGGTCAGTGATGACACCGCTGTATTATATGACAGGTGGAGGTCAGTGATGACACCGCTGTATTATATGACAGGTGGAGGTCAGCGATGTCACCGCTGTATTATATAACAGGTGGAGGTCAGCGATGTCACCGCTGTATTATATGACAGGTGGAGGTCAGTGATGTCACCGCTGTTTATATGACAGGTGGAGGTCAGTGATATCACCGCTGTATTATATGACAGGTGGAGGTCAGTGATGTCACCGCTGTATTATATGACAGGTGGAGGTCAGTGATGTCACCGCTGTTTTATATGACAGGTGGAGGTCAGTGATGTCACCGCTGTATTATATATGACAGGTGGAGGTCAGCGATGTCACCGCTGTATTATATGACAGGTGGAGGTCAGCGATATCACCGCTGTATTATATAACAGGTGGAGGTCAGTGATGTCACCGCTGTATTATATGACAGGTGGAGGTCAGTGATGTCACCGCTGTATTATATGACAGGTGGAGGTCAGTGATGTCACCGCTGTATTATATGACAGGTGGAGGTCAGTGATGTCACCGCTGTATTATATCACAGGTGGAGGTCAGTGATGTCACCGCTGTATTATATGACAGGTGGAGGTCAGTGATGTCACCGCTGTATTATATGACAGGTGGAGGTCAGTGATGTCACCGCTGTTTTATATGACAGGTGGAGGTCAGTGATGTCACCGCTGTTTTATATGACAGGTGGAGGTCAGCGATGTCACCGCTGTATTATATATGACAGGTGGAGGTCAGTGATGTCACCGCTGTATTATATGACAGGTGGAGGTCAGTGATGTCACCGCTGTATTATATGACAGGTGGAGGTCAGTGATGTCACCGCTGTATTATATATGACAGGTGGAGGTCAGTGATGTCACCGCTGTATTATATGACAGGTGGAGGTCAGTGATGTCACCGCTGTATTATATGACAGGTGGTGGTCAGTGATGTCACCGCTGTATTATATGACAGGTGGAGGTCAGTGATGTCACCGCTGTATTATATAACAGGTGGAGGTCAGTGATGTCACCGCTGTATTATATGACAGGTGGAGGTCAGTGATGTCACCGCTGTATTATATGACAGGTGGAGGTCAGTGATGTCACCGCTGTATTATATGACAGGTGGAGGTCAGTGATGACACCGCTGTATTATATGACAGGTGGAGGTCAGTGATGTCACCGCTGTATTATATAACAGGTGGAGGTCAGCGATGTCACCGCTGTATTATATGACAGGTGGAGGTCAGCGATGTCACCGCTGTATTATATATGACAGGTGGAGGTCAGTGATGTCACCGCTGTATTATATGACAGGTGGAGGTCAGCGATGTCACCGCTGTATTATATAACAGGTGGAGGTCAGCGATGTCACCGCTGTATTATATGACAGGTGGAGGTCAGCGATGTCACCGCTGTATTATATATGACATGTGGAGGTCAGGGATGTCACCGCTGTATTATATATGACAGGTGGAGGTCAGCGATGTCACCGCTGTATTATATAACAGGTGGAGGTCAGCGATGTCACCGCTGTATTATATGACAGGTGGAGGTCAGTGATGACACCGCTGTATTATATGACAGGTGGAGGTCAGTGATGTCACCGCTGTATTATATGACAGGTGGAGGTCAGTGATGTCACCGCTGTATTATATGACAGGTGGAGGTCAGCGATGTCACCGCTGTATTATATAACAGGTGGAGGTCAGCGATGTCACCGCTGTATTATATAACAGGTGGAGGTCAGCAATGTCACCGCTGTATTATATGACAGGTGGAGGTCAGTGATGTCACCGCTGTTTATATGACAGGTGGAGGTCAGTGATATCACCGCTGTATTATATGACAGGTGGAGGTCAGTGATGTCACCGCTGTATTATATGACAGGTGGAGGTCAGTGATGTCACCGCTGTTTTATATGACAGGTGGAGGTCAGTGATGTCACCGCTGTATTATATATGACAGGTGGAGGTCAGCGATGTCACCGCTGTATTATATGACAGGTGGAGGTCAGTGATATCACCGCTGTATTATATGACAGGTGGAGGTCAGTGATGTCACCGCTGTATTATATGACAGGTGGAGGTCAGTGATGTCACCGCTGTTTTATATGACAGGTGGAGGTCAGTGATGTCACCGCTGTATTATATATGACAGGTGGAGGTCAGTGATGTCACCGCTGTATTATATGACAGGTGGAGGTCAGTGATGTCACCACTGTATTATATGACAGGTGGAGGTCAGCGATGTCACCGCTGTATTATATATGACAGGTGGAGGTCAGCGATGTCACCGCTGTATTATATGACAGGTGGAGGTCAGCGATGTCACCGCTGTATTATATATGACAGGTGGAGGTCAGTGATGTCACCGCTGTATTATATGACAGGTGGAGGTCAGTGATGTCACCGCTGTATTATATATGACAGGTGGAGGTCAGTGATGTCACCGCTGTATTATATGACAGGTGGAGGTCAGCGATGTCACCGCTGTATTATATATGACAGGTGGATGTCAGTGATGTCACCGCTGTATTATATGACAGGTGGAGGTCAGTGATGTCACCGCTGTATTATATGACAGGTGGAGGTCAGCGATGTCACCGCTGTATTATATATGACAGGTGGAGGTCAGTGATGTCACCGCTGTATTATATGACAGGTGGAGGTCAGTGATGTCACCGCTGTATTATATGACAGGTGGAGGTCAGTGATGTCACCGCTGTATTATATCACAGGTGGAGGTCAGTGATGTCACCGCTGTATTATATGACAGGTGGATGTCAGTGATGTCACCGCTGTATTATATGACAGGTGGAGGTCAGTGATGTCACCACTGTATTATATGACAGGTGGAGGTCAGTGATGTCACCGCTGTATTATATGACAGGTGGAGGTCAGTGATGTCACCGCTGTATTATATCACAGGTGGAGGTCAGTGATGTCACCGCTGTATTATATCACAGGTGGAGGTCAGTGATGTCACCGCTGTATTATGTGACAGGTGGAGGTCAGTGATGTCACCGCTGTATTATATGACAGGTGGAGGTCAGTGATGTCACCGCTGTTTTATATGACAGGTGGAGGTCAGTGATGTCACCGCTGTTTTATATGACAGGTGGAGGTCAGCGATGTCACCGCTGTATTATATGACAGGTGGAGGTCAGCGATGTCACCGCTGTATTATATGACAGGTGGAGGTCAGTGATGACACCGCTGTATTATATGACAGGTGGAGGTCAGTGATGACACCGCTGTATTATATGACAGGTGGAGGTCAGTGATGACACCGCTGTATTATATGACAGGTGGAGGTCAGTGATGTCACCGCTGTATTATATGATAGGTGGAGGTCAGTGATGTCACCGCTGTATTATATGATAGGTGGAGGTCAGTGATGTCACCGCTGTATTATATGACAGGTGGAGGTCAGTGATGTCACCGCTGTATTATATGACAGGTGGAGGTCAGTGATGTCACCGCTGTATTATATGATAGGTGGAGGTCAGTGATGTCACCGCTGTATTATATGACAGGTGGAGGTCAGTGATGTCACCGCTGTATTATATGAGAGGTGGAGGTCAGTGATGACACCGCTGTATTATATGACAGGTGGAGGTCAGTGATGACACCGCTGTATTATATGACAGGTGGAGGTCAGTGATGACACCGCTGTATTATATAACAGGTGGAGGTCAGTGATGTCTCCGCTGTATTATATATGACAGGTGGAGGTCAGTGATGTCACCGCTGTATTATATATGACAGGTGGAGGTCAGTGATGTCACCGCTGTATTATATGACAGGTGGAGGTCAGTGATGTCACCGCTGTATTATATGACAGGTGGAGGTCAGTGATGTCACCGCTGTATTATATAACAGGTGGAGGTCAGTGATGTCACCGCTGTATTATATAACAGGTGGAGGTCAGCGATGTCACCGCTGTATTATATATGACAGGTGGAGGTCAGTGATGTCACCGCTGTATTATATGACAGGTGGAGGTCAGTGATGTCACCGCTGTATTATATGACAGGTGGAGGTCAGTGATGTCACCGCTGTATTATATGACAGGTGGAGGTCAGCGATGTCACCGCTGTATTATATGACAGGTGGAGGTCAGTGATGTCACCGCTGTATTATATGACAGGTGGAGGTCAGCGATGTCACCGCTGTATTATATATGACAGGTGGAGGTCAGTGATGTCAGCGCTGTATTATATGACAGGTGGAGGTCAGCGATGTCACCGCTGTATTATATGACAGGTGGAGGTCAGTGATGTCAGCGCTGTATTATATATGACAGGTGGAGGTCAGTGATGTCAGCAGTGATGTCACCGCTGTATTATATGACAGGTGGAGGTCAGTGATGTCACCGCTGTATTATATATGACAGGTGGAGGTCAGTGATGTCACCGCTGTATTATATATGACAGGTGGAGGTCAGTGATGTCACCGCTGTATTATATATGACAGGTGGAGGTCAGTGATGTCACCGCTGTATTATATTACAGGTGGAGGTCAGTGATGTCACCGCTGTATTATATGACAGGTGGAGGTCAGCGCTGTCACCGCTGTATTATATGACAGGTGGAGGTCAGCGCTGTCACCGCTGTATTATATATGACAGGTGGAGGTCAGTGATGTCACCGCTGTATTATATATGACAGGTGGAGGTCAGTGATGTCACCGCTGTATTATATAACAGGTGGAGGTCAGTGATGTCACCGCTGTATTATATTACAGGTGGAGGTCAGTGATGTCACCGCTGTATTATATGACAGGTGGAGGTCAGCGATGTCACCGCTGTATTATATGACAGGTGGAGGTCAGCGATGACACCGCTGTATTATATGACAGGTGGAGGTCAGTGATGTCACCGCTGTATTATATAACAGGTGGAGGTCAGTGATGTCAGCGCTGTATTATATGACAGGTGGAGGTCAGCGATGACACCGCTGTATTATATGACAGGTGGAGGTCAGTGATGTCACCGCTGTATTATATAACAGGTGGAGGTCAGTGATGTCACCGCTGTATTATATGACAGGTGGAGGTCAGTGATGTCACCGCTGTATTATATAACAGGTGGAGGTCAGTGATGTCAGCGCTGTATTATATGACACCGCTGTATTATATGACAGGTGGAGGTCAGTGATGACACCGCTGTATTATATGACAGGTGGAGGTCAGTGATGTCACCGCTGTATTATATAACAGGTGGAGGTCAGTGATATCACCGCTGTATTATATATGACAGGTGGAGGTCAGTGATGTCACCGCTGTATTATATATGACAGGTGGAGGTCAGTGATGTCAGCGCTGTATTATATATGACAGGTGGAGGTCAGTGATGTCACCGCTGTATTATATGACAGGTGGAGGTCAGTGATGTCACCGCTGTATTATATATGACAGGTGGAGGTCAGTGATGTCACCGCTGTATTATATAACAGGTGGAGGTCAGTGATGTCACCGCTGTATTATATGACAGGTGGAGGTCAGTGATGTCACCGCTGTATTATATGACAGGTGGAGGTCAGTGATGACACCGCTGTATTATATGACAGGTGGAGGTCAGTGATGTCACCGCTGTATTATATGACAGGTGGATGTCAGTGATGTCATCGCTGTATTATATATGACAGGTGGAGGTCAGTGATGTCACCGCTGTATTATATATGACAGGTGGAGGTCAGTGATGACACCGCTGTATTATATATGACAGGTGGAGGTCAGTGATGACACCGCTGTATTATATGACAGGTGGAGGTCAGTGATGTCACCGCTGTATTATATGACAGGTGGAGGTCAGTGATGTCACCGCTGTATTATATATGACAGGTGGAGGTCAGTGATGACACCGCTGTATTATATGACAGGTGGAGGTCAGTGATGTCACCGCTGTATTATATGACAGGTGGAGGTCAGTGATGTCATCGCTGTATTATATATGACAGGTGGAGGTCAGTGATGACACCGCTGTATTATATGACAGGTGGAGGTCAGTGATGTCACCGCTGTATTATATGACAGGTGGAGGTCAGTGATGTCACCGCTGTATTATATAACAGGTGGAGGTCAGTGATGTCACCGCTGTATTATATAACAGGTGGAGGTCAGTGATGTCACCACTGTATTATATGACAGGTGGAGGTCAGTGATGTCACCGCTGTATTATATGACAGGTGGAGGTCAGTGATGTCACCGCTGTATTATATGACAGGTGGAGGTCAGTGATGTCACCGCTGTATTATATGACAGGTGGAGGTCAGTGATGACACCGCTGTATTATATGACAGGTGGAGGTCAGTGATGTCACCGCTGTATTATATGACAGGTGGAGGTCAGCGATGTCACCGCTGTATTATATGACAGGTGGAGGTCAGTGATGACACCGCTGTATTATATAACAGGTGGAGGTCAGTGATGTCACCGCTGTATTATATGACAGGTGGAGGTCAGTGATGTCACCGCTGTATTATATGACAGGTGGAGGTCAGTGATGACACCGCTGTATTATATAACAGGTGGAGGTCAGTGATGTCACCGCTGTATTATATGACAGGTGGAGGTCAGTGATGACACCGCTGTATTATATGACAGGTGGAGGTCAGTGATGTCACCGCTGTATTATATAACAGGTGGAGGTCAGTGATGTCACCGCTGTATTATATAACAGGTGGAGGTCAGTGATGTCACCGCTGTATTATATGACAGGTGGAGGTCAGTGATGTCACCGCTGTATTATATGACAGGTGGAGGTCAGTGATGTCACCGCTGTATTATATGACAGGTGGAGGTCAGCGATGTCACCGCTGTATTATATAACAGGTGGAGGTCAGCGATGTCACCGCTGTATTATATGACAGGTGGAGGTCAGCGATGTCACCGCTGTATTATATGACAGGTGGAGGTCAGTGATGTCACCGCTGTATTATATGACAGGTGGAGGTCAGTGATGTCACCGCTGTATTATATGACAGGTGGAGGTCAGTGATGTCACCGCTGTATTATATAACAGGTGGAGGTCAGTGATGTCACCGCTGTATTATATAACAGGTGGAGGTCGGTGATGTCTCCGCTGTATTATATGACAGGTGGAGGTCAGCAATGTCACCGCTGTATTATATGACAGGTGGAGGTCAGTGATGTCACCGCTGTATTATATAACAGGTGGAGGTCAGCGATGTCACCGCTGTATTATATATGACAGGTGGAGGTCAGTGATGACACCGCTGTATTATATGACAGGTGGAGGTCAGTGATGACACCGCTGTATTATATGACAGGTGGAGGTCAGTGATGTCACCGCTGTATTATATGACAGGTGGAGGTCAGTGATGTCACCGCTGTATTATATGACAGATGGAGGTCAGTGATGTCACCGCTGTATTATATGACAGGTGGAGGTCAGCGATGTCACCGCTGTATTATATGACAGGTGGAGGTCAGCGATGTCACCGCTGTATTATATGACAGGTGGAGGTCAGTGATGTCACCGCTGTATTATATGACAGGTGGAGGTCAGTGATGTCACCGCTGTATTATATGACAGGTGGAGGTCAGTGATGTCACCGCTGTATTATATAACAGGTGGAGGTCAGTGATGACACCGCTGTATTATATGACAGGTGGAGGTCAGTGATGTCACCGCTGTATTATATATGACAGGTGGAGGTCAGTGATGTCACCGCTGTATTATATGACAGGTGGAGGTCAGTGATGTCACCGCTGTATTATATATGACAGGTGGAGGTCAGTGATGTCACCGCTGTATTATATGACAGGTGGAGGTCAGTGATGTCACCGCTGTATTATATATGACAGGTGGAGGTCAGTGATATCACCGCTGTATTATATGACAGGTGGAGGTCAGTGATGTCACCGCTGTATTATATATGACAGGTGGAGGTCAGTGATGTCACCACTGTATTATATGACAGGTGGAGGTCAGTGATGTCACCACTGTATTATATGACAGGTGGAGGTCAGTGATATCACCGCTGTATTATATGACAGGTGGAGGTCAGTGATGTCACCGCTGTATTATATATGACAGGTGGAGGTCAGTGATGTCACCGCTGTATTATATAACAGGTGGAGGTCAGTGATGTCACCGCTGTATTATATGACAGGTGGAGGTCAGTGATGACACCGCTGTATTATATGACAGGTGGAGGTCAGCGATGTCACCGCTGTATTATATAACAGGTGGAGGTCAGCGATGTCACCGCTGTATTATATAACAGGTGGAGGTCAGCGATGTCACCGCTGTATTATATGACAGGTGGAGGTCAGTGATGACACCGCTGTATTATATGACAGGTGGAGGTCAGTGATGACACCGCTGTATTATATGACAGGTGGAGGTCAGCGATGTCACCGCTGTATTATATAACAGGTGGAGGTCAGCGATGTCACCGCTGTATTATATGACAGGTGGAGGTCAGCGATGTCACCGCTGTATTATATGACAGGTGGAGGTCAGTGATGTCACCGCTGTATTATATGACAGGTGGAGGTCAGTGATGTCACCAGTGATGTCACCGCTGTTTTATATGACAGGTGGAGGTCAGCAATGTCACCGCTGTATTATATGACAGGTGGAGGTCAGCGATATCACCGCTGTATTATATAACAGGTGGAGGTCAGTGATGTCACCGCTGTATTATATGACAGGTGGAGGTCAGTGATGTCACCGCTGTTTTATATGACAGGTGGAGGTCAGTGATGTCACCGCTGTATTATATATGACAGGTGGAGGTCAGTGATGTCACCGCTGTATTATATGACAGGTGGAGGTCAGCGATGTCACCGCTGTATTATATATGACAGGTGGAGGTCAGTGATGTCACCGCTGTATTATATATGACAGGTGGAGGTCAGTGATGTCACCGCTGTATTATATGACAGGTGGAGGTCAGTGATGTCACCGCTGTATTATATAACAGGTGGAGGTCAGTGATGTCACCGCTGTATTATATGACAGGTGGAGGTCAGTGATGACACCGCTGTATTATATAACAGGTGGAGGTCAGTGATGACACCGCTGTATTATATAACAGGTGGAGGTCAGTGATGTCACCGCTGTATTATATGACAGGTGGAGGTCAGTGATGTCACCGCTGTATTATATCACAGGTGGAGGTCAGTGATGTCACCGCTGTATTATATGACAGGTGGAGGTCAGCGATGTCACCGCTGTATTATATGACAGGTGGAGGTCAGCGATGTCACCGCTGTATTATATATGACAGGTGGAGGTCAGTGATGTCACCGCTGTATTATATATGACAGGTGGAGGTCAGTGATGTCACCGCTGTATTATATGACAGGTGGAGGTCAGTGATGTCACCGCTGTATTATATAACAGGTGGAGGTCAGTGATGTCACCGCTGTATTATATGACAGGTGGAGGTCAGTGATGACACCGCTGTATTATATAACAGGTGGAGGTCAGTGATGACACCGCTGTATTATATAACAGGTGGAGGTCAGTGATGTCACCGCTGTATTATATATGACAGGTGGAGGTCAGTGATTTCACCGCTGTATTATATAACAGGTGGAGGTCAGTGATGACACCGCTGTATTATATAACAGGTGGAGGTCAGTGATGACACCGCTGTATTATATAACAGGTGGAGGTCAGTGATGTCACCGCTGTATTATATGACAGGTGGAGGTCAGTGATGTCACCGCTGTATTATATGACAGGTGGAGGTCAGTGATGACACCGCTGTATTATATGACAGGTGGAGGTCAGTGATGTCACCGCTGTATTATATAACAGGTGGAGGTCAGTGATGTCACCGCTGTATTATATGACAGGTGGAGGTCAGTGATGACACCGCTGTATTATATGACAGGTGGAGGTCAGTGATGACACCGCTGTATTATATAACAGGTGGAGGTCAGTGATGTCACCGCTGTATTATATATGACAGGTGGAGGTCAGTGATGTCACCGCTGTATTATATAACAGGTGGAGGTCAGCGATGTCACCGCTGTATTATATGACAGGTGGAGGTCAGTGATGTTACCGCTGTATTATATGACAGGTGGAGGTCAGTGATGTCACCGCTGTATTATATATGACAGGTGGAGGTCAGTGATGTCACCGCTGTATTATATATGACAGGTGGAGGTCAGGGATGTCACCGCTGTATTATATGACAGGTGGAGGTCAGTGATGTCACCGCTGTATTATATGACAGATGGAGGTCAGTGATGACACCGCTGTATTATATGACAGGTGGAGGTCAGTGATGTCACCGCTGTATTATATGACAGGTGGATGTCAGTGATGTCACCGCTGTATTATATGACAGGTGGAGGTCAGCGATGTCACCGCTGTATTATATATGACAGGTGGAGGTCAGCGATGTCACCGCTGTATTATATGACAGGTGGAGGTCAGCGATGTCACCGCTGTATTATATGACAGGTGGAGGTCAGCGAGGACACCGCTGTATTATATGACAGGTGGAGGTCAGCGATGTCACCGCTGTATTATATGACAGGTGAAGGTCAGTGATGTCACCGCTGTATTATATGACAGGTGAAGGTCAGTGATGTCACCGCTGTATTATATGACAGGTGGAGGTCAGCGATGTCACCGCTGTATTATATATGACAGGTGGAGGTCAGCGATGTCACCGCTGTATTATATGACAGGTGGAGGTCAGCGATGTCACCGCTGTATTATATGACAGGTGGAGGTCAGCGAGGACACCGCTGTATTATATGACAGGTGGAGGTCAGTGATGACACCGCTGTATTATATGACAGGTGAAGGTCAGTGATGTCACCGCTGTATTATATGACAGGTGGAGGTCAGTGATGTCAGCGCTGTATTATATGACAGGTGGAGGTCAGTGATGTCACCGCTGTATTGTATGACAGGTGGAGGTCAGTGATGTCACCGCTGTATTATATGACAGGTGGAGGTCAGCGATGTCACCGCTGTATTATATATAACAGGTGGAGGTCAGTAATGTCACCGCTGTATTATATAACAGGTGGAGGTCAGTGATGTCACCGCTGTATTATATGACAGGTGGAGGTCAGTGATGACACCACTGTATTATATGACAGGTGGAGGTCAGTGATGTCACCGCTGTATTATATGACAGGTGGAGGTCAGTGATGTCACCGCTGTATTATATGACAGGTGGAGGTCAGTGATGTCACCACTGTATTATATGACAGGTGGAGGTCAGTGATGTCACCGCTGTATTATATATGACAGGTGGAGGTCAGTGATGTCACCGCTGTATTATATATGACAGGTGGAGGTCAGTGATGTCACCAGTGATGTCACCGCTGTATTATATGACAGGTGGAGGTCAGTGATGTCACCGCTGTATTATATAACAGGTGGAGGTCAGTGATGTCACCGCTGTATTATATGACAGGTGGAGGTCAGTGATGACACCGCTGTATTATATAACAGGTGGAGGTCAGTGATGTCACCAGTGATGTCACCGCTGTATTATATGACAGGTGGAGGTCAGTGATGTCACCGCTGTATTATATGACAGGTGGAGGTCAGTGATGACACCGCTGTATTATATGACAGGTGGAGGTCAGTGATGTCACCGCTGTATTATATATGACAGGTGGAGGTCAGTGATGTCACCGCTGTATTATATGACAGGTGGAGGTCAGTGATGACACCGCTGTATTATATGACAGGTGGAGGTCAGTGATGTCACCGCTGTATTATATGACAGGTGGAGGTCAGTGATGACACCGCTGTATTATATAACAGGTGGAGGTCAGTGATGTCACCAGTGATGTCACCGCTGTATTATATGACAGGTGGAGGTCAGTGATGTCACCAGTGATGTCACCGCTGTATTATATGACAGGTGGAGGTCAGTGATGTCACCGCTGTATTATATAACAGGTGGAGGTCAGTGATGTCACCGCTGTATTATATAACAGGTGGAGGTCAGCGATGTTACCGCTGTATTATATGACAGGTGGAGGTCAGTGATGTCACCGCTGTATTATATAACAGATGGAGGTCAGTGATGTCACCGCTGTATTATATAATAGGTGGAGGTCAGTGATGTCACCGCTGTATTATATGACAGGTGGAGGTCAGTGATGTCACCGCTGTATTATATGACAGGTGGAGGTCAGTGATGTCACCGCTGTATTATATGACAGGTGGAGGTCAGTGATGACACCGCTGTATTATATGACAGGTGGAGGTCAGTGATGTCACCAGTGATGTCACCGCTGTATTATATGACAGGTGGAGGTCAGCGATGTCACCAGTGATGTCACCGCTGTATTATATGACAGGTGGAGGTCAGCGATGTCACCAGTGATGACACCGCTGTATTACATGACAGGTGGAGGTCAGTGATGTCACCAGTGATGTCACCGCTGTATTATATAACAGGTGGAGGTCAGTGATGTCACCGCTGTATTATATGACAGGTGGAGGTCAGTGATGTCACCAGTGATGTCACCGCTGTATTATATAACAGGTGGAGGTCAGTGATGTCACCGCTGTATTATATGACAGGTGGAGGTCAGTGATGTCACCGCTGTATTATATAACAGGTGGAGGTCAATGATGTCACCGCTGTATTATATGACAGGTGGAGGTCAGTGATGTCACCGCTGTATTATATAACAGGTGGAGGTCAGTGATGTCACCAGTGATGTCACCGCTGTATTATTTGACAGGTGGAGGTCAGTGATGACACCGCTGTATTATATGACAGGTGGAGGTCAGTGATGACACCGCTGTATTATATGACAGGTGGAGGTCAGTGATGTCACCGCTGTATTATATGACAGGTGGAGGTCAGTGATGTCACCGCTGTATTATATGACAGGTGGAGGTCAGTGATGTCACCGCTGTATTATATGACAGGTGGAGGTCAGTGATGTCACCAGTGATGTCACCGCTGTATTATATATGACAGGTGGAGGTCAGCGATGTCACCGCTGTATTATATGACAGGTGGAGGTCAGTGATGTCACCTCTGTATTATATATGACAGGTGGAGGTCAGTGATGTCACCGCTGTATTATATATGACAGGTGGAGGTCAGTGATGTCACCAGTGATGTCACCGCTGTATTATATGACAGGTGGAGGTCAGTGATGACACCGCTGTATTATATATGACAGGTGGAGGTCAGTGATGTCACCGCTGTATTATATGACAGGTGGAGGTCAGTGATGTCACCGCTGTATTATATATGACAGGTGGAGGTCAGCGATGTCACCGCTGTATTATATATGACAGGTGGAGGTCAGTGATGTCACCGCTGTATTATATAACAGGTGGAGGTCAGTGATGTCACCGCTGTATTATATATGACAGGTGGAGGTCAGTGATGTCACCGCTGTATTATATATGACAGGTGGAGGTCAGTGATGTCACCGCTGTATTATATAACAGGTGGAGGTCAGTGATGTCACCGCTGTATTATATGACAGGTGGAGGTCAGTGATGACACCGCTGTATTATATAGGACAGGTGGAGGTCAGTGATGTCACCGCTGTATTATATGACAGGTGGAGGTCAGTGATGTCACCGCTGTATTATATGACAGGTGGAGGTCAGTGATGACACCGCTGTATTATATATGACAGGTGGAGGTCAGTGATGTCACCGCTGTATTATATATGACAGGTGGAGGTCAGTGATGTCACCGCTGTATTATATAACAGGTGGAGGTCAGTGATGTCACCGCTGTATTATATATGACAGGTGGAGGTCAGTGATGTCACCGCTGTATTATATAACAGGTGGAGGTCAGTGATGTCACCAGTGATGTCACCGCTGTATTATATGACAGGTGGAGGTCAGTGATGACACCGCTGTATTATATGACAGGTGGAGGTCAGTGATGTCACCAGTGATGTCACCGCTGTATTATATAACAGGTGGAGGTCAGTGATGTCACCAGTGATGTCACCGCTGTATTATATGACAGGTGGAGGTCAGTGATGACACCGCTGTATTATATGACAGGTGGAGGTCAGTGATGTCACCAGTGATGTCACCGCTGTATTATATGACAGGTGGAGGTCAGTGATGTCACCAGTGATGTCACCGCTGTATTATATGACAGGTGGAGGTCAGTGATGACACCGCTGTATTATATATGACAGGTGGAGGTCAGTGATGTCACCGCTGTATTATATGACAGGTGGAGGTCAGTGATGACACCGCAGTATTATATGACAGGTGGAGGTCAGTGATGTCACCGCTGTATTATATGACAGGTGGAGGTCAGTGATGTCACCACTGTATTATATATGACAGGTGGAGGTCAGTGATGTCACCAGTGATGTCACCGCTGTATTACATGACAGGTGGAGGTCAGTGATGTCACCACTGTATTATATATGACAGGTGGAGGTCAGTGATGTCACCAGTGATGTCACCGCTGTATTATATGACAGGTGGAGGTCAGTGATGACACCGCTGTATTATATATGACAGGTGGAGGTCAGTGATGTCACCGCTGTATTATATATGACAGGTGGAGGTCAGTGATGTCACCGCTGTATTATATGACAGGTGGAGGTCAGTGATGACACCGCAGTATTATATGACAGGTGGAGGTCAGTGATGTCACCGCTGTATTATATGACAGGTGGAGGTCAGTGATGTCACCGCTGTATTATATATGACAGGTGGAGGTCAGTGATGTCACCGCTGTATTATATATGACAGGTGGAGGTCAGTGATGTCACCGCTGTATTATATAACAGGTGGAGGTCAGTGATATCACCGCTGTATTATATATGACAGGTGGAGGTCAGTGATGTCACCGCTGTATTATATAACAGGTGGAGGTCAGTGATGTCACCGCTGTATTATATATGACAGGTGGAGGTCAATGATGTCACCGCTGTATTATATAACAGGTGGAGGTCAGTGATGTCACCGCTGTATTATATGACAGGTGGAGGTCAGTGATGTCACCGCTGTATTATATATGACAGGTGGAGGTCAGTGATGTCACCGCTGTATTATATAACAGGTGGAGGTCAGTGATATCACCGCTGTATTATATAACAGGTGGAGGTCAGTGATATCACCGCTGTATTATATAACAGGTGGAGGTCAGTGATGTCACCGCTGTATTATATAACAGGTGGAGGTCAGTGATATCACCGCTGTATTATATAACAGGTGGAGGTCAGTGATATCACCGCTGTATTATATATGACAGGTGGAGGTCAGTGATGTCACCGCTGTATTATATGACAGGTGGAGGTCAGTGATGTCACCGCTGTATTATATGAGAGGTGGAGGTCAGTGATGACACCGCTGTATTATATGACAGGTGGAGGTCAGTGATGACACCGCTGTATTATATGACAGGTGGAGGTCAGTGATGTCACCGCTGTATTATATGACAGGTGGAGGTCAGTGATGTCACCGCTGTATTATATAACAGGTGGAGGTCAGTGATGTCACCGCTGTATTATATAACAGGTGGAGGTCAGCGATGTCACCGCTGTATTATATGACAGGTGGAGGTCAGTGATGTCACCGCTGTATTATATGACAGGTGGAGGTCAGTGATGTCACCGCTGTATTATATGACAGGTGGAGGTCAGCGATGTCACCGCTGTTTTATATGACAGGTGGAGGTCAGCGATGTCACCGCTGTTTTATATGACAGGTGGAGGTCAGTGATGTCACCGCTGTATTATATGACAGGTGGAGGTCAGTGATGTCACCGCTGTATTATATGACAGGTGGAGGTCAGCGATGTCACCGCTGTTTTATATGACAGGTGGAGGTCAGCGATGTCACCGCTGTATTATATATGACAGGTGGAGGTCAGTGATGTCACCGCTGTATTATATGACAGGTGGAGGTCAGTGATGTCACCGCTGTATTATATGACAGGTGGAGGTCAGTGATGTCACCGCTGTATTATATGACAGGTGGAGGTCAGTGATGTCACCGCTGTATTATATATGACAGGTGGAGGTCAGTGATGTCACCGCTGTATTATATATGACAGGTGGAGGTCAGTGATGTCACCGCTGTATTATATATGACAGGTGGAGGTCAGTGATGTCACCGCTGTATTATATAACAGGTGGAGGTCAGTGATGTCACCAGTGATGTCACCGCTGTATTATATGACAGGTGGAGGTCAGTGATGACACCGCTGTATTATATATGACAGGTGGAGGTCAGTGATGTCACCAGTGATGTCACCGCTGTATTATATATGACAGGTGGAGGTCAGTGATGTCACCGCTGTATTATATGACAGGTGGAGGTCAGTGATGTCACCGCTGTATTATATAACAGGTGGAGGTCAGTGATATCACCGCTGTATTATATATGACAGGTGGAGGTCAGTGATGTCACCGCTGTATTATATATGACAGGTGGAGGTCAGTGATGTCACCGCTGTATTATATATGACAGGTGGAGGTCAGTGATGTCACCGCTGTATTATATATGACAGGTGGAGGTCAGTGATGTCACCGCTGTATTATATATGACAGGTGGAGGTCAGTGATGTCACCGCTGTATTATATGACAGGTGGAGGTCAGTGATGTCACCGCTGTATTATATATGACAGGTGGAGGTCAGTGATGTCACCGCTGTATTATATAACAGGTGGAGGTCAGTGATATCACCGCTGTATTATATATGACAGGTGGAGGTCAGTGATGTCACCGCTGTATTATATGACAGGTGGAGGTCAGTGATGTCACCGCTGTATTATATGACAGGTGGAGGTCAGTGATGTCACCGCTGTATTATATGACAGGTGGAGGTCAGTGATGTCACCGCTGTATTATATGACAGGTGGAGGTCAGTGATGTCACCGCTGTTTTATATGACAGGTGGAGGTCAGTGATGTCACCGCTGTATTATATATGACAGGTGGAGGTCAGGGATGTCACCACTGTATTATATGACAGGTGGAGGTCAGCGATGTCACCGCTGTATTATATGACAGGTGGAGGTCAGCGATGTCACCGCTGTATTATATGACAGGTGGAGGTCAGCGATGTCACCGCTGTATTATATGACAGGTGGAGGTCAGTGATGTCACCGCTGTATTATATGACAGGTGGAGGTCAGTGATGACACCGCTGTATTATATGACAGGTGGAGGTCAGCGATGTCACCGCTGTATTATATGACAGGTGGAGGTCAGTGATGTCACCGCTGTATTATATGACAGGTGGAGGTCAGTGATGTCACCGCTGTATTATATGACAGGTGGAGGTCAGTGATGACACCGCTGTATTATATGACAGGTGGAGGTCAGTGATGTCACCGCTGTATTATATGACAGGTGGAGGTCAGTGATGTCACCGCTGTATTATATGACAGGTGGAGGTCAGTGATGTCACCGCTGTATTATATAACAGGTGGAGGTCAGCGATGTCACCGCTGTATTATATGACAGGTGGAGGTCAGTGATGTCACCGCTGTATTATATAACAGGTGGAGGTCAGTGATGTCACCGCTGTATTATATGACAGGTGGAGGTCAGTGATGTCACCGCTGTATTATATGACAGGTGGAGGTCAGCGATGTCACCGCTGTATTATATGACAGGTGGAGGTCAGTGATGTCACCGCTGTATTATATGACAGGTGGAGGTCAGTGATGTCACCGCTGTATTATATGACAGGTGGAGGTCAGTGATGTCACCGCTGTATTATATGACAGGTGGAGGTCAGTGATGTCACCGCTGTATTATATAACAGGTGGAGGTCAGCGATGTCACCGCTGTATTATATGACAGGTGGAGGTCAGTGATGTCACCGCTGTATTATATATGACAGGTGGAGGTCAGTGATGTCACCGCTGTATTATATATGACAGGTGGAGGTCAGTGATGTCACCGCTGTATTATATATGACAGGTGGAGGTCAGTGATGTCACCGCTGTATTATATAACAGGTGGAGGTCAGTGATGTCACCGCTGTATTATATATGACAGGTGGAGGTCAGTGATGTCACCGCTGTATTATATAACAGGTGGAGGTCAGTGATATCACCGCTGTATTATATATGACAGGTGGAGGTCAGTGATGTCACCGCTGTATTATATGACAGGTGGAGGTCAGTGATGTCACCGCTGTATTATATGACAGGTGGAGGTCAGTGATGTCACCGCTGTATTATATGACAGGTGGAGGTCAGTGATGTCACCGCTGTATTATATGACAGGTGGAGGTCAGTGATGTCACCGCTGTATTATATGACAGGTGGAGGTCAGTGATGTCACCGCTGTATTATATGACAGGTGGAGGTCAGTGATGTCACCGCTGTATTATATGACAGGTGGAGGTCAGTGATGTCACCGCTGTATTATATGACAGGTGGAGGTCAGTGATGTCACCGCTGTATTATATAACAGGTGGAGGTCAGCGATGTCACCGCTGTATTATATGACAGGTGGAGGTCAGTGATGTCACCGCTGTATTATATATGACAGGTGGAGGTCAGTGATGTCACCGCTGTATTATATGACAGGTGGAGGTCAGTGATGTCACCGCTGTATTATATAACAGGTGGAGGTCAGTGATGTCACCGCTGTATTATATAACAGGTGGAGGTCAGTGATGACACCACTGTATTATATGACAGGTGGAGGTCAGTGATGTCACCGCTGTATTATATGACAGGTGGAGGTCAGTGATGTCACCGCTGTATTATATGACAGGTGGAGGTCAGTGATGTCACCGCTGTATTATATAACAGGTGGAGGTCAGTGATGTCACCGCTGTATTATATGACAGGTGGAGGTCAGCGATGTCACCGCTGTATTATATGACAGGTGGAGGTCAGTGATGTCACCACTGTATTATATGACAGGTGGAGGTCAGTGATGTCACCGCTGTATTATATGACAGGTGGAGGTCAGTGATGTCACCGCTGTATTATATAACAGGTGGAGGTCAGTGATGTCACCGCTGTATTATATAACAGGTGGAGGTCAGTGATGACACCACTGTATTATATGACAGGTGGAGGTCAGTGATGACACCGCTGTATTATATAACAGGTGGAGGTCAGCGATGTCACCGCTGTATTATATGACAGGTGGAGGTCAGCGATGTCACCGCTGTATTATATGACAGGTGGAGGTCAGCGATGTCACCGCTGTATTATATGACAGGTGGAGGTCAGTGATGTCACCGCTGTATTATATGACAGGTGGAGGTCAGTGATGACACCGCTGTATTATATGACAGGTGGAGGTCAGCGATGTCACCGCTGTATTATATGACAGGTGGAGGTCAGTGATGTCACCGCTGTATTATATGACAGGTGGAGGTCAGTGATGTCACCGCTGTATTATATGACAGGTGGAGGTCAGTGATGACACCGCTGTATTATATGACAGGTGGAGGTCAGTGATGTCACCGCTGTATTATATGACAGGTGGAGGTCAGTGATGTCACCGCTGTATTATATGACAGGTGGAGGTCAGTGATGTCACCGCTGTATTATATAACAGGTGGAGGTCAGCGATGTCACCGCTGTATTATATGACAGGTGGAGGTCAGTGATGTCACCGCTGTATTATATAACAGGTGGAGGTCAGTGATGTCACCGCTGTATTATATGACAGGTGGAGGTCAGTGATGTCACCGCTGTATTATATGACAGGTGGAGGTCAGCGATGTCACCGCTGTATTATATGACAGGTGGAGGTCAGTGATGTCACCGCTGTATTATATGACAGGTGGAGGTCAGTGATGTCACCGCTGTATTATATGACAGGTGGAGGTCAGTGATGTCACCGCTGTATTATATGACAGGTGGAGGTCAGTGATGTCACCGCTGTATTATATAACAGGTGGAGGTCAGCGATGTCACCGCTGTATTATATGACAGGTGGAGGTCAGTGATGTCACCGCTGTATTATATATGACAGGTGGAGGTCAGTGATGTCACCGCTGTATTATATATGACAGGTGGAGGTCAGTGATGTCACCGCTGTATTATATATGACAGGTGGAGGTCAGTGATGTCACCGCTGTATTATATAACAGGTGGAGGTCAGTGATGTCACCGCTGTATTATATATGACAGGTGGAGGTCAGTGATGTCACCGCTGTATTATATAACAGGTGGAGGTCAGTGATATCACCGCTGTATTATATATGACAGGTGGAGGTCAGTGATGTCACCGCTGTATTATATGACAGGTGGAGGTCAGTGATGTCACCGCTGTATTATATGACAGGTGGAGGTCAGTGATGTCACCGCTGTATTATATGACAGGTGGAGGTCAGTGATGTCACCGCTGTATTATATGACAGGTGGAGGTCAGTGATGTCACCGCTGTATTATATGACAGGTGGAGGTCAGTGATGTCACCGCTGTATTATATGACAGGTGGAGGTCAGTGATGTCACCGCTGTATTATATGACAGGTGGAGGTCAGTGATGTCACCGCTGTATTATATGACAGGTGGAGGTCAGTGATGTCACCGCTGTATTATATAACAGGTGGAGGTCAGCGATGTCACCGCTGTATTATATGACAGGTGGAGGTCAGTGATGTCACCGCTGTATTATATATGACAGGTGGAGGTCAGTGATGTCACCGCTGTATTATATGACAGGTGGAGGTCAGTGATGTCACCGCTGTATTATATAACAGGTGGAGGTCAGTGATGTCACCGCTGTATTATATAACAGGTGGAGGTCAGTGATGACACCACTGTATTATATGACAGGTGGAGGTCAGTGATGTCACCGCTGTATTATATGACAGGTGGAGGTCAGTGATGTCACCGCTGTATTATATGACAGGTGGAGGTCAGTGATGTCACCGCTGTATTATATAACAGGTGGAGGTCAGTGATGTCACCGCTGTATTATATGACAGGTGGAGGTCAGCGATGTCACCGCTGTATTATATGACAGGTGGAGGTCAGTGATGTCACCACTGTATTATATAACAGGTGGAGGTCAGTGATGACACCACTGTATTATATGACAGGTGGAGGTCAGTGATGACACCGCTGTATTATATAACAGGTGGAGGTCAGCGATGTCACCGCTGTATTATATGACAGGTGGAGGTCAGTGATGTCACCGCTGTATTATATGACAGGTGGAGGTCAGTGATGACACCACTGTATTATATGACAGGTGGAGGTCAGTGATGACACCGCTGTATTATATAACAGGTGGAGGTCAGTGATGTCACCGCTGTATTATATGACAGGTGGAGGTCAGTGATGACACCGCTGTATTATATGACAGGAGGAGGTCAGCGATGTTACCGCTGTATTATATGACAGGTGGAGGTCAGCGATGTCACCGCTGTATTATATGACAGGTGGAGGTCAGTGATGTCACCACTGTATTATATGACAGGTGGAGGTCAGTGATGTCACCGCTGTATTATATGACAGGTGGAGGTCAGTGATGTCACCGCTGTATTATATAACAGGTGGAGGTCAGCGATGTCACCGCTGTATTATATAACAGGTGGAGGTCAGCGATGACACCACTGTATTATATGACAGGTGGAGGTCAGCGATGTCACCGCTGTATTATATGACAGGTGGAGGTCAGTGATGTCACCGCTGTATTATATGACAGGTGGAGGTCAGCGATGTCACCGCTGTATTATATAACAGGTGGAGGTCAGTGATGTCACCGCTGTATTATATAACAGGTGGAGGTCAGTGATGTCACCGCTGTATTATATAACAGGTGGAGGTCAGTGATGTCACCGCTGTATTATATAACAGGTGGAGGTCAGTGATGACACCGCTGTATTATATGACAGGTGGAGGTCAGCGATGTCACCGCTGTATTATATGACAGGTGGAGGTCAGTGATGTCACCGCTGTATTATATGACAGGTGGAGGTCAGTGATGACACCGCTGTATTATATAACAGGTGGAGGTCAGTGATGACACCGCTGTATTATATGACAGGTGGAGGTCAGTGATGTCACCGCTGTATTATATGACAGATGGAGGTCAGTGATGTCACCGCTGTATTATATGACAGGTGGAGGTCAGTGATGTCACCGCTGTATTATATAACAGGTGGAGGTCAGTGATGACACCGCTGTATTATATGACAGGTGGAGGTCAGTGATGTCACCGCTGTATTATATGACAGGTGGAGGTCGGTGATGTCACCGCTGTATTATATGACAGGTGGAGGTCAGTGATGTCACCGCTGTATTATATATGACAGGTGGAGGTCAGCGATGTCACCGCTGTATTATATGACAGGTGGAGGTCAGTGATGTCACCAGTGATGTCACCGCTGTATTATATGACAGGTGGAGGTCAGTGATGTCACCAGTGATGTCACCGCTGTATTATATGACAGGTGGAGGTCAGTGATGTCACCGCTGTATTATATATGACAGGTGGAGGTCAGCGATGTCACCGCTGTATTATATGACAGGTGGAGGTCAGTGATGTCACCAGTGATGTCACCGCTGTATTATATGACAGGTGGAGGTCAGTGATGTCACCGCTGTATTATATGACAGGTGGAGGCCAGTGATGTCACCGCTGTATTATATAACAGGTGGAGGTCAGTGATGTCACCGCTGTATTATATGACAGGTGGAGGTCAGTGATGTCACCGCTGTATTATATGACAGGTGGAGGTCAGTGATGTCACCGCTGTATTATATATGACAGGTGGAGGTCAGCGATGTCACCAGTGATGTCACCGCTGTATTATATGACAGGTGGAGGTCAGCGATGTCACCGCTGTATTATATGACAGGTGGAGGTCAGCGATGTCACCGCTGTATTATATGACAGGTGGAGGTCAGTGATGACACCGCTGTATTATATGACAGGTGGAGGTCAGTGATGACACCGCTGTATTATACGACAGGTGGAGGTCAGTGATGTCACCGCTGTATTATATGACAGGTGGAGGTCAGTGATGTCACCGCTGTATTATATGACAGGTGGAGGTCAGTGATGACACCGCTGTATTATATAACAGGTGGAGGTCAGTGATGTCACCGCTGTATTATATGACAGGTGGAGGTCAGTGATGTCACCGCTGTATTATATGACAGGTGGAGGTCAGTGATGTCACCGCTGTATTATATGACAGGTGGAGGTCAGTGATGTCACCACTGTATTATATGACAGGTGGAGGTCAGTGATGTCACCGCTGTATTATATGACAGGTGGAGGTCAGTGATGTCACCGCTGTATTATATGACAGGTGGAGGTCAGTGATGTCACCGCTGTATTATATAACAGGTGGAGGTCAGTGATGTCACCGCTGTATTATATAACAGGTGGAGGTCAGTGATGTCACCGCTGTATTATATGACAGGTTGAGGTCAGTGATGTCACCGCTGTATTATATGACAGGTGGAGGTCAGCGATGTCACCGCTGTATTATATGACAGGTGGAGGTCAGTGATGTCACCGCTGTATTATATGACAGGTGGAGGTCAGTGATGTCACCGCTGTATTATATGACAGGTGGAGGTCAGCGATGTCACCAGTGATGTCACCGCTGTATTATATGACAGGTGGAGGTCAGCGATGTCACCAGTGATGACACCGCTGTATTATATGACAGGTGGAGGTCAGTGATGTCACCGCTGTATTATATAACAGGTGGAGGTCAGTGATGTCACCGCTGTATTATATGACAGGTGGAGGTCAGTGATGTCACCGCTGTATTATATAACAGGTGGAGGTCAATGATGTCACCGCTGTATTATATGACAGGTGGAGGTCAGTGATGTCACCAGTGATGTCACCGCTGTATTATATGACAGGTGGAGGTCAGTGATGTCACCGCTGTATTATATGACAGGTGGAGGTCAGTGATGTCACCAGTGATGTCACCGCTGTTTTATATGACAGGTGGAGGTCAGTGATGTCAACGCTGTATTATATATGACAGGTGGAGGTCAGTGATGTCACCGCTGTATTATGTGACAGGTGGAGGTCAGCGATGTCACCGCTGTATTATATGACAGGTGGAGGTCAGTGATGTCACCGCTGTATTATATGACAGGTGGAGGTCAGCGATGTCACCGCTGTATTATATATGACAGGTGGAGGTCAGTGATGTCACCGCTGTATTATATATGACAGGTGGAGGTCAGTGATGTCACCGCTGTATTATATATGACAGGTGGAGGTCAGTGATGTCACCACTGTATTATATAACAGGTGGAGGTCAGCGATGTCACCGCTGTATTATATGACAGGTGGAGGTCAGTGATGTCACCGCTGTATTATATGACAGGTAGGGGTCGGTGATGTCACCGCTGTATTATATGACAGGTGGCGGTCAGTGATGTCACCGCTGTATTATATGACAGGTAGGGGTCGGTGATGTCACCGCTGTATTATATGACAGGTGGAGGTCAGTGATGTCACCGCTGTATTATATGACAGGTGGAGGTCAGTGATGTCACCGCTGTATTATATGACAGGTGGAGGTCAGAGATGTCACCGCTGTATTATATGACAGGTGGAGGTCAGTGATGACACCGCTGTATTATATGACAGGTGGAGGTCAGCGATGTCACCGCTGTATTATATGACAGGAGGAGGTCAGTGATGTCACCGCTGTATTATATGACAGGTGGAGGTCAGTGATGTCACCACTGTATTATATGACAGGTGGAGGTCAGTGATGTCACCGCTGTATTATATAACAGGTGGAGGTCAGTGATGTCACCGCTGTATTATATGACAGGTGGAGGTCAGAGATGTCACCGCTGTATTATATGACAGGTGGAGGTCAGCGATGTCACCGCTGTATTATATGACAGGAGGAGGTCAGTGATGACACCGCTGTATTATATGACAGGAGGAGGTCAGTGATGTCACCGCTGTATTATATGACAGGTGCAGGTCAGTGATGTCACCGCTGTATTATATGACAGGTGGAGGTCAGTGATGACACCGCTGTATTATATGACAGGTGGAGGTCAGTGATGACACCGCTGTATTATATGACAGGTGGAGGTCAGTGATGTCAGCGCTGTATTATATAACAGGTGGAGGTCAGTGATGTCACCGCTGTATTATATGACAGGTGGAGGTCAGCGATGTCACCGCTGTATTATATGACAGGTGGAGGTCAGTGATGTCACCAGTGATGTCACCGCTGTATTATATGACAGGTGGAGGTCAGTGATGTCACCAGTGATGTCACCGCTGTATTATATGACAGGTGGAGGTCAGTGATGTCACCGCTGTATTATATGACAGGTGGAGGTCAGCGATGTCACCGCTGTATTATATGACAGGTGGAGGTCAGCGATGTCACCGCTGTATTATATGACAGGTGGAGGTCAGCGATGTCACCGCTGTATTATATGACAGGTGGAGGTCAGTGATGTCACCGCTGTATTATATGACAGGTGGAGGTCAGCGATGTCACCAGTGATGTCACCGCTGTATTATATGACAGGTGGAGGTCAGTGATGTCACCGCTGTATTATATGACAGGTGGAGGTCAGTGATGTCACCGCTGTATTATATGACAGGTGGAGGTCAGCGATGTCACTGCTGTATTATATGACAGGTGGAGGTCAGCGATGTCACCGCTGTATTATATGACAGGTGGAGGTCAGCGATGTCACCGCTGTATTATATGACAGGTGGAGGTCAGCGATGTCACCGCTGTATTATATGACAGGTGGAGGTCAGCGATGTCACCGCTGTATTATATGACAGGTGGAGGTCAGTGATGTCACCGCTAAATTATATGACAGGTGGAGGTCAGTGATGACACCGCTGTATTATATGACAGGTGGAGGTCAGTGATGTCACCGCTAAATTATATGACAGGTGGAGGTCAGCGATGTCACCGCTGTATTATATGACAGGTGGAGGTCAGTGATGTAACCGCTGTATTATATGACAGGTGGAGGTCAGTGATGTCACCGCTGTATTATATGACAGGTGGAGGTCAGTGATGTCACCACTGTATTATATGACAGGTGGAGGTTAGCGATGTCACCGCTGTATTATATGACAGGTGGAGGTCGGTGATGTCACCGCTGTATTATATAACAGGTGGAGGTCAGTGATGTCACCGCTGTATTATATGACAGATGGAGGTCAGTGATGTCACCGCTGTATTATATGACAGGTGGAGGTCAGTGATGACACCGCTGTATTATATGACAGGTGGAGGTCAGTGATGACACCGCTGTATTATATGACAGGTGGAGGTCAGTGATGTCACCGCTGTATTATATGACAGGTGGAGGTCAGTGATGTCACCGCTGTATTATATAACAGGTGGAGGTCAGTGATGTCACCGCTGTATTATATGACAGATGGAGGTCAGTGATGTCACCGCTGTATTATATGACAGATGGAGGTCAGTGATGTCACCGCTGTATTATATGACAGGTGGAGGTCAGTGATGACACCGCTGTATTATATGACAGGTGGAGGTCAGTGATGTCACCGCTGTATTATATGACAGGTGGAGGTCGGTGATGTCACCGCTGTATTATATGACAGGTGGAGGTCAGTGATGTCACCGCTGTATTATATGACAGGTGGAGGTCAGTGATGTCACCACTGTATTATATGACAGGTGGAGGTCAGTGATGTCACCACTGTATTATATGACAGGTGGAGGTCAGTGATGTCACCGCTGTATTATATGACAGGTGGAGGTCAGTGATGTCACCGCTGTATTATATGACAGGTGGAGGTCAGTGATGTCACCGCTGTATTATATGACAGGTGGAGGTCAGTGATGTCACCAGTGGTGTCACCGCTGTATTATATGACAGGTGGAGGTCAGTGATGTCACCGCTGTATTATATGACAGGTGGAGGTCAGTGATGTCACCAGTGATGTCACCGCTGTATTATATAACAGGTTGAGGTCAGTTATGTCACCACTGTATTATATGACAGGTGGAGGTCAGCGATGACACCGCTGTATTATATGACAGGTGGAGGTCAGCGATGTCACCGCTGTATTATATGACAGGTGGAGGTCAGTGATGTCACCAGTGATGTCACCGCTGTATTATATGACAGGTGGAGGTCAGTGATGTCACCGCTGTATTATATGACAGGTGGAGGTCAGCGATGACACCGCTGTATTATATGACAGGTGGAGGTCAGCGATGTCACCGCTGTATTATATGACAGGTGGAGGTCAGCGATGTCACCGCTGTATTATATGACAGGTGGAGGTCAGCGATGTCACCGCTGTATTATATGACAGGTGGAGGTCAGTGATGTCACCGCTATATTATATGACAGGTGGAGGTCAGTGATGACACCGCTGTATTATATGACAGGTGGAGGTCAGTGATGTCACCAGTGATGTCACCGCTGTATTATATGACAGGTGGAGGTTAGTGATGTCACCGCTGTATTATATGACAGGTGGAGGTCAGTGATGTCACCGCTGTATTATATGACAGGTGGAGGTCAGTGATGACACCGCTGTATTATATGACAGGTGGAGGTCAGTGATGTCACCAGTGATGTCACCGCTGTATTATATGACAGGTGGAGGTCAGTGATGTCACCAGTGATGTCACCGCTGTATTATATAACAGGTGGAGGTCAGTGATGTCACCGCTGTATTATATGACAGGTGGAGGTCAGTGATGTCACCGCTGTATTATATGACAGGTGGAGGTCAGCGATGTCACCGCTGTATTATATATGACAGGTGGAGGTCAGTGATGTCACCGCTGTATTATTTAACAGGTGGAGGTCAGTGATGTCACCGCTGTATTATATAACAGGTGGAGGTCAGTGATGTCACCGCTGTATTATATGACAGGTGGAGGTCAGTGATGTCACCGCTGTATTATATGACAGGTGGAGGTCAGTGATGTCACCGCTGTATTATATGACAGGTGGAGGTCAGTGATGTCACCGCTGTATTATATGACAGGTGGAGGTCAGCGATGTCACCGCTGTATTATATGACAGGTGGAGGTCAGCGATGTCACCGCTGTATTATATGACAGGTGGAGGTCAGTGATGTCACCGCTGTATTATATGACAGGTGGAGGTCAGTGATGACACCGCTGTATTATATGACAGGTGGAGGTCAGTGATGTCACTGCTGTATTATATGACAGGTGGAGGTCGGTGATGTCACCGCTGTATTATATAACAGGTGGAGGTCAGTGATGTCACCGCTGTATTATATGACAGATGGAGGTCAGTGATGTCACCGCTGTATTATATGACAGGTGGAGGTCAGTGATGTCACCGCTGTATTATATGACAGGTGGAGGTCAGCGATGTCACCGCTGTATTATATGACAGGTGGAGGTCAGTGATGTCACCGCTGTATTATATGACAGGTGGAGGTCAGTGATGACACCGCTGTATTATATGACAGGTGGAGGTCAGTGATGTCACTGCTGTATTATATGACAGGTGGAGGTCGGTGATGTCACCGCTGTATTATATAACAGGTGGAGGTCAGTGATGTCACCGCTGTATTATATGACAGATGGAGGTCAGTGATGTCACCGCTGTATTATATGACAGGTGGAGGTCAGTGATGTCACCGCTGTATTATATGACAGGTGGAGGTCAGTGATGTCACCGCTGTATTATATGACAGGTGGAGGTCAGTGATGACACCGCTGTATTATATGACAGGTGGAGGTCAGTGATGTCACCAGTGATGTCACCGCTGTATTATATGACAGGTGGAGGTCAGTGATGTCACCAGTGATGTCACCGCTGTATTATATGACAGGTGGAGGTCAGTGATGTCACCGCTGTATTATATGACAGGTGGAGGTCAGTGATGTCACCGCTGTATTATATAACAGGTGGAGGTCAGTGATGTCACCGCTGTATTATATGACAGATGGAGGTCAGTGATGTCACCGCTGTATTATATGACAGGTGGAGGTCAGTGATGTCACCTCTGTATTATATGACAGGTGGAGGTTAGCGATGTCACCGCTGTATTATATGACAGGTGGAGGTCGGTGATGTCACCGCTGTATTATATGACAGGTGGAGGTCAGTGATGTCACCGCTGTATTATATGACAAGTGGAGGTCAGTGATGTCACCACTGTATTATATGACAGGTGGAGGTCAGTGATGTCACCGCTGTATTATATGACAGGTGGAGGTCAGTGATGTCACCGCTGTATTATATGACAGGTGGAGGTCAGTGATGTCACCGCTGTATTATATGACAGGTGGAGGTCAGTGATGTCACCGCTGTATTATATGACAGGTGGAGGTCAGTGATGTCACCAGTGATGTCACCGCTGTATTATATGACAGGTGGAGGTCAGTGATGTCACCAGTGATGTCACCGCTGTATTATATTACAGGTGGAGGTCAGCGATGTCACCGCTGTATTATATGACAGGTGGAGGTCAGTGATGTCACCGCTGTATTATATGACAGGTGGAGGTCAGTGATGTCACCGCTGTATTATATGACAGGTGGAGGTCAGTGATGACACCAGTGATGTCACCGCTGTATTATATATGACAGGTGGAGGTCAGTGATGACACCGCTGTATTATATGACAGGTGGAGGTCAGTGATGTCACCGCTGTATTATATGACAGGTGGAGGTCAGTGATGTCACCGCTGTATTATATGACAGGTGGAGGTCAGTGATGTCACCGCTGTATTATATGACAGGTGGAGGTCAGTGATGTCACCAGTGATGTCACCGCTGTATTATATGACAGGTGGAGGTCAGTGATGTCACCGCTGTATTATATGACAGGTGGAGGTCAGTGATGACACCGCTGTATTATATGACAGGTGGAGGTCAGCGATGTCACCACTGTATTATATGACAGGTGGAGGTCAGTGATGTCACCAGTGATGTCACCGCTGTATTATATGACAGGTGGAGGTCAGTGATGTCACCGCTGTATTATATGACAGGTGGAGGTCAGTGATGTCACCGCTGTATTATATGACAGGTGGAGGTCAGTGATGACACCGCTGTATTATATGACAGGTGGAGGTCAGTGATGTCACCGCTGTATTATATGACAGGTGGAGGTCAGTGATGTCACCGCTGTATTATATAACAGGTGGAGGTCAGTGATGACACCGCTGTATTATATGACAGGTGGAGGTCAGTGATGTCACCGCTGTATTATATGACAGGTGGAGGTCAGTGATGTCACCGCTGTATTATATGACAGGTGGAGGTCAGCGATGTCACCGCTGTATTATATGACAGGTGGAGGTCAGCGATGTCACCGCTGTATTACATGACAGGTGGAGGTCAGCGATGTCACCGCTGTATTATATGACAGGTGGAGGTCAGCGATGTCACCGCTGTATTATATGACAGGTGGAGGTCAGCGATGTCACCACTGTATTATATGACAGGTGGAGGTCAGCGATGTCACCACTGTATTATATGACAGGTGGAGGTCAGCGATGTCACCGCTGTATTATATGACAGGTGGAGGTCAGCGATGTCACCGCTGTATTATATATGACAGGTGGAGGTCAGTGATGTCACCGCTGTATTATATATGACAGGTGGAGGTCAGTGATGTCACCGCTGTATTATATGACAGGTGGAGGTCAGTGATGTCACCGCTGTATTATATATGACAGGTGGAGGTCAGCGATGTCACCGCTGTATTATATGACAGGTGGAGGTCAGCGATGTCACCGCTGTATTATATGACAGGTGGAGGTCAGTGATGTCACCGCTGTATTATATGACAGGTGGAGGTCAGTGATGACACCACTGTATTATATGACAGGTGGAGGTCAGTGATGTCACCGCTGTATTATATGACAGGTGGAGGTCAGTGATGTCACCGCGGTATTATATGACAGGTGGAGGTCAGCGATGTCACCGCTGTATTATATGACAGGTGGAGGTCAGTGATGTCACCGCTGTATTATATGACAGGTGGAGGTCAGTGATGTCACCGCTGTATTATATAACAGGTGGAGGTCAGCGATGTCACCGCTGTATTATATGACAGGTGGAGGTCAGTGATGTCACCGCTGTATTATATGACAGGTGGAGGTCTGTGATGTCACCGCTGTATTATATGACAGGTGGAGGTCAGTGATGACACCGCTGTATTATATGACAGGTGGAGGTCAGTGATGTCACCGCGGTATTATATGACAGGTGGAGGTCAGTGATGTCACCACTGTATTATATGACAGGTGGAGGTCAGCGATGTCACCAGTGATGTCACCGCTGTATTATATGACAGGTGGATGTCAGTGATGTCACCGCTGTATTATATGACAGGTGGAGGTCAGTGATGTCACCGCTGTATTATATGACAGGTGGAGGTCAGTGATGTCACCAGTGATGTCACCGCTGTATTATATGACAGGTGGATGTCAGTGATGTCACCGCTGTATTATATGACAGGTGGAGGTCAGTGATGTCACCGCTGTATTATATGACAGGTGGAAGTCAGTGATGTCACCGCTGTATTATATGACAGGTGGAGGTCAGTGATGTCACCGCTGTATTATATGACAGGTGTAGGTCAGTGATGTCACCGCTGTATTATATATGACAGGTGGAGGTCAGTGATGTCACCAGTGATGTCACCGCTGTATTATATGACAGGTGGAGGTCAGTGATGTCACCGCTGTATTATATGACAGGTGGAGGTCAGTGATGACACCGCTGTATTATATGATAGGTGGAGGTCAGTGATGACACCGCTGTATTATATGACAGGTGGAGGTCAGTGATGTCACCGCTGTATTATATGACAGGTGGAGGTCAGTGATGTCACCGCTGTATTATATGACAGGTGGAGGTCAGGGATGTCACCGCTGTATTATATGACAGGTGGAGGTCAGCGATGTCACCACTGTATTATATGACAGGTGGAGGTCAGCGATGTCACCACTGTATTATATGACAGGTGGAGGTCAGCGATGTCACCACTGTATTATATGACAGGTGGAGGTCAGCGATGTCACCACTGTATTATATGACAGGTGGAGGTCAGCGATGTCACCACTGTATTATATGACAGGTGGAGGTCAGCGATGTCACCGCTGTATTATATGACAGGTGGAGGTCAGCGATGTCACCGCTGTATTATATGACAGGTGGAGGTCAGCGATGTCACCACTGTATTATATGACAGGTGAAGGTCAGTGATGTCACCGCTGTATTATATGACAGGTGGAGGTCAGTGATGACACCGCTGTATTATATGACAGGTGGAGGTCAGCGATGTCACCACTGTATTATATATGACAGGTGGAGGTCAGCGATGTCACCACTGTATTATATGACAGGTGGAGGTCAGGGATGTCACCGCTGTATTATATGACAGGTGGAGGTCAGTGATGACACCGCTGTATTATATGACAGGTGGAGGTCAGCGATGTCACCACTGTATTATATGACAGGTGGAGGTCAGTGATGACACCGCTGTATTATATGACAGGTGGAGGTCAGCGATGTCACCACTGTATTATATGACAGGTGGAGGTCAGTGATGTCACCGCTGTATTATATGACAGGTGGAGGTCAGCGATGTCACCACTGTATTATATGACAGGTGGAGGTCAGCGATGTCACCGCTGTATTATATGACAGGTGGAGGTCAGCGATGTCACCACTGTATTATATGACAGGTGGAGGTCAGTGATGACACCGCTGTATTATATGACAGGTGGAGGTCAGCGATGTCACCGCTGTATTATATGACAGATGGAGGTCAGCGATGTCACCGCTGTATTATATGACAGGTGGAGGTCAGCGATGTCACCGCTGTATTATATGACAGGTGGAGGTCAGTGATGTCACCGCTGTATTATATGACAGGTGGATGTCAGCGATGACACCGCTGTATTATATGACAGGTGGAGGTCAGCGATGTCACCGCTGTATTATATGACAGGTGGAGGTCAGCGATGTCACCGCTGTATTATATGACAGGTGGAGGTCAGCGATGTCACCGCTGTATTATATGACAGGTGGAGGTCAGCGATGTCACCGCTGTATTATATGACAGGTGGAGGTCAGCGATGTCACCACTGTATTATATGACAGGTGGAGGTCAGCGATGTCACCGCTGTATTATATGACAGGTGGAGGTCAGCGATGTCACCACTGTATTATATGACAGGTGGAGGTCAGCGATGTCACCGCTGTATTATATGACAGGTGGAGGTCAGTGATGTCACCGCTGTATTATATGACAGGTGGAGGTCAATGATGTCACCGCTGTATTATATATGACAGGTGGAGGTCAGCGATGTCACCGCTGTATTATATGACAGGTGGAGGTCAATGATGTCACCGCTGTATTATATGACAGGTGGAGGTCAGTGATGTCACCGCTGTATTATATGACAGGTGGAGGTCAGCGATGTCACCGCTGTATTATATGACAGGTGGAGGTCAGCGATGTCACCGCTGTATTATATGACAGGTGGAGGTCAGTGATGTCACCGCTGTATTATATGACAGGTGGAGGTCAGCGATGTCACCGCTGTATTATATGACAGGTGGAGGTCAGCGATGTCACCGCTGTATTATATGACAGGTGGAGGTCAGTGATGTCACCGCTGTATTATATGACAGGTGGAGGTCAGCGATGTCACCGCTGTATTATATGACAGGTGGAGGTCAGTGATGTCACCGCTGTATTATATGACAGGTGGAGGTCAGTGATGTCACCGCTGTATTATATATGACAGGTGGAGGTCAGCGATGTCACCGCTGTATTATATGACAGGTGGAGGTCAGTGATGTCACCGCTGTATTATATGACAGGTGGAGGTCAGTGATGTCACCGCTGTATTATATGACAGGTGGAGGTCAGCGATGTCACCGCTGTATTATATGACAGGTGGAGGTCAGTGATGTCACCGCTGTATTATATGACAGGTGGAGGTCAGTGATGTCACCGCTGTATTATATGACAGGTGGAGGTCAGTGATGTCACCGCTGTATTATATGACAGGTGGAGGTCAGTGATGACACCGCTGTATTATATGACAGGTGGAGGTCAGTGATGTCACCACTGTATTATATGACAGGTGGAGGTCTGTGATGTCACCGCTGTATTATATGACAGGTGGAGGTCAGTGATGACACCGCTGTATTATATGACAGGTGGAGGTCAGTGATGTCACCGCGGTATTATATGACAGGTGGAGGTCAGTGATGTCACCGCTGTATTATATGACAGGTGGAGGTCAGTGATGTCACCACTGTATTATATGACAGGTGGAGGTCTGTGATGTCACCGCTGTATTATATGACAGGTGGAGGTCAGTGATGTCAACAGTGATGTCACCGCTGTATTATATGACAGGTGGATGTCAGTGATGTCACCGCTGTATTATATGACAGGTGGAGGTCAGTGATGTCACCGCTGTATTATATGACAGGTGGAAGTCAGTGATGTCACCGCTGTATTATATGACAGGTGGAGGTCAGTGATGTCACCGCTGTATTATATGACAGGTGTAGGTCAGTGATGTCACCGCTGTATTATATATGACAGGTGGAGGTCAGTGATGTCACCAGTGATGTCACCGCTGTATTATATGATAGGTGGAGGTCAGTGATGACACCACTGTATTATATGACAGGTGGAGGTCAGTGATGACACCGCTGTATTATATGACAGGTGGAGGTCAGTGATGTCACCGCTGTATTATATGACAGGTGGAGGTCAGTGATGAGACCGCTGTATTATATGACAGGTGGAGGTCAGTGATGACACCGCTGTATTATATGACAGGTGGAGGTCAGTGATGTCACCGCTGTATTATATGACAGGTGGAGGTCAGTGATGTCACCAGTGATGTCACCGCTGTATTATATGACAGGTGGAGGTCAGTGATGACACCACTGTATTATATGACAGGTGGAGGTCAGTGATGACACCGCTGTATTATATGACAGGTGGAGGTCAGTGATGTCACCGCTGTATTATATGACAGGTGGAGGTCAGTGATGAGACCGCTGTATTATATGACAGGTGGAGGTCAGTGATGTCACCGCTGTATTATATATGACAGGTGGAGGTCAGTGATGTCACCGCTGTATTATATGACAGGTGGAGGTCAGCGATGTCACCGCTGTATTATATATGACAGGTGGAGGTCAATGATGAGACCGCTGTATTATATATGACAGGTGGAGGTCAGCGATGTCACCGCTGTATTATATGACAGGTGGAGGTCAGTGATGACACCGCTGTATTATATGACAGGTGGAGGTCAGTGATGTCACCGCTGTATTATATGACAGGTGGAGGTCAGTGATGTCACCGCTGTATTATATATGACAGGTGGAGGTCAGTGATGTCACCGCTGTATTATATGACAGGTGGAGGTCAGCGATGTCACCGCTGTATTATATATGACAGGTGGAGGTCAATGATGAGACCGCTGTATTATATATGACAGGTGGAGGTCAGTGATGTCACCGCTGTATTATATATGACAGGTGGAGGTCAGTGATGTCACCGCTGTATTATATATGACAGGTGGAGGTCAGTGATGTCACCGCTGTATTATATGACAGGTGGAGGTCAGTGATGACACCGCTGTATTATATGACAGGTGGAGGTCAGTGATGTCACCGCTGTATTATATGACAGGTGGAGGTCAGTGATGTCACCGCTGTATTATATATGACAGGTGGAGGTCAGTGATGTCACCGCTGTATTATATGACAGGTGGAGGTCAGCGATGTCACCGCTGTATTATATGACAGGTGGAGGTCAGTGATGTCACCGCTGTATTATATATGACAGGTGGAGGTCAGTGATGTCACCGCTGTATTATATGACAGGTGGAGGTCAGCGATGTCACCGCTGTATTATGTGACAGGTGGAGGTCAGTGATGTCACCGCTGTATTATATGACAGGTGGAGGTCAGTGATGTCACCGCTGTATTATATGACAGGTGGAGGTCAGTGATGTCACCGCTGTATTATATGACAGGTGGAGGTCAGCGATGTCACCGCTGTATTATGTGACGGGTGGAGGTCAGCGATGTCACCGCTGTATTATGTGACGGGTGGAGGTCAGTGATGTCACCGCTGTATTATGTGACGGGTGGAGGTCAGTGATGACACCGCTGTATTATATGACAGGTGGAGGTCAATGATGTCACCGCTGTATTATGTGACGGGTGGAGTTCAGTGATGTCACCACTGTATTATATGACAGGTGGAGATCAGCGATGTCACCGCTGTATTATATGACAGGTGGAGGTCAGTGATATCACCACTGTATTATATGACAGGTGGAGGTCAGCGATGTCACCGCTGTATTATATGACAGGTGGAGGTCAGCGATGACACCGCTGTATTATATGACAGGTGGAGGTCAGTGATGACACCGCTGTATTATATGACAGGTGGAGGTCAGTGATGTCACCGCTGTATTATATATGACAGGTGGAGGTCAGTGATGTCACCGCTGTATTATATGACAGGTGGAGGTCAGTGATGTCACCGCTGTATTATATGACAGGTGGAGGTCAGCGATGTCACCGCTGTATTATGTGACGGGTGGAGGTCAGCGATGTCACCGCTGTATTATGTGACGGGTGGAGGTCAGTGATGTCACCGCTGTATTATGTGACGGGTGGAGGTCAGTGATGACACCGCTGTATTATATGACAGGTGGAGGTCAATGATGTCACCGCTGTATTATGTGACGGGTGGAGTTCAGTGATGTCACCACTGTATTATATGACAGGTGGAGATCAGCGATGTCACCGCTGTATTATATGACAGGTGGAGGTCAGTGATATCACCACTGTATTATATGACAGGTGGAGGTCAGCGATGTCACCGCTGTATTATATGACAGGTGGAGGTCAGCGATGACACCGCTGTATTATATGACAGGTGGAGGTCAGTGATGACACCGCTGTATTATATGACAGGTGGAGGTCAGTGATGTCACCGCTGTATTATATGACAGGTGGAGGTCAATGATGTCACCGCTGTATTATATGACAGGTGGAGGTCAGTGATGTCACCGCTGTATTATGTGACGGGTGGAGGTCAGTGATGTCACCACTGTATTATATGACAGGTGGAGGTCAATGATGTCACCGCTGTATTATATGACAGGTGGAGGTCAGTGATGTCACCAGTGATGTCACCGCTGTATTATATGACAGGTGGAGGTCAGTGATGTCACCAGTGATGTCACCGCTGCATTATATGACAGGTGGAGGTCAGTGATGTCACCAGTGATGTCACCGCTGTATTATATGACAGGTGGAGGTCAGTGATGTCACCGCTGTATTATATGACAGGTGGAGGTCAGTGATGTCACCAGTGATGTCACCGCTGTATTATATGACAGGTGGAGGTCAGTGATGTCACCAGTGATGTCACCGCTGTATTATATGACAGGTGGAGGTCAGCGATGTCACCGCTGTATTATTTGACAGGTGGAGGTCAGCGATGTCACCGCTGTATTATATGACAGGTGGAGGTCAGCGATGTCACCGCTGTATTATATGACAGGTGGAGGTCAGCGATGTCACCGCTGTATTATATGACAGGTGGAGGTCAGCGATGTCACCGCTGTATTATATGACAGGTGGAGGTCAGCGATGTCACCGCTGTATTATATGACAGGTGGAGGTCAGTGATGTCACCGCTGTATTATATGACAGGTGGAGGTCAGTGATGTCACCGCTGTATTATATGACAGGTGGAGGTCAGTGATGTCACCGCTGTATTATATGACAGGTGGAGGTCAGTGATGTCACCGCTGTATTATATATGACAGGTGGAGGTCAGCGATGTCACCGCTGTATTATATGACAGGTGGAGGTCAGTGATGTCACCGCTGTATTATATGACAGGTGGAGGTCAGTGATGTCACCGCTGTATTATATGACAGGTGGAGGTCAGTGATGTCACCGCTGTATTATATGACAGGTGGAGGTCGGTGATGTCGCCGCTGTATTATATGACAGGTGGAGGTCAGTGATGTCACCGCTGTATTATATGACAGGTGGAGGTCAGTGATGACACCGCTGTATTATATGACAGGTGGAGGTCAGTGATGTCACCGCTGTATTATATGACAGGTGAAGGTCAGTGGTGTCAGCGCTGTATTATATGACAGGTGGAGGTCAGTGATGTCACCGCTGTATTATATGACAGGTGGAGGTCAGTGATGTCACCGCTGTATTATATGACAGGTGGAGGTCAGTGATGTCACCGCTGTATTATATAACAGGTGGAGGTCAGTGATGTCACCGCTGTATTATATATGACAGGTGGAGGTCAGTGATGTCACCGCTGTATTATATAACAGGTGGAGGTCAGTGATGTCACCGCTGTATTATATGACAGGTGGAGGTCAGCGATGTCACCGCTGTATTATATGACAGGTGGAGGTCAGCGATGTCACCACTGTATTATATGACAGGTGGAGGTCAGTGATGACACCGCAGTATTATATGACAGGTGGAGGTCAGTGATGACACCGCAGTATTATATGACAGGTGGAGGTCAGTGATGTCACCGCTGTATTATATGACAGGTGGAGGTCAGTGATGACACCGCTGTATTATATGACAGGTGGAGGTCAGTGATGTCACCGCTGTATTATATGACAGGTGGAGGTCAGTGATGACACCGCTGTATTATATGACAGGTGGAGGTCAGTGATGTCACCGCTGTATTATATGACAGGTGGAGGTCAGTGATGACACCGCTGTATTATATGACAGGTGGAGGTCAGAGATGTCACCGCTGTATTATATGACAGGTGGAGGTCAGTGATGTCACCGCTGTATTATATGACAGGTGGAGGTCAGTGATGTCACCACTGTATTATATAACAGGTGGAGGTCAGTGATGACACCGCAGTATTATATGACAGGTGGAGGTCAGTGATGTCACCGCTGTATTATATGACAGGTGGAGGTCAGTGATGTCACCGCTGTATTATATGACAGGTGGAGGTCAGTGATGACACCGCAGTATTATATGACAGGTGGAGGTCAGTGATGACACCGCAGTATTATATGACAGGTGGAGGTCAGTGATGTCACCGCTGTATTATATGACAGGTGGAGGTCAGTGATGACACCGCTGTATTATATGACAGGTGGAGGTCAGAGATGTCACCGCTGTATTATATGACAGGTGGAGGTCAGTGATGTCACCGCTGTATTATATGACAGGTGGAGGTCAGTGATGTCACCACTGTATTATATAACAGGTGGAGGTCAGTGATGACACCGCAGTATTATATGACAGGTGGAGGTCAGTGATGACACCGCAGTATTATATGACAGGTGGAGGTCAGCGATGTCACCGCTGTATTATATGACAGGTGGAGGTCAGCGATGTCACCGCTGTATTATATGACAGGTGGAGGTCAGCGATGTCACCGCTGTATTATATGACAGGTGGAGGTCAGCGATGTCACCGCTGTATTATATGACAGGTGGAGGTCAGCGATGTCACCACTGTATTATATGACAGGTGGAGGTCAGCGATGTCACCGCTGTATTATATGACAGGTGGAGGTCAGCGATGTCACCGCTGTATTATATGACAGGTGGAGGTCAGTGATGTCACCGCTGTATTATATGACAGGTGGAGGTCAGCGATGTCACCACTGTATTATATGACAGGTGGAGGTCAGCGATGTCACCGCTGTATTATATATGACAGGTGGAGGTCAGCGATGTCACCGCTGTATTATATGACAGGTGGAGGTCAGTGATGTCACCGCTGTATTATATGACAGGTGGAGGTCAGCGATGTCACCGCTGTATTATATGACAGGTGGAGGTCAGTGATGTCACCGCTGTATTATATGACAGGTGGAGGTCAGTGATGTCACCGCTGTATTATATATGACAGGTGGAGGTCAGCGATGTCACCGCTGTATTATATGACAGGTGGAGGTCAGTGATGTCACCGCTGTATTATATGACAGGTGGAGGTCAGTGATGTCACCGCTGTATTATATGACAGGTGGAGGTCAGCGATGTCACCGCTGTATTATATGACAGGTGGAGGTCAGTGATGTCACCGCTGTATTATATGACAGGTGGAGGTCAGTGATGTCACCGCTGTATTATATGACAGGTGGAGGTCAGTGATGTCACCGCTGTATTATATGACAGGTGGAGGTCAGTGATGTCACCGCTGTATTATATGACAGGTGGAGGTCTGTGATGTCACCGCTGTATTATATGACAGGTGGAGGTCAGTGATGACACCGCTGTATTATATGACAGGTGGAGGTCAGTGATGTCACCGCTGTATTATATGACAGGTGGAGGTCAGTGATGTCACCACTGTATTATATGACAGGTCGAGGTCTGTGATGTCACCGCTGTATTATATGACAGGTGGAGGTCAGTGATGTCACCAGTGATGTCACCGCTGTATTATATGACAGGTGGATGTCAGTGATGTCACCGCTGTATTATATGACAGGTGGAGGTCAGTGATGTCACCGCTGTATTATATGACAGGTGGAAGTCAGTGATGTCACCGCTGTATTATATGACAGGTGTAGGTCAGTGATGTCACCAGTGATGTCACCGCTGTATTATATGACAGGTGGATGTCAGTGATGTCACCGCTGTATTATATGACAGGTGGAGGTCAGTGATGTCACCGCTGTATTATATGACAGGTGGAGGTCAGTGATGTCACCGCTGTATTATATGACAGGTGTAGGTCAGTGATGTCACCGCTGTATTATATATGACAGGTGGAGGTCAGTGATGTCACCAGTGATGTCACCGCTGTATTATATGATAGGTGGAGGTCAGTGATGACACCGCTGTATTATATGACAGGTGGAGGTCAGTGATGTCACCGCTGTATTATATGACAGGTGGAGGTCAGTGATGAGACCGCTGTATTATATGACAGTTGGAGGTCAGTGATGTCACCGCTGTATTATATATGACAGGTGGAGGTCAGTGATGTCACCGCTGTATTATATGACAGGTGGAGGTCAGCGATGTCACCGCTGTATTATATATGACAGGTGGAGGTCAGTGATGTCACCGCTGTATTATATGACAGGTGGAGGTCAGCGATGTCACCGCTGTATTATATGACAGGTGGAGGTCAGTGATGTCACCGCTGTATTATATGACAGGTGGAGGTCAGTGATGTCACCGCTGTATTATATATGACAGGTGGAGGTCAGTGATGTCACCGCTGTATTATATGACAGGTGGAGGTCAGCGATGTCACCGCTGTATTATGGGACAGGTGGAGGTCAGTGATGTCACCGCTGTATTATATGACAGGTGGAGGTCAGTGATGTCACCGCTGTATTATATGACAGGTGGAGGTCAGTGATGACACCGCTGTATTATATATGACAGGTGGAGGTCAGTGATGTCACCGCTGTATTATATGACAGGTGGAGGTCAGTGATGTCACCGCTGTATTATATGACAGGTGGAGGTCAGCGATGTCACCGCTGTATTATGTGACGGGTGGAGGTCAGCGATGTCACCGCTGTATTATGTGACGGGTGGAGGTCAGTGATGACACCGCTGTATTATATGACAGGTGGAGGTCAATGATGTCACCGCTGTATTATGTGACGGGTGGAGTTCAGTGATGTCACCACTGTATTATATGACAGGTGGAGGTCAGCGATGTCACCGCTGTATTATATGACAGGTGGAGGTCAGTGATGTCACCGCTGTATTATATGACAGGTGGAGGTCAGCGATGACACCGCTGTATTATATGACAGGTGGAGGTCAGTGATGACACCGCTGTATTATATGACAGGTGGAGGTCAGTGATGTCACCGCTGTATTATATGACAGGTGGAGGTCAATGATGTCACCGCTGTATTATATGACAGGTGGAGGTCAGTGATGTCACCGCTGTATTATGTGACGGGTGGAGGTCAGTGATGTCACCACTGTATTATATGACAGGTGGAGGTCAATGATGTCACCGCTGTATTATATGACAGGTGGAGGTCAGTGATGTCACCAGTGATGTCACCGCTGTATTATATGACAGGTGGAGGTCAGTGATGTCACCGCTGTATTATATGACAGGTGGAGGTCAGTGATGTCACCAGTGATGTCACCGCTGCATTATATGACAGGTGGAGGTCAGTGATGTCACCAGTGATGTCACCGCTGTATTATATGACAGGTGGAGGTCAGTGATGTCACCGCTGTATTATATGACAGGTGGAGGTCAGTGATGTCACCAGTGATGTCACCGCTGTATTATATGACAGGTGGAGGTCAGTGATGTCACCAGTGATGTCACCGCTGTATTATATGACAGGTGGAGGTCAGCGATGTCACCGCTGTATTATTTGACAGGTGGAGGTCAGCGATGTCACCGCTGTATTATATGACAGGTGGAGGTCAGCGATGTCACCGCTGTATTATATGACAGGTGGAGGTCAGCGATGTCACCGCTGTATTATATGACAGGTGGAGGTCAGCGATGTCACCGCTGTATTATATGACAGGTGGAGGTCAGCGATGTCACCGCTGTATTATATGACAGGTGGAGGTCAGTGATGTCACCGCTGTATTATATGACAGGTGGAGGTCAGTGATGTCACCGCTGTATTATATGACAGGTGGAGGTCAGTGATGTCACCGCTGTATTATATGACAGGTGGAGGTCAGTGATGTCACCGCTGTATTATATGACAGGTGGAGGTCAGTGATGACACCGCTGTATTATATGACAGGTGGAGGTCAGTGATGTCACCGCTGTATTATATGACAGGTGGAGGTCAGTGATGACACCGCTGTATTATATGACAGGTGGAGGTCAGTGATGTCACCGCTGTATTATATGACAGGTGGAGGTCAGTGATGTCACCGCTGTATTATATGACAGGTGGAGGTCAGTGATGTCACCGCTGTATTATATGACAGGTGGAGGTCAGTGATGACACCGCTGTATTATATGACAGGTGGAGGTCAGTGATGTCACCGCTGTATTATATGACAGGTGAAGGTCAGTGGTGTCAGCGCTGTATTATATGACAGGTGGAGGTCAGTGATGTCACCGCTGTATTATATGACAGGTGGAGGTCAGTGATGTCACCGCTGTATTATATGACAGGTGGAGGTCAGTGATGTCACCGCTGTATTATATGACAGGTGGAGGTCAGTGATGTCACCGCTGTATTATATGACAGGTGGAGGTCAGTGATGTCACCGCTGTATTATATGACAGGTGGAGGTCAGTGATGTCACCGCTGTATTATATGACAGGTGGAGGTCAGTGATGACACCGCTGTATTATATGACAGGTGGAGGTCAGTGATGTCACCGCTGTATTATATGACAGGTGAAGGTCAGTGGTGTCAGCGCTGTATTATATGACAGGTGGAGGTCAGTGATGTCACCGCTGTATTATATGACAGGTGGAGGTCAGTGATGTCACCGCTGTATTATATGACAGGTGGAGGTCAGTGATGTCACCGCTGTATTATATAACAGGTGGAGGTCAGTGATGTCACCGCTGTATTATATATGACAGGTGGAGGTCAGTGATGTCACCGCTGTATTATATAACAGGTGGAGGTCAGTGATGTCACCGCTGTATTATATGACAGGTGGAGGTCAGTGATGACACCGCAGTATTATATGACAGGTGGAGGTCAGTGATGTCACCGCTGTATTATATAACAGGTGGAGGTCAGTGATGTCACCGCTGTATTATATGACAGGTGGAGGTCAGTGATGTCACCACTGTATTATATAACAGGTGGAGGTCAGTGATGACACCGCAGTATTATATGACAGGTGGAGGTCAGTGATGACACCGCAGTATTATATGACAGGTGGAGGTCAGTGATGTCACCACTGTATTATATGACAGGTGGAGGTCAGTGATGTCACCGCTGTATTATATGACAGGTGGAGGTCAGTGATGTCACCGCTGTATTATATATGACAGGTGGAGGTCAGTGATGTCACCAGTGATGTCACCGCTGTATTATATATGACAGGTGGAGGTCAGTGATGTCACCACTGTATTATATGACAGGTGGAGGTCAGTGATGTCACCGCTGTATTATATGACAGGTGGAGGTCAGTGATGTCACCGCTGTATTATATGACAGGTGGAGGTCAGTGATGTCACCGCTGTATTATATAACAGGTGGAGGTCAGTAATGTCACCGCTGTATTATATGACAGGTGGAGGTCAGTGATGTCACCAGTGATGTCACCGCTGTATTATATGACAGGTGGAGGTCAGCGATGTCACTGCTGTATTATATGACAGGTGGAGGTCAGTGATGTCACCGCTGTATTATATGACAGGTGGAGGTCAGTGATGTCACCGCTGTATTATATGACAGGTGGAGGTCAGTGATGTCACCGCTGTATTATATGACAGGTGGAGGTCAGTGATGTCACCGCTGTATTATATGACAGGTGGAGGTCAGTGATGTCACCGCTGTATTATATGACAGGTGGAGGTCGGTGATGTCACCACTGTATTATATGACAGGTGGAGGTCGGTGATGTCTCCGCTGTATTATATGACAGGTGGAGGTCAGTGATGTCACCGCTGTATTATATGACAGGTGGAGGTCAGTGATGACACCGCTGTATTATATGACAGGTGGAGGTCAGTGATGACACCGCTGTATTATATGACAGGTGGAGGTCAGTGATGTCACCGCTGTATTATATGACAGGTGGAGGTCAGTGATGTCACCAGTGATGTCACCGCTGTATTATATGACAGGTGGAGGTCAGCGATGTCACCGCTGTATTATATGAAAGGTGGAGGTCAGCGATGTCACCGCTGTATTATATGACAGGTGGAGGTCAGTGATGTCACCACTGTATTATATGACAGGTGGAGGTCAGCGATGTCACCGCTGTATTATATGAAAGGTGGAGGTCGGTGATGTCTCCGCTGTATTATATGACAGGTGGAGGTCAGTGATGTCACCGCTGTATTATATATGACAGGTGGAGGTCAGTGATGTCACCGCTGTATTATATGACAGGTGGAGGTCAGCGATGTCACCGCTGTATTATATGAAAGGTGGAGGTCAGCGATGTCACCGCTGTATTATATGACAGGTGGAGGTCAGTGATGTCACCACTGTATTATATGACAGGTGGAGGTCGGTGATGTCTCCGCTGTATTATATGACAGGTGGAGGTCAGTGATGTCACCGCTGTATTATATATGACAGGTGGAGGTCAGTGATGTCACCGCTGTATTATATGACAGGTGGAGGTCAGCGATGTCACCGCTGTATTATATGAAAGGTGGAGGTCAGTGATGTCACCGCTGTATTATATGACAGGTGGAGGTCAGTGATGTCACCGCTGTATTATATGACAGGTGGAGGTCAGTGATGTCACCACTGTATTATATGACAGGTGGAGGTCAGTGATGTCACCGCTGTATTATATGACAGGTGGAGGTCAGTGATGTCACCGCTGTATTATATGACAGGTGGAGGTCAGTGATGTCACCGCTGTATTATATGACAGGTGGAGGTCAGTGATGTCACCGCTGTATTATGTGACAGGTGGAGGTCAGTGATGTCACCGCTGTATTATATGACAGGTGGAGGTCAGTGATGTCACCGCTGTATTATATGACAGGTGGAGGTCGGTGATGTCACCAGCGATGTCACCGCTGTATTATATGACAGGTGGAGGTCAGTGATGTCACCGCTGTATTATATGACAGGTGGAGGTCAGTGATGTCACCGCTGTATTATATGACAGGTGGAGGTCGGTGATGTCACTAGCGATGTCACCGCTGTATTATATGACAGGTGGAGGTCAGTGATGTCACCGCTGTATTATATGACAGGTCGAGGTCAGTGATGTCACCGCTGTATTATATGACAGGTGGAGGTCAGTGATGTCACCGCTGTATTATATGACAGGTGGAGGTCAGTGATGTCACCGCTGTATTATATGACAGGTCGAGGTCAGTGATGTCACCGCTGTATTATATGACAGGTGGAGGTCAGTGATGTCACCGCTGTATTATATGACAAGTGGAGGTCAGTGATGTCACCGCTGTATTATATGACAGGTGGAGGTCGGTGATGTCTCCGCTGTATTATATGACAGGTGGAGGTCGGTGATGTCACCGCTGTATTATATGACAGGTGGAGGTCAGTGATGTCACCGCTGTATTATATGACAGGTGGAGGTCAGTGATGTCACCGCTGTATTATATGACAGGTGGAGGTCAGTGATGTCACCGCTGTATTATATGACAGGTGGAGGTCAGTGATGTCACCGCTGTATTATATGACAGGTGGAGGTCAGTGATGTCACCGCTGTATTATATGACAGGTGGAGGTCAGTGATGTCACCGCTGTATTATATGACAGGTGGAGGTCAGTGATGTCACCGCTGTATTATATGACAGGTGGAGGTCAGTGATGTCACCGCTGTATTATATGACAGGTGGAGGTCGGTGATGTCACCGCTGTATTATATGACAGGTGGAGGTCAGTGATGTCACCGCTGTATTATATGACAGGTGGAGGTCAGTGATGTCACCGCTGTATTATATGACAGGTGGAGGTCAGTGATGTCACCGCTGTATTATATGACAGGTGGAGGTCAGTGATGTCACCGCTGTATTATATGACAGGTGGAGGTCAGTGATGTCACCGCTGTATTATATGACAGGTGGAGGTCAGTGATGTCACCGCTGTATTATATGACAGGTGGAGGTCAGTGATGTCACCGCTGTATTATATGACAGGTGGAGGTCGGTGATGTCTCCGCTGTATTATATGACAGGTGGAGGTCAGTGATGTCACCGCTGTATTATATATGACAGGTGGAGGTCAGTGATGTCACCGCTGTATTATATGACAGGTGGAGGTCAGTGATGTCACCGCTGTATTATGTGACAGGTGGAGGTCAGCGATGTCACCGCTGTATTATATGACAGGTGGAGGTCAGCGATGTCACCGCTGTATTATATGACAGGTGGAGGTCAGTGATGTCACCGCTGTATTATATGACAGGTGGAGGTCAGTGATGTCACCGCTGTATTATATGACAGGTGGAGGTCAGTGATGTCACCGCTGTATTATATGACAGGTGGAGGTCGGTGATGTCTCCGCTGTATTATATGACAGGTGGAGGTCAGTGATGTCACCGCTGTATTATATATGACAGGTGGAGGTCAGTGATGTCACCGCTGTATTATATGACAGGTGGAGGTCAGCGATGTCACCGCTGTATTATATGAAAGGTGGAGGTCAGCGATGTCACCGCTGTATTATATGACAGGTGGAGGTCAGTGATGTCACCACTGTATTATATGACAGGTGGAGGTCGGTGATGTCTCCGCTGTATTATATGACAGGTGGAGGTCAGTGATGTCACCGCTGTATTATATATGACAGGTGGAGGTCAGTGATGTCACCGCTGTATTATATGACAGGTGGAGGTCAGCGATGTCACCGCTGTATTATATGAAAGGTGGAGGTCAGCGATGTCACCGCTGTATTATATGACAGGTGGAGGTCAGTGATGTCACCACTGTATTATATGACAGGTGGAGGTCGGTGATGTCTCCGCTGTATTATATGACAGGTGGAGGTCAGTGATGTCACCGCTGTATTATATGACAGGTGGAGGTCGGTGATGTCACCGCTGTATTATATATGACAGGTGGAGGTCAGTGATGTCACCGCTGTATTATATGACAGGTGGAGGTCAGTGATGTCACCGCTGTATTATATGACAGGTGGAGGTCAGTGATGTCACCGCTGTATTATATGACAGGTGGAGGTCAGTGATGTCACCGCTGTATTATGTGACAGGTGGAGGTCAGTGATGTCACCGCTGTATTATATGACAGGTGGAGGTCAGTGATGTCACCGCTGTATTATATGACAGGTGGAGGTCGGTGATGTCACCAGCGATGTCACCGCTGTATTATATGACAGGTGGAGGTCAGTGATGTCACCGCTGTATTATATGACAGGTGGAGGTCAGTGATGTCACCGCTGTATTATATGACAGGTGGAGGTCGGTGATGTCACTAGCGATGTCACCGCTGTATTATATGACAGGTGGAGGTCAGTGATGTCACCGCTGTATTATGTGACAGGTGGAGGTCAGTGATGTCACCGCTGTATTATATGACAGGTGGAGGTCAGTGATGTCACCGCTGTATTATATGACAGGTGAAGGTCGGTGATGTCACCAGCGATGTCACCGCTGTATTATATGACAGGTGGAGGTCAGTGATGTCACCGCTGTATTATATGACAGGTGGAGGTCAGTGATGTCACCGCTGTATTATATGACAGGTGGAGGTCGGTGATGTCACCAGCGATGTCACCGCTGTATTATATGACAGGTGGAGGTCAGTGATGTCACCGCTGTATTATATGACAGGTGGAGGTCAGTGATGTCACCGCTGTATTATATGACAGGTGGAGGTCAGTGATGTCACCGCTGTATTATATGACAGGTCGAGGTCAGTGATGTCACCGCTGTATTATATGACAGGTGGAGGTCAGTGATGTCACCGCTGTATTATATGACAGGTGGAGGTCAGTGATGTCACCGCTGTATTATATGACAGGTCGAGGTCAGTGATGTCACCGCTGTATTATATGACAGGTGGAGGTCAGTGATGTCACCGCTGTATTATATGACAAGTGGAGGTCAGTGATGTCACCGCTGTATTATATGACAGGTGGAGGTCGGTGATGTCTCCGCTGTATTATATGACAGGTGGAGGTCAGTGATGTCACCGCTGTATTATATGACAGGTGGAGGTCAGTGATGTCACCGCTGTATTATATGACAGGTGGAGGTCAGTGATGTCACCGCTGTATTATATGACAGGTGGAGGTCAGTGATGTCACCGCTGTATTATATGACAGGTGGAGGTCAGTGATGTCACCGCTGTATTATATGACAGGTGGAGGTCAGTGATGTCACCGCTGTATTATATGACAGGTGGAGGTCAGTGATGTCACCGCTGTATTATATGACAGGTGGAGGTCGGTGATGTCTCCGCTGTATTATATGACAGGTGGTGGTCAGTGATGTCACCACTGTATTATATGACAGGTGGAGGTCAGTGATGTCACCGCTGTATTATATGACAGGTGGAGGTCAGTGATGTCACCGCTGTATTATATGACAGGTGGAGGTCAGTGATGTCACCGCTGTATTATATGACAGGTGGAGGTCAGTGATGTCACCGCTGTATTATATGACAGGTGGAGGTCAGTGATGTCACCGCTGTATTATATGACAGGTGGAGGTCAGTGATGTCACCGCTGTATTATATGACAGGTGGAGGTCAGTGATGTCACCGCTGTATTATATGACAGGTGGAGGTCAGTGATGTCACCGCTGTATTATATGACAGGTGGAGGTCAGTGATGTCACCGCTGTATTATATGACAGGTGGAGGTCGGTGATGTCTCCGCTGTATTATATGACAGGTGGAGGTCAGTGATGTCACCGCTGTATTATATATGACAGGTGGAGGTCAGTGATGTCACCGCTGTATTATATGACAGGTGGAGGTCAGTGATGTCACCGCTGTATTATGTGACAGGTGGAGGTCAGTGATGTCACCGCTGTATTATATGACAGGTGGAGGTCAGTGATGTCACCGCTGTATTATATGACAGGTGGAGGTCAGTGATGACACCGCAGTATTATATGACAGGTGGAGGTCAGTGATGTCACCGCTGTATTATATGACAGGTGGAGGTCAGCGATGTCACCGCTGTATTATATGAAAGGTGGAGGTCAGCGATGTCACCGCTGTATTATATGACAGGTGGAGGTCAGTGATGTCACCACTGTATTATATGACAGGTGGAGGTCGGTGATGTCTCCGCTGTATTATATATGACAGGTGGAGGTCGGTGATGTCACCGCTGTATTATATGACAGGTGGAGGTCAGTGATGTCACCGCTGTATTATATGACAGGTGGAGGTCAGTGATGTCACCGCTGTATTATATATGACAGGTGGAGGTCAGTGATGTCACCGCTGTATTATATGACAGGTGGAGGTCAGTGATGTCACCGCTGTATTATATGACAGGTGGAGGTCAGTGATGTCACCGCTGTATTATATGACAGGTGGAGGTCAGTGATGTCACCGCTGTATTATGTGACAGGTGGAGGTCAGTGATGTCACCGCTGTATTATATGACAGGTGGAGGTCAGTGATGTCACCGCTGTATTATATGACAGGTGGAGGTCAGTGATGTCACCGCTGTATTATATGACAGGTGGAGGTCAGTGATGTCACCGCTGTATTATATGACAGGTGGAGGTCGGTGATGTCACTAGCGATGTCACCGCTGTATTATATGACAGGTGGAGGTCAGTGATGTCACCGCTGTATTATATGACAGGTCGAGGTCAGTGATGTCACCGCTGTATTATATGACAGGTGGAGGTCAGTGATGTCACCGCTGTATTATATGACAGGTGGAGGTCAGTGATGTCACCGCTGTATTATATATGACAGGTGGAGGTCAGTGATGTCACCGCTGTATTATATGACAGGTCGAGGTCAGTGATGTCACCGCTGTATTATATGACAGGTCGAGGTCAGTGATGTCACCGCTGTATTATATGACAGGTGGAGGTCAGTGATGTCACCGCTGTATTATATGACAGGTGGAGGTCAGTGATGTCACCGCTGTATTATATGACAGGTGGAGGTCAGTGATGTCACCGCTGTATTATATGACAGGTGGAGGTCAGTGATGTCACCACTGTATTATATGACAGGTGGAGGTCAGTGATGTCACCGCTGTATTATATGACAGGTGGAGGTCAGTGATGTCACCACTGTATTATATGACAGGTGGAGGTCAGTGATGTCACCGCTGTATTATATGACAGGTGGAGGTCAGTGATGTCACCACTGTATTATATGACAGGTGGAGGTCAGTGATGTCACCACTGTATTATATGACAGGTGGAGGTCAGTGATGTCACCGCTGTATTATATGACAGGTGGAGGTCAGCGATGACACCGCTGTATTATATGACAGGTGGAGGTCAGCGATGTCACCGCTGTATTATATGACAGGTGGAGGTCAGCGATGTCACCGCTGTATTATATGACAGGTGGAGGTCAGTGATGTCACCGCTGTATTATATGACAAGTGGAGGTCAGTGATGTCACCGCTGAATTATGTGACAGGTGGAGGTCAGTGAAGTCACCGCTGTATTATATGACAGGTGGAGGTCAGTGATGTCACCGCTGTATTATATGACAGGTGGAGGTCAGTGATGTCACCGCTGAATTATGTGACAGGTGGAGGTCAGTGAAGTCACCGCTGTATTATATGACAGGTGGAGGTCAGTGATGTCACCGCTGTATTATATGACAGGTGGAGGTCAGTGATGTCACCGCTGTATTATATGACAAGTGGAGGTCAGTGATGTCACCGCTGTATTATATGACAGGTGGAGGTCAGTGATGTCACCGCTGTATTATATGACAGGTGGAGGTCAGTGATGTCACCGCTGTATTATATGACAGGTGGAGGTCAGTGATGTCACCGCTGTATTATATGACAGGTGGAGGTCAGTGATGTCACCGCTGTATTATATGACAGGTGGAGGTCAGTGATGTCACCGCTGTATTATATGACAGGTGGAGGTCGGTGATGTCACCGCTGTATTATATGACAGGTGGAGGTCAGTGATGTCACCGCTGTATTATATGACAGGTGGAGGTCAGTGATGTCACCGCTGTATTATATGACAGGTGGAGGTCAGTGATGTCACCGCTGTATTATATGACAGGTGGAGGTCAGTGATGTCACCGCTGTATTATATATGACAGGTGGAGGTCAGTGATGTCACCGCTGTATTATATGACAGGTGGAGGTCAGTGATGTCACCGCTGTATTATATGACAGGTGGAGGTCAGTGATGTCACCGCTGTATTATATATGACAGGTGGAGGTCAGTGATGTCACCGCTGTATTATATGACAGGTGGAGGTCAGTGATGTCACCGCTGTATTATATGACAGGTCGAGGTCAGTGATGTCACCGCTGTATTATATGACAGGTGGAGGTCAGTGATGTCACCGCTGTATTATATGACAGGTGGAGGTCAGTGATGTCACCGCTGTATTATATGACAGGTGGAGGTCAGTGATGTCACCGCTGTATTATATGACAGGTGGAGGTCAGTGATGTCACCACTGTATTATATGACAGGTGGAGGTCAGTGATGTCACCGCTGTATTATATGACAGGTGGAGGTCAGTGATGTCACCACTGTATTATATGACAGGTGGAGGTCAGTGATGTCACCGCTGTATTATATGACAGGTGGAGGTCAGTGATGTCACCACTGTATTATATGACAGGTGGAGGTCAGTGATGTCACCACTGTATTATATGACAGGTGGAGGTCAGTGATGTCACCACTGTATTATATGACAGGTGGAGGTCAGTGATGACACCGCTGTATTATATGACAGGTGGAGGTCAGCGATGTCACCGCTGTATTATATGACAGGTGGAGGTCAGCGATGTCACCGCTGTATTATGTGACAGGTGGAGGTCAGTGAAGTCACCGCTGTATTATATGACAGGTGGAGGTCAGTGATGTCACCGCTGTATTATATGACAGGTGGAGATCAGTGATGTCACCGCTGTATTATATGACAGGTGGAGGTCAGTGATGTCACCGCTGTATTATATGACAGGTGGAGGTCAGTGATGTCACCGTTGTATTATATGACAGGTGGAGGTCAGTGATGTCACCGCTGTATTATATGACAGGTGGAGGTCAGTGATGTCACCGCTGTATTATATGACAGGTGGAGGTCAGTGATGTCACCGCTGTATTATATGACAGGTGGAGGTCAGTGATGTCACCGCTGTATTATATGACAGGTGGAGGTCGGTGATGTCACCGCTGTATTATATATGACAGGTGGAGGTCAGCGATGTCACCGCTGTATTATATGACAGGTGGAGGTCAGTGATGTCACCGCTGTATTATGTGACAGGTGGAGGTCAGTGATGTCACCGCTGTATTATATGACAGGTGGAGGTCAGCGAGGTCACCGCTGTATTATATGAAAGGTGGAGGTCAGCGATGTCACCGCTGTATTATATGACAGGTGGAGGTTAGTGATGTCACCACTGTATTATATGACAGGTGGAGGTCGGTGATGTCTCCGCTGTATTATATATGACAGGTGGAGGTCAGTGATGTCACCGCTGTATTATATGACAGGTGGAGGTCAGTGATGTCACCGCTGTATTATATATGACAGGTGGAGGTCAGTGATGTCACCGCTGTATTATATGACAGGTGGAGGTCGGTGATGTCACCGCTGTATTATATATGACAGGTGGAGGTCAGCGATGTCTCCGCTGTATTATATATGACAGGTGGAGGTCAGTGATGTCACCGCTGTATTATATGACAGGTGGAGGTCAGCGATGTCACCGCTGTATTATGTGACAGGTGGAGGTCAGTGATGTCAGCGCTGTATTATATGACAGGTGGAGGTCAGTGATGTCACCGCTGTATTATATATGACAGGTGGAGGTCAGTGATGTCACCGCTGTATTATATGACAGGTGGAGGTCGGTGATGTCACCGCTGTATTATATATGACAGGTGGAGGTCAGCGATGTCTCCGCTGTATTATATATGACAGGTGGAGGTCAGTGATGACACCGCTGTATTATATGACAGGTGGAGGTCAGTGATGTCACCGCTGTATTATATGACAGGTGGAGGTCAGCGATGTCACCGCTGTATTATATGACAGGTGGAGGTCAGTGATGTCACCGCTGTATTATATGACAGGTGGAGGTCAGTGATGTCACCGCTGTATTATATGACAGGTGGAGGTCAGTGATGTCACCACTGTATTATATGACAGGTGGAGGTCGGTGATGTCTCCGCTGTATTATATATGACAGGTGGAGGTCAGTGATGTCACCGCTGTATTATATGACAGGTGGAGGTCAGCGATGTCTCCGCTGTATTATATATCACAGGTGGAGGTCAGTGATGTCACCGCTGTATTATATATGACAGGTGGAGGTCAGTGATGTCACCAGTGATGTCACCGCTGTATTATATGACAGGTGGAGGTCAGTGATGTCACCACTGTATTATATGACAGGTGGAGGTCAGTGATGTCACCGCTGTATTATATGACAGGTGGAGGTCAGCGATGTCACCGCTGTATTATATGACAGGTGGAGGTCAGTGATGTCACCGCTGTATTATATGACAGGTGGAGGTCAGCGATGTCACCACTGTATTATATGACAGGTGGAGGTCAGCGATGTCACCGCTGTATTATATGACAGGTGGAGGTCAGTGATGTCACCGCTGTATTATATGACAGGTGGAGGTCAGCGATGTCACCGCTGTATTATATGACAGGTGGAGGTCAGTGATGTCTCCGCTGTATTATATGACAGGTGGAGGTCAGTGATGTCACCGCTGTATTATATGACAGGTGGAGGTCAGCGATGTCACCACTGTATTATATGACAGGTGGAGGTCAGCGATGTCACCGCTGTATTATATATGACAGGTGGAGGTCAGTGATGTCTCCGCTGTATTATATGACAGGTGGAGGTCAGTGATGTCACCGCTGTATTATATGACAGGTGGAGGTCAGCGATGTCACCACTGTATTATATGACAGGTGGAGGTCAGCGATGTCACCGCTGTATTATATGACAGGTGGAGGTCAGTGATGTCACCGCTGTATTATATGACAGGTGGAGGTCAGCGATGTCACCGCTGTATTATATGACAGGTGGAGGTCAGTGATGTCACCGCTGTATTATATGACAGGTGGAGGTCAGTGATGTCACCGCTGTATTATATGACAGGTGGAGGTCAGTGATGTCACCGCTGTATTATATGACAGGTGGAGGTCAGTGATGTCACCGCTGTATTATATGACAGGTGGAGGTCAGTGATGTCACCGCTGTATTATATGACAGGTGGAGGTCAGTGATATCACCGCTGTATTATATAACAGGTGGAGGTCAGTGATGTCACCGCTGTATTATATGACAGGTGGAGGTCAGTGATGTCACCGCTGTATTATATATGACAGGTGGAGGTCAGTGATGTCACCGCTGTATTATATATGACAGGTGGAGGTCAGTGATGTCACCGCTGTATTATATGACAGGTGGAGGTCAGTGATGACACCGCTGTATTATATAACAGGTGGAGGTCAGTGATGTCACCGCTGTATTATATGACAGGTGGAGGTCAGTGATGTCACCGCTGTATTATATGACAGGTGGAGGTCAGCGATGTCACCACTGTATTATATGACAGGTGGAGGTCAGTGATGTCACCGCTGTATTATATGACAGGTGGAGGTCAGCGATGTCACCGCTGTATTATATGACAGGTGGAGGTCAGTGATGACACCGCTGTATTATATGACAGGTGGAGGTCAGTGATGTCACCGCTGTATTATATGACAGGTGGAGGTCAGTGATGACACCGCTGTATTATATGACAGGTGGAGGTCAGTGATGTCACCGCTGTATTATATGACAGGTGGAGGTCAGTGATGTCACCGCTGTATTATATGACAGGTGGAGGTCAGTGATGTCACCGCTGTATTATATGACAGGTGGAGGTCAGTGATGACACCGCTGTATTATATGACAGGTGGAGGTCAGCGATGTCACCGCTGTATTATATGACAGGTGGAGGTCAGCGATGCCACCGCTGTATTATATGACAGGTGGAGGTCAGTGATATCACCGCTGTATTATATGACAGGTGGAGGTCAGTGATGTCACCGCTGTATTATATAACAGGTGGAGGTCAGTGATGTCACCGCTGTATTATATAACAGGTGGAGGTCAGTGATGTCACCGCTGTATTATATATGACAGGTGGAGGTCAGTGATGTCACCGCTGTATTATATGACAGGTGGAGGTCAGTGATGTCACCACTGTATTATATGACAGGTGGAGGTCAGTGATGTCACCAGTGATGTCACCGCTGTATTATATGACAGGTGGAGGTCAGTGATGTCACCGCTGTATTATATAACAGGTGGAGGTCAGTGATGTCACCGCTGTATTATATGACAGGTGGAGGTCAGTGATGTCACCGCTGTATTATATATGACAGGTGGAGGTCAGTGATGTCACCGCTGTATTATATGACAGGTGGAGGTCAGTGATATCACCGCTGTATTATATGACAGGTGGAGGTCAGTGATGTCACCGCTGTATTATATATGACAGGTGGAGGTCAGTGATGTCACCGCTGTATTATATATGACAGGTGGAGGTCAGTGATGTCACCGCTGTATTATATGACAGGTGGAGGTCAGTGATGTCACCGCTGTATTATATGACAGGTGGAGGTCGGTGATGTCACCGCTGTATTATATGACAGGTGGAGGTTAGCGATGTCACCGCTGTATTATATGACAGGTGGAGGTCAGTGATGTCACCACTGTATTATATGACAGGTGGAGGTCAGTGATGTCACCACTGTATTATATGACAGGTGGAGGTTAGCGGTGTCACCGCTGTATTATATGACAGGTGGAGGTCAGTGATGTCACCGCTGTATTATATGACAGGTGGAGGTCAGTGATGTCACCGCTGTATTATATGACAGGTGGAGGTCAGTGATGTCACCGCTGTATTATACGACAGGTGGAGGTCAGTGATGTCACCAGTGATGTCACCGCTGTATTATATGACAGGTGGAGGTCAGTGATGTCACTGCTGTATTATATGACATGTGGAGATCAGTGATGTCACCGCTGTATTATATGACAGGTGGAGGTCAGTGATGTCACCAGTGATGTCACCGCTGTATTATATGACAGGTGGAGGTCAGTGATGTCACCAGTGATGTCACCGCTGTATTATATATGACAGGTGGAGGTCAGTGATGTCACCGCTGTATTATATGACAGGTGGAGGTCAGTGATGTCACCGCTGTATTATATGACAGGTGGAGGTCAGCGATGTCACCGCTGTATTATATGACAGGTGGAGGTCAGTGATGTCACCGCTGTATTATATGACAGGTGGAGGTCAGTGATGTCACCGCTGTATTATATGACAGGTGGAGGTCAGTGATGACACCGCTGTATTATATGACAGGTGGAGGTCAGTGATGTCACCGCTGTATTATATGACAGGTGGAGGTCAGTGATGTCACCGCGGTATTATATGACAGGTGGAGGTCAGTGATGTCACCAGTGATGTCACCGCTGTATTATATGACAGGTGGAGGTCAGTGATGTCACCGCTGTATTATATGACAGGTGGAGGTCAGTGATGTCACCAGTGATGTCACCGCTGTATTATATGACAGGTGGAGGTCAGTGATGTCACCGCTGTATTATATGACAGGTGGAGGTCAGTGATGTCACCGCTGTATTATATGACAGGTGGAGGTCAGTGATGTCACCGCTGTATTATATGACAGGTGGAGGTCAGTGATGTCACCGCTGTATTATATGACAGGTGGAGGTCAGTGATGTCACCGCTGTTTTATATGACAGGTGGAGGTCAGCGATGTCACCGCTGTATTATATGACAGGTGGAGGTCAGTGATGTCACCCCTGTATTATATGACAGGTGGAGGTCAGTGATGTCACCGCTGTATTATATGACAGTTGGAGGTCAGTGATGTCACCGCTGTATTATATGACAGGTGGAGGTCAGTGATGTCACCGCTGTATTATATGACAGGTGTAGGTCAGTGATGTCACCGCTGTATTATATAACAGGTGGAGGTCAGTGATGTCACCGCTGTATTATATATGACAGGTGGAGGTCAGTGATGTCACCAGTGATGTCACCGCTGTATTATATGACAGGTGGAGGTCAGTGATGTCACCGCTGTATTATATGATAGGTGGAGGTCAGTGATGACACTGCTGTATTATATGACAGGTGGAGGTCGGTGATGTCACCGCTGTATTATATGACAGGTGGAGGTCGGTGATGTCACCGCTGTATTATATGACAGGTGGAGGTCAGCGATGTCACCGCTGTATTATGTGACAGGTGGAGGTCAGCGATGTCATCGCTGTATTATATGACAGGTGGAGGTCAGTGATGTCACCGCTGTATTATATATGACAGGTGGAGGTCGGTGATGTCACCGCTGTATTATATATGACAGGTGGAGGTCAGTGATGTCACCGCTGTATTATATGACAGGTGGAGGTCAGTGATATCACCACTGTATTATATATGACAGGTGGAGGTCAGTGATGTCACCGCTGTATTATGTGACAGGTGGAGGTCAGCGATGTCATCGCTGTATTATATAACAGGTGGAGGTCAGTGATGTCACCGCTGTATTATGTGACAGGTGGAGGTCAGCGATGTCATCGCTGTATTATATAACAGGTGGAGGTCAGCGATGTCATCGCTGTATTATATAACAGGTGGAGGTCAGTGATGTCACCGCTGTATTATATGACAGGTGGAGGTCAGTGATGTCACCGCTGTATTATATGACAGGTGGAGGTCAGCGATGTCACCGCTGTATTATATGACAGGTGGAGGTCAGTGATGTCACCGCTGTATTATATGACAGGTGGAGGTCAGTGATGTCACCGCTGTATTATATGACAGGTGGAGGTCGGTGATGTCACCGCTGTATTATATGACAGGTGGAGGTCAGCGATGTCACCGCTGTATTATGTGACAGGTGGAGGTCAGCGATGTCATCGCTGTATTATATGACAGGTGGAGGTCAGTGATGTCACCGCTGTATTATATATGACAGGTGGAGGTCGGTGATGTCACCGCTGTATTATATATGACAGGTGGAGGTCAGTGATGTCACCGCTGTATTATATGACAGGTGGAGGTCAGTGATATCACCACTGTATTATATATGACAGGTGGAGGTCAGTGATGTCACCGCTGTATTATGTGACAGGTGGAGGTCAGCGATGTCATCGCTGTATTATATAACAGGTGGAGGTCAGTGATGTCACCGCTGTATTATATGACAGGTGGAGGTCAGTGATGTCACCGCTGTAGTATATGACAGGTGGAGGTCAGTGATGTCACCGCTGTATTATATGACAGGTGGAGGTCAGTGATGTCACCGCTGTATTATATGACAGGTGGAGGTCAGTGATGTCACCGCTGTATTATATATGACAGGTGGAGGTCGGTGATGTCACCGCTGTATTATATATGACAGGTGGAGGTCGGTGATGTCTCCGCTGTATTATATATGACAGGTGGAGGTCGGTGATGTCACCGCTGTATTATATATGACAGGTGGAGGTCGGTGATGTCACCGCTGTATTATATATGACAGGTGGAGGTCGGTGATGTCTCCGCTGTATTATATATGACAGGTGGAGGTCGGTGATGTCACCGCTGTATTATATATGACAGGTGGAGGTCGGTGATGTCACCGCTGTATTATATGACAGGTGGAGGTCAGTGATGTCACCGCTGTATTATATATGACAGGTGGAGGTCAGTGATGTCACCGCTGTATTATATAACAGGTGGAGGTCAGTGATATCACCGCTGTATTATATGACAGGTGGAGGTCAGCGATGTCACCACTGTATTATATGACAGGTGGAGGTCAGTGATGTCACCGCTGTATTATATGACAGGTGGAGGTCAGTGATGTCACCGCTGTATTATATGACAGGTGGAGGTCAGTGATGTCACCGCTGTATTATATGACAGGTGGAGGTCAGTGATGTCACCGCTGTATTATATGACAGGTGGAGGTCAGTGATATCACCGCTGTATTATATAACAGGTGGAGGTCAGTGATGTCACCGCTGTATTATATGACAGGTGGAGGTCAGTGATGTCACCGCTGTATTATATGACAGGTGGAGGTCAGTGATGTCACCGCTGTATTATATGACAGGTGGAGGTCGGTGATGTCACCGCTGTATTATATATGACAGGTGGAGGTCAGTGATGTCACCGCTGTATTATATGACAGGTGGAGGTCAGCGATGTCACCGCTGTATTATATGACAGGTGGAGGTCAGCGATGTCACCACTGTATTATATGACAGGTGGAGGTCGGTGATGTCTCCGCTGTATTATATATGACAGGTGGAGGTCAGTGATGTCACCGCTGTATTATATGACAGGTGGAGGTCAGCGATGTCACCGCTGTATTATATGACAGGTGGAGGTCAGTGATGTCACCACTGTATTATATGACAGGTGGAGGTCGGTGATGTCTCCGCTGTATTATATATGACAGGTGGAGGTCAGTGATGTCACCGCTGTATTATATATGACAGGTGGAGGTCAGTGATGTCACCGCTGTATTATATATGACAGGTGGAGGTCAGTGATGTCACCGCTGTATTATATGACAGGTGGAGGTCAGCGATGTCTCCGCTGTATTATATATCACAGGTGGAGGTCAGTGATGTCACCGCTGTATTATATATGACAGGTGGAGGTCAGTGATGTCACCAGTGATGTCACCGCTGTATTATATGACAGGTGGAGGTCAGTGATGTCACCACTGTATTATATGACAGGTGGAGGTCAGTGATGTCACCGCTGTATTATATGACAGGTGGAGGTCAGCGATGTCACCGCTGTATTATATGACAGGTGGAGGTCAGCGATGTCACCGCTGTATTATATGACAGGTGGAGGTCAGCGATGTCACCGCTGTATTATATGACAGGTGGAGGTCAGTGATGTCACCGCTGTATTATATGACAGGTGGAGGTCAGTGATGTCACCGCTGTATTATATGACAGGTGGAGGTCAGCGATGTCACCACTGTATTATATGACAGGTGGAGGTCAGCGATGTCACCGCTGTATTATATGACAGGTGGAGGTCAGTGATGTCACCGCTGTATTATATGACAGGTGGAGGTCAGCGATGTCACCGCTGTATTATATGACAGGTGGAGGTCAGTGATGTCACCGCTGTATTATATGACAGGTGGAGGTCAGTGATGTCACCGCTGTATTATATGACAGGTGGAGGTCAGTGATGTCACCGCTGTATTATATGACAGGTGGAGGTCAGTGATGTCACCGCTGTATTATATGACAGGTGGAGGTCAGTGATATCACCGCTGTATTATATAACAGGTGGAGGTCAGTGATGTCACCGCTGTATTATATGACAGGTGGAGGTCAGTGATGTCACCGCTGTATTATATATGACAGGTGGAGGTCAGTGATGTCACCGCTGTATTATATGACAGGTGGAGGTCAGTGATGACACCGCTGTATTATATAACAGGTGGAGGTCAGTGATGTCACCGCTGTATTATATGACAGGTGGAGGTCAGTGATGTCACCGCTGTATTATATGACAGGTGGAGGTCAGCGATGTCTCCACTGTATTATATGACAGGTGGAGGTCAGTGATGTCACCGCTGTATTATATGACAGGTGGAGGTCAGCGATGTCACCGCTGTATTATATGACAGGTGGAGGTCAGTGATGTCACCGCTGTATTATATGACAGGTGGAGGTCAGTGATGACACCGCTGTATTATATGACAGGTGGAGGTCAGTGATGTCACCGCTGTATTATATGACAGGTGGAGGTCAGTGATGTCACCGCTGTATTATATGACAGGTGGAGGTCAGTGATGTCACCGCTGTATTATATGACAGGTGGAGGTCAGTGATGTCACCGCTGTATTATATGACAGGTGGAGGTCAGTGATGTCACCGCTGTATTATATGACAGGTGGAGGTCAGTGATGTCACCGCTGTATTATATGACAGGTGGAGGTCAGTGATGTCACCACTGTATTATATGACAGGTGGAGGTCAGTGATGTCACCGCTGTATTATATGACAGGTGGAGGTCAGTGATGTCACCGCTGTATTATATGACAGGTGGAGGTCAGTGATGTCACCGCTGTATTATATGACAGGTGGAGGTCAGTGATGTCACCGCTGTATTATATGACAGGTGGAGGTCAGTGATGACACCGCTGTATTATATGACAGGTGGAGGTCAGCGATGTCACCGCTGTATTATATGACAGGTGGAGGTCAGCGATGCCACCGCTGTATTATATGACAGGTGGAGGTCAGTGATGTCACCGCTGTATTATATAACAGGTGGAGGTCAGTGATGTCACCGCTGTATTATATGACAGGTGGAGGTCAGTGATGTCACCGCTGTATTATATAACAGGTGGAGGTCAGTGATGTCACCGCTGTATTATATGACAGGTGGAGGTCAGTGATGTCACCACTGTATTATATGACAGGTGGAGGTCAGTGATGTCACCAGTGATGTCACCGCTGTATTATATGACAGGTGGAGGTCAGTGATGTCACCGCTGTATTATATAACAGGTGGAGGTCAGTGATGTCACCGCTGTATTATATGACAGGTGGAGGTCAGTGATGTCACCGCTGTATTATATGACAGGTGGAGGTCAGTGATATCACCGCTGTATTATATGACAGGTGGAGGTCAGTGATGTCACCGCTGTATTATATATGACAGGTGGAGGTCAGTGATGTCACCGCTGTATTATATGACAGGTGGAGGTCAGTGATGTCACCGCTGTATTATATGACAGGTGGAGGTCGGTGATGTCACCGCTGTATTATATGACAGGTGGAGGTTAGCGATGTCACCGCTGTATTATATGACAGGTGGAGGTCAGTGATGTCACCACTGTATTATATGACAGGTGGAGGTTAGCGGTGTCACCGCTGTATTATATGACAGGTGGAGGTCAGTGATGTCACCGCTGTATTATATGACAGGTGGAGGTCAGTGATGTCACCGCTGTATTATATGACAGGTGGAGGTCAGTGATGTCACCGCTGTATTATACGACAGGTGGAGGTCAGTGATGTCACCGCTGTATTATATGACAGGTGGAGGTCAGTGATGTCACCGCTGTATTATATGACATGTGGAGATCAGTGATGTCACCGCTGTATTATATGACAGGTGGAGGTCAGTGATGTCACCAGTGATGTCACCGCTGTATTATATGACAGGTGGAGGTCAGTGATGTCACCGCTGTATTATATATGACAGGTGGAGGTCAGTGATGTCACCGCTGTATTATATGACAGGTGGAGGTCAGTGATGTCACCGCTGTATTATATGACAGGTGGAGGTCAGCGATGTCACCGCTGTATTATATGACAGGTGGAGGTCAGTGATGTCACCGCTGTATTATATGACAGGTGGAGGTCAGTGATGTCACCGCTGTATTATATGACAGGTGGAGGTCAGTGATGACACCGCTGTATTATATGACAGGTGGAGGTCAGTGATGTCACCGCTGTATTATATGACAGGTGGAGGTCAGTGATGTCACCGCGGTATTATATGACAGGTGGAGGTCAGTGATGTCACCAGTGATGTCACCGCTGTATTATATGACAGGTGGAGGTCAGTGATGTCACCGCTGTATTATATGACAGGTGGAGGTCAGTGATGTCACCAGTGATGTCACCGCTGTATTATATGACAGGTGGAGGTCAGTGATGTCACCGCTGCATTATATGACAGGTGGAGGTCAGTGATGTCACCGCTGTATTATATGACAGGTGGAGGTCAGTGATGTCACCGCTGTATTATATGACAGGTGGAGGTCAGTGATGTCACCACTGTATTATATGACAGGTGGATGTCAGTGATGTCACCGCTGTATTATATGACAGGTGGAGGTCAGTGATGTCACCGCTGTATTATATGACAGGTGGAGGTCAGTGATGTCACCGCTGTATTATATGACAGGTGGAGGTCAGTGATGTCACCGCTGTATTATATGACAGGTGGAGGTCAGTGATGTCACCGCTGTTTTATATGACAGGTGGAGGTCAGTGATGTCACCAGTGATGTCACCGCTGTATTATATGACAGGTGGAGGTCAGTGATGTCACCCCTGTATTATATGACAGGTGGAGGTCAGTGATGTCACCGCTGTATTATATGACAGTTGGAGGTCAGTGATGTCACCGCTGTATTATATGACAGGTGGAGGTCAGTGATGTCACCGCTGTATTATATGACAGGTGTAGGTCAGTGATGTCACCGCTGTATTATATAACAGGTGGAGGTCAGTGATGTCACCGCTGTATTATATATGACAGGTGGAGGTCAGTGATGTCACCAGTGATGTCACCGCTGTATTATAGGACAGGTGGAGGTCAGTGATGTCACCGCTGTATTATATGATAGGTGGAGGTCAGTGATGACACTGCTGTATTATATGACAGGTGGAGGTCGGTGATGTCACCGCTGTATTATATGACAGGTGGAGGTCGGTGATGTCACCGCTGTATTATATGACAGGTGGAGGTCAGCGATGTCACCGCTGTATTATGTGACAGGTGGAGGTCAGCGATGTCATCGCTGTATTATATGACAGGTGGAGGTCAGTGATGACACCGCTGTATTATATGACAGGTGGAGGTCAGTGATGTCACCGCTGTATTATATGACAGGTGGAGGTCAGTGATGTCACCGCTGTAGTATATGACAGGTGGAGGTCAGTGATGTCACCGCTGTATTATATGACAGGTGGAGGTCAGTGATGTCACCAGTGATGTCACCGCTGTATTATATGACAGGTGGAGGTCAGTGATGTCACCGCTGTATTATATGACAGGTGGAGGTCAGTGATGTCACCGCTGTATTATATGACAGGTGGAGGTCGGTGATGTCACCGCTGTATTATATATGACAGGTGGAGGTCGGTGATGTCACCGCTGTATTATATATGACAGGTGGAGGTCGGTGATGTCTCCGCTGTATTATATATGACAGGTGGAGGTCGGTGATGTCACCGCTGTATTATATATGACAGGTGGAGGTCGGTGATGTCACCGCTGTATTATATATGACAGGTGGAGGTCGGTGATGTCTCCGCTGTATTATATATGACAGGTGGAGGTCGGTGATGTCACCGCTGTATTATATATGACAGGTGGAGGTCGGTGATGTCACCGCTGTATTATATGACAGGTGGAGGTCAGTGATGTCACCGCTGTATTATATATGACAGGTGGAGGTCAGTGATGTCACCGCTGTATTATATAACAGGTGGAGGTCAGTGATATCACCGCTGTATTATATGACAGGTGGAGGTCAGTGATGTCACCACTGTATTATATGACAGGTGGAGGTCAGTGATGTCACCGCTGTATTATATGACAGGTGGAGGTCAGTGATGTCACCGCTGTATTATATGACAGGTGGAGGTCAGTGATGTCACCGCTGTATTATATGACAGGTGGAGGTCAGTGATGTCACCGCTGTATTATATGACAGGTGGAGGTCAGTGATATCACCGCTGTATTATATAACAGGTGGAGGTCAGTGATGTCACCGCTGTATTATATGACAGGTGGAGGTCAGTGATGTCACCGCTGTATTATATGACAGGTGGAGGTCAGTGATGTCACCGCTGTATTATATATGACAGGTGGAGGTCAGTGATGTCACCGCTGTATTATATATGACAGGTGGAGGTCAGCGATGTCACCGCTGTATTATATGACAGGTGGAGGTCAGTGATGTCACCGCTGTATTATATGACAGGTGGAGGTCAGTGATGTCACCGCTGTATTATATGACAGGTGGAGGTCAGTGATGACACCGCTGTATTATATGACAGGTGGAGGTCAGTGATGTCACCGCTGTATTATATGACAGGTGGAGGTCAGTGATGTCACCGCTGTATTATATGACAGGTGGAGGTCAGTGATGTCACCGCTGTATTATATGACAGGTGGAGGTCAGCGATGTCACCGCTGTATTATATGACAGGTGGAGGTCAGTGATGTCACCGCTGTATTATATGACAGGTGGTGGTCAGCGATGTCACCGCTGTATTATATGACAGGTGGAGGTCAGCGATGTCACCGCTGTATTATATGACAGGTGGTGGTCAGCGATGTCACCGCTGTATTATATGACAGGTGGTGGTCAGCGATGTCACCGCTGTATTATATGACAGGTGGAGGTCAGTGATGACACCGCTGTATTATATGACAGGTGGAGGTCAGCGATGTCACCGCTGTATTATATGACAGGTGGAGGTCAGCGATGCCACCGCTGTATTATATGACAGGTGGAGGTCAGTGATATCACCGCTGTATTATATGACAGGTGGAGGTCAGTGATGTCACCGCTGTATTATATAACAGGTGGAGGTCAGTGATGTCACCGCTGTATTATATAACAGGTGGAGGTCAGTGATGTCACCGCTGTATTATATAACAGGTGGAGGTCAGTGATGTCACCGCTGTATTATATATGACAGGTGGAGGTCAGTGATGTCACCGCTGTATTATATGACAGGTGGAGGTCAGTGATATCACCGCTGTATTATATGACAGGTGGAGGTCAGTGATGTCACCGCTGTATTATATATGACAGGTGGAGGTCAGTGATGTCACCGCTGTATTATATATGACAGGTGGAGGTCAGTGATGTCACCGCTGTATTATATGACAGGTGGAGGTCAGTGATATCACCGCTGTATTATATGACAGGTGGAGGTCAGTGATGTCACCGCTGTATTATATGACAGGTGGAGGTCGGTGATGTCACCGCTGTATTATATGACAGGTGGAGGTTAGCGATGTCACCGCTGTATTATATGACAGGTGGAGGTCAGTGATGTCACCGCTGTATTATATGACAGGTGGAGGTCAGTGATGTCACCGCTGTATTATATGACAGGTGGAGGTCAGTGATGTCACCGCTGTATTATATGACAGGTGGAGGTCAGTGATGTCACCACTGTATTATATGACAGGTGGAGGTCAGTGATGTCACCGCTGTATTATATGACAGGTGGAGGTCAGTGATGTCACCGCTGTATTATATGACAGGTGGAGGTCAGTGATGTCACCGCTGTATTATATGACAGGTGGAGGTCAGTGATGTCACCGCTGTATTATATATGACAGGTGGAGGTCAGTGATGTCACCGCTGTATTATATGACAGGTGGAGGTCAGTGATATCACCGCTGTATTATATGACAGGTGGAGGTCAGTGATGTCACCGCTGTATTATATATGACAGGTGGAGGTCAGTGATGTCACCGCTGTATTATATATGACAGGTGGAGGTCAGTGATGTCACCGCTGTATTATATGACAGGTGGAGGTCAGTGATATCACCGCTGTATTATATGACAGGTGGAGGTCAGTGATGTCACCGCTGTATTATATGACAGGTGGAGGTCGGTGATGTCACCGCTGTATTATATGACAGGTGGAGGTTAGCGATGTCACCGCTGTATTATATGACAGGTGGAGGTCAGTGATGTCACCGCTGTATTATATGACAGGTGGAGGTCAGTGATGTCACCGCTGTATTATATGACAGGTGGAGGTCAGTGATGTCACCGCTGTATTATATGACAGGTGGAGGTCAGTGATGTCACCACTGTATTATATGACAGGTGGAGGTCAGTGATGTCACCGCTGTATTATATGACAGGTGGAGGTCAGTGATGTCACCGCTGTATTATATGACAGGTGGAGGTCAGTGATGTCACCGCTGTATTATATGACAGGTGGAGGTCAGTGATGTCACCGCTGTATTATATGACAGGTGGAGGTCAGTGATATCACCGCTGTATTATATAACAGGTGGAGGTCAGTGATGTCACCGCTGTATTATATGACAGGTGGAGGTCAGTGATGTCACCGCTGTATTATATGACAGGTGGAGGTCAGTGATGTCACCGCTGTATTATATATGACAGGTGGAGGTCAGTGATGTCACCGCTGTATTATATATGACAGGTGGAGGTCAGCGATGTCACCGCTGTATTATATGACAGGTGGAGGTCAGTGATGTCACCGCTGTATTATATGACAGGTGGAGGTCAGTGATGACACCGCTGTATTATATGACAGGTGGAGGTCAGTGATGTCACCGCTGTATTATATGACAGGTGGAGGTCAGTGATGTCACCGCTGTATTATATGACAGGTGGAGGTCAGTGATGTCACCGCTGTATTATATGACAGGTGGAGGTCAGCGATGTCACCGCTGTATTATATGACAGGTGGAGGTCAGTGATGTCACCGCTGTATTATATGACAGGTGGTGGTCAGCGATGTCACCGCTGTATTATATGACAGGTGGAGGTCAGCGATGTCACCGCTGTATTATATGACAGGTGGTGGTCAGCGATGTCACCGCTGTATTATATGACAGGTGGAGGTCAGTGATGACACCGCTGTATTATATGACAGGTGGAGGTCAGCGATGTCACCGCTGTATTATATGACAGGTGGAGGTCAGCGATGCCACCGCTGTATTATATGACAGGTGGAGGTCAGTGATATCACCGCTGTATTATATGACAGGTGGAGGTCAGTGATGTCACCGCTGTATTATATAACAGGTGGAGGTCAGTGATGTCACCGCTGTATTATATAACAGGTGGAGGTCAGTGATGTCACCGCTGTATTATATAACAGGTGGAGGTCAGTGATGTCACCGCTGTATTATATATGACAGGTGGAGGTCAGTGATGTCACCGCTGTATTATATGACAGGTGGAGGTCAGTGATATCACCGCTGTATTATATGACAGGTGGAGGTCAGTGATGTCACCGCTGTATTATATATGACAGGTGGAGGTCAGTGATGTCACCGCTGTATTATATATGACAGGTGGAGGTCAGTGATGTCACCGCTGTATTATATGACAGGTGGAGGTCAGTGATATCACCGCTGTATTATATGACAGGTGGAGGTCAGTGATGTCACCGCTGTATTATATGACAGGTGGAGGTCGGTGATGTCACCGCTGTATTATATGACAGGTGGAGGTTAGCGATGTCACCGCTGTATTATATGACAGGTGGAGGTCAGTGATGTCACCGCTGTATTATATGACAGGTGGAGGTCAGTGATGTCACCGCTGTATTATATGACAGGTGGAGGTCAGTGATGTCACCGCTGTATTATATGACAGGTGGAGGTCAGTGATGTCACCACTGTATTATATGACAGGTGGAGGTCAGTGATGTCACCGCTGTATTATATGACAGGTGGAGGTCAGTGATGTCACCAGTGATGTCACCGCTGTATTATATGACAGGTGGAGGTCAGTGATGTCACCGCTGTATTATATGACATGTGGAGATCAGTGATGTCACCGCTGTATTATATGACAGGTGGAGGTCAGTGATGTCACCAGTGATGTCACCGCTGTATTATATGACAGGTGGAGGTCAGTGATGTCACCAGTGATGTCACCGCTGTATTATATATGACAGGTGGAGGTCAGTGATGTCACCGCTGTATTATATGACAGGTGGAGGTCAGTGATGTCACCGCTGTATTATATGACAGGTGGAGGTCAGCGATGTCACCGCTGTATTATATAATAGGTGGAGGTCAGTGATGTCACCGCTGTATTATATATGACAGGTGGAGGTCAGTGATGTCACCGCTGTATTATATGACAGGTGGAGGTCAGTGATGTCACCGCTGTATTATATAACAGGTGGAGGTCAGTGATGTCACCGCTGTATTATATGACAGGTGGAGGTCAGTGATATCACCGCTGTATTATATGACAGGTGGAGGTCAGTGATGTCACCGCTGTATTATATATGACAGGTGGAGGTCAGTGATGTCACCGCTGTATTATATATGACAGGTGGAGGTCAGTGATGTCACCGCTGTATTATATGACAGGTGGAGGTCAGTGATATCACCGCTGTATTATATGACAGGTGGAGGTCAGTGATGTCACCGCTGTATTATATGACAGGTGGAGGTCAGTGATGTCACCGCTGTATTATATGACAGGTGGAGGTTAGCGATGTCACCGCTGTATTATATGACAGGTGGAGGTCAATGATGTCACCACTGTATTATATGACAGGTGGAGGTTAGTGGTGTCACCGCTGTATTATATGACAGGTGGAGGTCAGTGATGTCACCGCTGTATTATATGACAGGTGGAGGTCAGTAATGTCACCGCTGTATTATATGACAGGTGGAGGTCAGTGATGTCACCGCTGTATTATACGACAGGTGGAGGTCAGTGATGTCACCAGTGATGTCACCGCTGTATTATATGACAGGTGGAGGTCAGTGATGTCACCGCTGTATTATATGACATGTGGAGATCAGTGATGTCACCGCTGTATTATATGACAGGTGGAGGTCAGTGATGTCACCAGTGATGTCACCGCTGTATTATATATGACAGGTGGAGGTCAGTGATGTCACCGCTGTATTATATGACAGGTGGAGGTCAGTGATGTCACCGCTGTATTATATGACAGGTGGAGGTCAGTGATATCACCGCTGTATTATATGACAGGTGGAGGTCAGTGATGTCACCGCTGTATTATATGACAGGTGGAGGTCAGTGATGTCACCGCTGTATTATATGACAGGTGGAGGTCAGTGATGTCACCGCTGTATTATATGACAGGTGGAGGTCAGTGATGTCACCGCTGTATTATACGACAGGTGGAGGTCAGTGATGTCACCGCTGTATTATATGACAGGTGGAGGTCAGTGATGTCACCGCTGTATTATATGACAGGTGGAGGTCAGTGATGTCACCGCTGTATTATATGACAGGTGGAGGTCAGTGATGTCACCGCTGTATTATATGACAGGTGGAGGTCAGTGATGTCACCGCTGTATTATACGACAGGTGGAGGTCAGTGATGTCACCAGTGATGTCACCGCTGTATTATATGACAGGTGGAGGTCAGTGATGTCACCGCTGTATTATATGACATGTGGAGATCAGTGCTGTCACCGCTGTATTATATGACAGGTGGAGGTCAGTGATGTCACAGCTGTATTATATGACAGGTGGAGGTCAGTGATGTCACCGCTGTATTATATGACAGGTGGAGGTCAGTGATGTCACCGCTGTATTATATGACAGGTGGAGGTCAGTGATGTCACCGCTGTATTATATGACAGGTGGAGGTCAGTGATGTCACCGCTGTATTATACGACAGGTGGAGGTCAGTGATGTCACCAGTGATGTCACCGCTGTATTATATGACAGGTGGAGGTCAGTGATGTCACCGCTGTATTATATGACAGGTGGAGGTCAGTGATGTCACCGCTGTATTATATGACATGTGGAGATCAGTGATGTCACCGCTGTATTATATGACAGGTGGAGGTCAGTGATGTCACCAGTGATGTCACCGCTGTATTATATATGACAGGTGGAGGTCAGTGATGTCACCGCTGTATTATATGACAGGTGGAGGTCAGTGATGTCACCGCTGTATTATATGACAGGTGGAGGTCAGCGATGTCACCGCTGTATTATATGACAGGTGGAGGTCAGTGATGTCACCGCTGTATTATATGACAGGTGGAGGTCAGTGATGTCACCGCTGTATTATATGACAGGTGGAGGTCAGTGATGACACCGCTGTATTATATGACAGGTGGAGGTCAGTGATGTCACCGCTGTATTATATGACAGGTGGAGGTCAGTGATGTCACCGCTGTATTATATGACAGGTGGAGGTCAGTGATGTCACCGCTGTATTATATGACAGGTGGAGGTCAGTGATGTCACCAGTGATGTCACCGCTGTATTATATGACAGGTGGAGGTCAGTGATGTCACCGCTTTATTATATGACAGGTGGAGGTCAGTGATGTCACCAGTGATGTCACCGCTGTATTATATGACAGGTGGAGGTCAGTGATGTCACCGCTGTATTATATGACAGGTGGAGGTCAGTGATGTCACCGCTGTATTATATGACAGGTGGAGGTCAGTGATGTCACCGCTGTATTATATGACAGGTGGAGGTCAGTGATGTCACCACTGTATTATATGACAGGTGGATGTCAGTGATGTCACCGCTGTATTATATGACAGGTGGAGGTCAGTGATGTCACCGCTGTATTATATGACAGGTGGAGGTCAGTGATGTCACCGCTGTATTATATGACAGGTGGAGGTCAGTGATGTCACCGCTGTATTATATGACAGGTGGAGGTCAGTGATGTCACCGCTGTATTATATGACAGGTGGAGGTCAGTGATGTCACCGCTGTATTATATGACAGGTGGAGGTCAGTGATGTCACCGCTGTATTATATGACAGGTGGAGGTCAGTGATGTCACCGCTGTATTATATGACAGGTGGAGGTCAGTGATGTCACCGCTGTTTTATATGACAGGTGGAGGTCAGTGATGTCACCAGTGATGTCACCGCTGTATTATATGACAGGTGGAGGTCAGTGATGTCACCCCTGTATTATATGACAGGTGGAGGTCAGTGATGTCACCGCTGTATTATATGACAGTTGGAGGTCAGTGATGTCACCGCTGTATTATATGACAGGTGGAGGTCAGTGATGTCACCGCTGTATTATATGACAGGTGGAGGTCAGTGATGTCACCGCTGTATTATATAACAGGTGGAGGTCAGTGATGTCACCGCTGTATTATATATGACAGGTGGAGGTCAGTGATGTCACCAGTGATGTCACCGCTGTATTATATGACAGGTGGAGGTCAGTGATGTCACCGCTGTATTATATGATAGGTGGAGGTCAGTGATGACACCGCTGTATTATATGACAGGTGGAGGTCGGTGATGTCACCGCTGTATTATATGACAGGTGGAGGTCGGTGATGTCACCGCTGTATTATATGACAGGTGGAGGTCAGCGATGTCACCGCTGTATTATGTGACAGGTGGAGGTCAGTGGTGTCACCGCTGTATTATATGACAGGTGGAGGTCAGTGATGTCACCAGTGATGTCACCGCTGTATTATATGACAGGTGGAGGTCAGTGATGTCACCGCTGTATTATATGACAGGTGGAGGTCAGTGATGACACCGCTGTATTATATGACAGGTGGAGGTCGGTGATGTCACCGCTGTATTATATGACAGGTGGAGGTCGGTGATGTCACCGCTGTATTATATGACAGGTGGAGGTCAGCGATGTCACCGCTGTATTATGTGACAGGTGGAGGTCAGCGATGTCATCGCTGTATTATATGACAGGTGGAGGTCAGTGATGACACCGCTGTATTATATGACAGGTGGAGGTCAGTGATGTCACCGCTGTATTATATGACAGGTGGAGGTCAGTGATGTCACCGCTGTAGTATATGACAGGTGGAGGTCAGTGATGTCACCGCTGTATTATATGACAGGTGGAGGTCAGTGATGTCACCGCTGTATTATATGACAGGTGGAGGTCAGTGATGTCACCGCTGTATTATGTATGACAGGTGGAGGTCGGTGATGTCACCGCTGTATTATATATGACAGGTGGAGGTCGGTGATGTCACCGCTGTATTATATATGACAGGTGGAGGTCGGTGATGTCACCGCTGTATTATATATGACAGGTGGAGGTCGGTGATGTCACCGCTGTATTATATGACAGGTGGAGGTCAGTGATGTCACCGCTGTATTATATAACAGGTGGAGGTCAGTGATATCACCGCTGTATTATATGACAGGTGGAGGTCAGTGATGTCACCGCTGTATTATATGACAGGTGGAGGTCAGTGATGTCACCGCTGTATTATATGACAGGTGGAGGTCAGTGATGTCACCAGTGTATTATATGACAGGTGGAGGTCAGTGATGTCACCGCTGTATTATATGACAGGTGGAGGTCAGCGATGTCACCGCTGTATTATATGACAGGTGGAGGTCAGTGATGTCACCGCTGTATTATATATGACAGGTGGAGGTCGGTGATGTCACCGCTGTATTATATGACAGGTGGAGGTCAGTGATGTCACCGCTGTATTATATATGACAGGTGGAGGTCGGTGATGTCACCGCTGTATTATATGACAGGTGGAGGTCAGTGATGTCACCGCTGTATTATATGACAGGTGGAGGTCAGCGATGTCACCGCTGTATTATATGACAGGTGGAGGTCAGCGATGTCACCGCTGTATTATATGACAGGTGGAGGTCAGTGATGTCACCGCTGTATTATATATGACAGGTGGAGGTCAGTGATGTCACCGCTGTATTATATATGACAGGTGGAGGTCAGTGATGACACCGCTGTATTATATGACAGGTGAAGGTCAGTGATGTCACCAGTGATGTCACCGCTGTATTATATGACAGGTGGAGGTCAGTGATGTCACCGCTGTATTATATGACAGGTGGAGGTCAGTGATGACACCGCTGTATTATATGACAGGTGGAGGTCAGTGATGTCACCAGTGATGTCACCGCTGTATTATATGACAGGTGGAGGTCAGTGATGTCACCAGTGATGTCATCGCTGTATTATATGACAGGTGGAGGTCAGTGATGTCACCAGTGATGTCACCGCTGTATTATATGACAGGTGGAGGTCAGTGATGTCACCAGTGATGTCACCGCTGTATTATATGACAGGTGGAGGTCAGTGATGTCACCAGTGATGTCACCGCTGTATTATATGACAGGTGGAGGTCAGTGATGTCACCGCTGTATTATATGACAGGTGGAGGTCAGTGATGACACCGCTGTATTATATGACAGGTGGAGGTCGGTGATGTCACCGCTGTATTATATGACAGGTGGAGGTCGGTGATGTCACCGCTGTATTATATGACAGGTGGAGGTCAGCGATGTCACCGCTGTATTATGTGACAGGTGGAGGTCAGCGATGTCATCGCTGTATTATATGACAGGTGGAGGTCAGTGATGACACCGCTGTATTATATGACAGGTGGAGGTCAGTGATGTCACCGCTGTATTATATGACAGGTGGAGGTCAGTGATGTCACCGCTGTAGTATATGACAGGTGGAGGTCAGTGATGTCACCGCTGTATTATATGACAGGTGGAGGTCAGTGATGTCACCGCTGTATTATATGACAGGTGGAGGTCAGTGATGTCACCGCTGTATTATGTATGACAGGTGGAGGTCGGTGATGTCACCGCTGTATTATATATGACAGGTGGAGGTCGGTGATGTCACCGCTGTATTATATATGACAGGTGGAGGTCGGTGATGTCACCGCTGTATTATATATGACAGGTGGAGGTCGGTGATGTCACCGCTGTATTATATGACAGGTGGAGGTCAGTGATGTCACCGCTGTATTATATAACAGGTGGAGGTCAGTGATATCACCGCTGTATTATATGACAGGTGGAGGTCAGTGATGTCACCGCTGTATTATATGACAGGTGGAGGTCAGTGATGTCACCGCTGTATTATATGACAGGTGGAGGTCAGTGATGTCACCAGTGTATTATATGACAGGTGGAGGTCAGTGATGTCACCGCTGTATTATATGACAGGTGGAGGTCAGCGATGTCACCGCTGTATTATATGACAGGTGGAGGTCAGTGATGTCACCGCTGTATTATATATGACAGGTGGAGGTCGGTGATGTCACCGCTGTATTATATGACAGGTGGAGGTCAGTGATGTCACCGCTGTATTATATATGACAGGTGGAGGTCGGTGATGTCACCGCTGTATTATATGACAGGTGGAGGTCAGTGATGTCACCGCTGTATTATATGACAGGTGGAGGTCAGCGATGTCACCGCTGTATTATATGACAGGTGGAGGTCAGCGATGTCACCGCTGTATTATATGACAGGTGGAGGTCAGTGATGTCACCGCTGTATTATATATGACAGGTGGAGGTCAGTGATGTCACCGCTGTATTATATATGACAGGTGGAGGTCAGTGATGACACCGCTGTATTATATGACAGGTGAAGGTCAGTGATGTCACCAGTGATGTCACCGCTGTATTATATGACAGGTGGAGGTCAGTGATGTCACCGCTGTATTATATGACAGGTGGAGGTCAGTGATGACACCGCTGTATTATATGACAGGTGGAGGTCAGTGATGTCACCAGTGATGTCACCGCTGTATTATATGACAGGTGGAGGTCAGTGATGTCACCAGTGATGTCATCGCTGTATTATATGACAGGTGGAGGTCAGTGATGTCACCAGTGATGTCACCGCTGTATTATATGACAGGTGGAGGTCAGTGATGTCACCAGTGATGTCACCGCTGTATTATATGACAGGTGGAGGTCAGTGATGTCACCAGTGATGTCACCGCTGTATTATATGACAGGTGGAGGTCAGCGATGACACCGCTGTATTATATGACAGGTGGAGGTCAGTGATGTCACCGCTGAATTATATGACAGGTGGAGGTCAGTGATGTCACCGCTGTATTATATGACAGGTGGAAGTCAGTGATGTCACCGCTGTATTATATGACAGGTGGAGGTCAGTGATGTCACCAGTGATGTCACCGCTGTATTATATGACAGGTTGACGTCAGTGATGTCACCAGTGATGTCACCGCTGTATTATATGACAGGTGGAGGTCAGTGATGTCACCGCTGTATTATATGACAGGTGGAGGTCAGCGATGTCACCGCTGTATTATGTGACAGGTGGAGGTCAGCGATGTCACCGCTGTATTATGTGACAGGTGGAGGTCAGCGATGTCACCGCTGTATTATATGACAGTTGGAGGTCAGTGATGTCACCGCTGTATTATATGACAGTTGGAGGTCAGTGATGTCACCACTGTATTATATGACAGGTGGAGGTCAGTGATGTCACCGCTGTATTATATGACAGGTGGAGGTCAGTGATGTCACCGCTGTATTATATATGACAGGAGGAGGTCAGCGATGTCACCGCTGTATTATATGACAGTTGGAGGTCAGTGATGTCACCACTGTATTATATGACAGTTGGAGGTCAGTGATGTCACCACTGTATTATATGACAGGTGGAGGTCAGTGATGTCACCGCTGTATTATATGACAGGTGGTGGTCAGCGATGTCACCAGTGATGTCACCGCTGTATTATATGACAGGTGGAGGTCAGTGATGTCACCGCTGTATTATGTGACAGGTGGATGTCAGCGATGTCACCACTGTATTATATGACAGGTGGTGGTCAGCGATGTCACCAGTGATGTCACCGCTGTATTATATGACAGGTGGAGGTCAGCGATGTCACCGCTGTATTATATGACAGGTGGAGGTCAGTGATGTCACCGCTGTATTATGTGACAGGTGGAGGTCAGCGATGTCACCGCTGTATTATATATGACAGGTGGAGGTCAGTGATGTCACCGCTGTATTATATGACAGGTGGAGGTCAGCGATGTCACCACTGTATTATATGACAGGTGGAGGTCAGCGATGTCACCACTGTATTATATGACAGGTGGAGGTCAGTGATGTCACCACTGTATTATATGACAGGTGGAGGTCAGTGATGTCACCGCTGTATTATATGACAGGTGGAGGTCAGCGATGTCACCGCTGTATTATATGACAGGTGGAGGTCAGCGATGTCACCGCTGTATTATATGACAGTTGGAGGTCAGTGATGTCACCGCTGTATTATATGAGAGGTGGAGGTCAGCGATGTCACCGCTGTATTATATGACAGTTGGAGGTCAGTGATGTCACCACTGTATTATATGAGAGGTGGAGGTCAGTGATGTCACCGCTGTATTATATATGACAGGTGGAGGTCAGCGATGTCACCGCTGTATTATATGAGAGGTGGAGGTCAGTGATGTCACCACTGTATTATATGAGAGGTGGAGGTCAGTGATGTCACCACTGTATTATATGACAGGTGGTGGTCAGTGATGTCACCGCTGTATTATATGACAGTTGGAGGTCAGTGATGTCACCACTGTATTATATGAGAGGTGGAGGTCAGTGATGTCACCGCTGTATTATATATGACAGGTGGAGGTCAGCGATGTCACCGCTGTATTATATGACAGGTGGAGGTCAGTGATGTCACCGCTGTATTATATGACAGGTGGTGGTCAGTGATGACACCGCTGTATTATATGAGAGGTGGAGGTCAGCGATGTCACCGCTGTATTATATGACAGTTGGAGGTCAGTGATGTCACCACTGTATTATATGACAGTTGGAGGTCAGCGATGTCACCGCTGTATTATATGACAGGTGGAGGTCAGTGATGTCACCGCTGTATTATATATGACAGGTGGAGGTCAGTGATGTCACCGCTGTATTATATGACAGGTGGAGGTCAGTGATGACACCGCTGTATTATATGACAGGTGGTGGTCAGCGATGTCACCGCTGTATTATATGACAGGTGGAGGTCAGCGATGTCACCGCTGTATTATATGACAGGTGGAGGTCAGTGATGTCACCGCTGTATTATATGACAGTTGGAGGTCAGCGATGTCACCGCTGTATTATATGACAGTTGGAGGTCAGTGATGTCACCACTGTATTATATGAGAGGTGGAGGTCAGTGATGTCACCGCTGTATTATATATGACAGGTGAAGGTCAGTGATGTCAGCGCTGTATTATATGACAGGTGGAGGTCAGTGATGTCACCGCTGAATTATATGACAGGTGGAGGTCAGTGATGTCACCGCTGTATTATATGACAGGTGGAAGTCAGTGATGTCACCGCTGTATTATATGACAGGTGGAGGTCAGTGATGTCACCAGTGATGTCACCGCTGTATTATATGACAGGTGGACGTCAGTGATGTCACCAGTGATGTCACCGCTGTATTATATGACAGGTGGAGGTCAGTGATGTCACCGCTGTATTATATGACAGGTGGAGGTCAGCGATGTCACCGCTGTATTATGTGACAGGTGGAGGTCAGCGATGTCACCGCTGTATTATGTGACAGGTGGAGGTCAGCGATGTCACCGCTGTATTATATGACAGTTGGAGGTCAGTGATGTCACCACTGTATTATATGACAGGTGGAGGTCAGTGATGTCACCGCTGTATTATATGACAGGTGGAGGTCAGTGATGTCACCACTGTATTATATGACAGGTGGAGGTCAGCGATGTCACCGCTGTATTATATGACAGTTGGAGGTCAGTGATGTCACCACTGTATTATATGACAGTTGGAGGTCAGTGATGTCACCACTGTATTATATGACAGGTGGAGGTCAGTGATGTCACCGCTGTATTATATATGACAGGTGGAGGTCAGCGATGTCACCGCTGTATTATATGACAGGTGGTGGTCAGCGATGTCACCAGTGATGTCACCGCTGTATTATATGACAGGTGGAGGTCAGTGATGTCACCGCTGTATTATGTGACAGGTGGATGTCAGCGATGTCACCACTGTATTATATGACAGGTGGTGGTCAGTGATGTCACCGCTGTATTATATGACAGGTGGAGGTCAGTGATGTCACCACTGTATTATATGACAGTTGGAGGTCAGTGATGTCACCACTGTATTATATGACAGGTGGAGGTCAGTGATGTCACCGCTGTATTATATATGACAGGTGGAGGTCAGCGATGTCACCACTGTATTATATGACAGGTGGTGGTCAGCGATGTCACCAGTGATGTCACCGCTGTATTATATGACAGGTGGAGGTCAGTGATGTCACCGCTGTATTATGTGACAGGTGGATGTCAGCGATGTCACCACTGTATTATATGACAGGTGGTGGTCAGCGATGTCACCAGTGATGTCACCGCTGTATTATATGACAGGTGGAGGTCAGCGATGTCACCGCTGTATTATATGACAGGTGGAGGTCAGTGATGTCACCGCTGTATTATGTGACAGGTGGAGGTCAGCGATGTCACCGCTGTATTATATGACAGTTGGAGGTCAGTGATGGCACCACTGTATTATATGACAGGTGGAGGTCAGCGATGTCACCACTGTATTATATGACAGGTGGAGGTCAGTGATGTCACCACTGTATTATATGACAGGTGGAGGTCAGTGATGTCACCGCTGTATTATATGAGAGGTGGAGGTCAGCGATGTCACCGCTGTATTATATGACAGTTGGAGGTCAGTGATGTCACCACTGTATTATATGAGAGGTGGAGGTCAGTGATGTCACCGCTGTATTATATATGACAGGTGGAGGTCAGCGATGTCACCGCTGTATTATATGACAGTTGGAGGTCAGTGATGTCACCACTGTATTATATGACAGGTGGTGGTCAGTGATGACACCGCTGTATTATATGAGAGGTGGAGGTCAGTGATGTCACCACTGTATTATATGAGAGGTGGAGGTCAGTGATGTCACCACTGTATTATATGACAGGTGGAGGTCAGTGATGACACCGCTGTATTATATGACAGTTGGAGGTCAGTGATGTCACCGCTGTATTATATGACAGGTGGAGGTCAGTGATGTCACCGCTGTATTATATATGACAGGTGGAGGTCAGCGATGTCACCGCTGTATTATATGACAGTTGGAGGTCAGTGATGTCACCACTGTATTATATGACAGGTGGTGGTCAGTGATGACACCGCTGTATTATATGAGAGGTGGAGGTCAGTGATGTCACCACTGTATTATATGAGAGGTGGAGGTCAGTGATGTCACCACTGTATTATATGACAGGTGGTGGTCAGTGATGTCACCGCTGTATTATATGACAGTTGGAGGTCAGTGATGTCACCACTGTATTATATGAGAGGTGGAGGTCAGTGATGTCACCGCTGTATTATATATGACAGGTGGAGGTCAGCGATGTCACCGCTGTATTATATGACAGGTGGAGGTCAGTGATGTCACCGCTGTATTATATGACAGGTGGTGGTCAGTGATGACACCGCTGTATTATATGAGAGGTGGAGGTCAGCGATGTCACCGCTGTATTATATGACAGTTGGAGGTCAGTGATGTCACCACTGTATTATATGACAGTTGGAGGTCAGCGATGTCACCGCTGTATTATATGACAGGTGGAGGTCAGTGATGTCACCGCTGTATTATATATGACAGGTGGAGGTCAGCGATGTCACCGCTGTATTATATGACAGGTGGAGGTCAGCGATGTCACCGCTGTATTATATGACAGGTGGAGGTCAGTGATGACACCGCTGTATTATATGACAGGTGGTGGTCAGCGATGTCACCGCTGTATTATATGACAGGTGGAGGTCAGCGATGTCACCGCTGTATTATATGACAGGTGGAGGTCAGTGATGTCACCGCTGTATTATATGACAGGTGGAGGTCAGTGATGTCACCACTGTATTATATGACAGGTGGAGGTCAGTGATGTCACCGCTGTATTATATGACAGTTGGAGGTCAGCGATGTCACCGCTGTATTATATGACAGTTGGAGGTCAGTGATGTCACCACTGTATTATATGAGAGGTGGAGGTCAGTGATGTCACCGCTGTATTATATATGACAGGTGAAGGTCAGTGATGTCAGCGCTGTATTATATGACAGGTGGAGGTCAGCGATGTCACCGCTTTATTATATGACAGGAGGAGGTCAGTGATGTCACCGCTGTATTATATGACAGGTGGAGGTCAGTGATGTCACCGCTGTATTATATGACAGGTGGAGGTCAGTGATGTCACCGCTTTATTATATGACAGGTGGAGGTCAGTGATGTCACCGCTGTATTATATGACAGGTGAAGGTCAGTGATGTCAGCGCTGTATTATATGACAGGTGGAGGTCAGCGATGTCACCGCTTTATTATATGACAGGAGGAGGTCAGTGATGTCACCGCTGTATTATATGACAGGTGGAGGTCAGTGATGTCACCGCTGTATTATATGACAGGTGAAGGTCAGTGATGTCAGCGCTGTATTATATGACAGGTGGAGGTCAGTGATGTCACCGCTGTATTATATGACAGGCGGAGGTCAGTGATGTCACCGCTGTATTATATATGACAGGTGGAGGTCAGTGATGTCAGCGCTGTATTATATGACAGGTGGAGGTAAGTGATGTCACCGCTGTATTATATGACAGGTGGAGGTCAGTGATGTCACCGCTGTATTATATATGACAGGTGGAGGTCAGTGATGTCACCGCTGTATTATATGACAGGTGGAGGTCAGTGATGACACCGCTGTATTATATGACAGGTGGAGGTCAGTGATGTCACCGCTGTATTATATGACAGGTGGAGGTCAGTGATGTCACCGCTGTATTATATGACAGGTGGAGGTCAGTGATGACACCGCTGTATTATATGACAGGTGGAGGTCAGTGATGTCACCGCTGTATTATATGACAGGTGGAGGTCAGTGATGTCACCGCTGTATTATATGACAGGTGGAGGTCAGTGATGTCACCGCTGTATTATATGACAGGTGGAGGTCAGTGATGTCAGCGCTGTATTATATGACAGGTGGAGGTCAGTGATGTCACCGCTGTATTATATAACAGGTGGAGGTCAGTGATGTCACCGCTGTATTATATAACAGGTGGAGGTCTGTGATGTCACCGCTGTATTATATAACAGGTGGAGGTCTGTGATGTCACCGCTGTATTATATAACAGGTGGAGGTCAGTGATGTCACCGCTGTATTATATAACAGGTGGAGGTCAGTGATGTCACCGCTGTATTATATATGACAGGTGGAGGTCAGTGATGTCACCGCTGTATTATATGACAGGTGGAGGTCAGTGATGTCACCGCTGTATTATATATGACAGGTGGAGGTCAGTGATGTCACCGCTGTATTATATGACAGGTGGAGGTCAGTGATGTCACCGCTGTATTATATATGACAGGTGGAGGTCAGTGATGTCACCGCTGTATTATATGACAGGTGGAGGTCAGTGATGTCACCGCTGTATTATATGACAGGTGGAGGTCAGTGATGACACCGCTGTATTATATGACAGGTGGAGGTCAGCGATGTCACCGCTGTATTATATGACAGGTGGAGGTCAGCGATGTCACCGCTGTATTATATGACAGGTGGAGGTCAGTGATGTCACCAGTGATGTCACCGCTGTATTATATATGACAGGTGGAGGTCAGTGATGTCACCGCTGTATTATATGACAGGTGGAGGTCAGTGATGTCACCGCTGTATTATATGACAGGTGGAGGTCAGTGATGTCACCGCTGTATTATATGACAGGTGGAGGTCAGCGATGTCACCGCTGTATTATATGACAGGTGGAGGTCAGCGATGTCACCGCTGTATTATATGACAGGTGGAGGTCAGTGATGACACCGCTGTATTATATGACAGGTGGTGGTCAGCGATGTCACCGCTGTATTATATGACAGGTGGAGGTCAGCGATGTCACCGCTGTATTATATGACAGGTGGAGGTCAGTGATGTCACCGCTGTATTATATGACAGTTGGAGGTCAGCGATGTCACCGCTGTATTATATGACAGTTGGAGGTCAGTGATGTCACCACTGTATTATATGAGAGGTGGAGGTCAGTGATGTCACCGCTGTATTATATATGACAGGTGGAGGTCAGTGATGTCACCGCTGTATTATATGACAGGCGGAGGTCAGTGATGTCACCGCTGTATTATATATGACAGGTGGAGGTCAGTGATGTCAGCGCTGTATTATATGACAGGTGGAGGTCAGTGATGTCACCGCTATATTATATGACAGGTGGAGGTCAGTGATGTCACCGCTGTATTATATATGACAGGTGGAGGTCAGTGATGTCACCGCTGTATTATATGACAGGTGGAGGTCAGTGATGACACCGCTGTATTATATGACAGGTGGAGGTCAGTGATGTCAGCGCTGTATTATATGACAGGTGGAGGTCAGTGATGACACCGCTGTATTATATGACAGGTGGAGGTCAGTGATGTCACCGCTGTATTATATGACAGGTGGAGGTCAGTGATGACACCGCTGTATTATATGACAGGTGGAGGTCAGTGATGACACCGCTGTATTATATGACAGGTGGAGGTCAGTGATGTCAGCGCTGTATTATATGACAGGTGGAGGTCAGTGATGTCACCGCTGTATTATATGACAGGTGGAGGTCAGTGATGACACCGCTGTATTATATGACAGGTGGAGGTCAGTGATGTCACCGCTGTATTATATGACAGGTGGAGGTCAGTGATGTCAGCGCTGTATTATATGACAGGTGGAGGTCAGTGATGTCACCGCTGTATTATATAACAGGTGGAGGTCAGTGATGTCACCGCTGTATTATATAACAGGTGGAGGTCTGTGATGTCACCGCTGTATTATATAACAGGTGGAGGTCAGTGATGTCACCGCTGTATTATATAACAGGTGGAGGTCTGTGATGTCACCGCTGTATTATATAACAGGTGGAGGTCAGTGATGTCACCGCTGTATTATATGACAGGTGGAGGTCAGTGATGTCACCGCTGTATTATATGACAGGTGGAGGTCAGTGATGTCACCGCTGTATTATATGACAGGTGGAGGTCAGTGATGTCACCGCTGTATTATATATGACAGGTGGAGGTCAGTGATGTCACCGCTGTATTATATGACAGGTGGAGGTCAGTGATGTCACCGCTGTATTATATATGACAGGTGGAGGTCAGTGATGTCACCGCTGTATTATATGACAGGTGGAGGTCAGTGATGTCACCGCTGTATTATATGACAGGTGGAGGTCAGTGATGTCACCGCTGTATTATATATGACAGGTGGAGGTCAGTGATGTCACCGCTGTATTATATGACAGGTGGAGGTCAGCGATGTCACCGCTGTATTATATGACAGGTGGAGGTCAGTGATGACACCGCTGTATTATATGACAGATGGAGGTCAGTGATATCACCGCTGTATTATATGACAGGTGGAGGTCAGTGATGTCACCGCTGTATTATATAACAGGTGGAGGTCAGTGATGTCACCGCTGTATTATATAACAGGTGGAGGTCAGTGATGTCACCGCTGTATTATATAACAGGTGGAGGTCAGTGATGTCACCGCTGTATTATATATGACAGGTGGAGGTCAGTGATGTCACCGCTGTATTATATAACAGGTGGAGGTCAGTGATGTCACCGCTGTATTATATATGACAGGTGGAGGTCAGTGATGTCACCACTGTATTATATAACAGGTGGAGGTCAGTGATGTCACCGCTGTATTATATATGACAGGTGGAGGTCAGTGATGTCACCGCTGTATTATATAACAGGTGGAGGTCAGTGATGTCACCGCTGTATTATATAACAGGTGGAGGTCAGTGATGTCACCGCTGTATTATATATGACAGGTGGAGGTCAGTGATGTCACCGCTGTATTATATAACAGGTGGAGGTCAGTGATGTCACCGCTGTATGATATATGACAGGTGGAGGTCAGTGATGTCACCGCTGTATTATATAACAGGTGGAGGTCAGTGATGTCACCGCTGTATTATATGACAGGTGGAGGTCAGTGATGTCACCGCTGTATTATATGACAGGTGGAGGTCAGCGATGTCACCGCTGTATTATATGACAGGTGGAGGTCAGTGATATCACCGCTGTATTATATGACAGGTGGAGGTCAGTGATGTCACCGCTGTATTATATATGACAGGTGGAGGTCGGTGATGTCACCGCTGTATTATATGACAGGTGGAGGTCAGTGATGACACCACTGTATTATATGACAGGTGGAGGTTAGCGGTGTCACCGCTGTATTATATGACAGGTGGAGGTCAGTGATGTCACCGCTGTATTATATGACAGGTGGAGGTCAGTGATGTCACCGCTGTATTATATGACAGGTGGAGGTCAGTGATGTCACCGCTGTATTATATGACAGGTGGAGGTCAGTGATGTCACCGCTGTATTATACGACAGGTGGAGGTCAGTGATGTCACCAGTGATGTCACCGCTGTATTATATGACAGGTGGAGGTCAGTGATGTCACCGCTGTATTATATGACATGTGGAGATCAGTGATGTCACCGCTGTATTATATGACAGGTGGGGGTCAGTGATGTCACCAGTGATGTCACCGCTGTATTATATATGACAGGTGGAGGTCAGTGATGTCACCGCTGTATTATATGACAGGTGGAGGTCAGTGATGTCACCGCTGTATTATATGACAGGTGGAGGTCAGCGATGTCACCGCTGTATTATATGACAGGTGGAGGTCAGTGATGTCACCGCTGTATTATATGACAGGTGGAGGTCAGTGATGTCACCGCTGTATTATATGACAGGTGGAGGTCAGTGATGTCACCGCTGTATTATATGACAGGTGGAGGTCAGTGATGACACCGCTGTATTATATGACAGGTGGAGGTCAGTGATGTCACCGCTGTATTATATAACAGGTGGAGGTCAGTGATGTCACCGCTGTATTATATGACAGGTGGAGGTCAGTGATGTCACCGCTGTATTATATGACAGGTGGAGGTCAGTGATGTCACCAGTGATGTCACCGCTGTATTATATGACAGGTGGAGGTCAGTGATGTCACCGCTGTATTATATGACAGGTGGAGGTCAGTGATGTCACCAGTGATGTCACCGCTGTATTATATGACAGGTGGAGGTCAGTGATGTCACCGCTGTATTATATGACAGGTGGAGGTCAGTGATGTCACCGCTGTATTATATGACAGGTGGAGGTCAGTGATGTCACCGCTGTATTATATGACAGGTGGAGGTCAGTGATGTCACCACTGTATTATATGACAGGTGGATGTCAGTGATGTCACCGCTGTATTATATGACAGGTGGAGGTCAGTGATGTCACCGCTGTATTATATGACAGGTGGAGGTCAGTGATGTCACCGCTGTATTATATGACAGGTGGAGGTCAGTGATGTCACCGCTGTATTATATGACAGGTGGAGGTCAGTGATGTCACCGCTGTATTATATGACAGGTGGAGGTCAGTGATGTCACCGCTGTATTATATGACAGGTGGAGGTCAGTGATGTCACCGCTGTATTATATGACAGGTGGAGGTCAGTGATGTCACCGCTGTTTTATATGACAGGTGGAGGTCAGTGATGTCACCAGTGATGTCACCGCTGTATTATATGACAGGTGGAGGTCAGTGATGTCACCCCTGTATTATATGACAGGTGGAGGTCAGTGATGTCACCGCTGTATTATATGACAGTTGGAGGTCAGTGATGTCACCGCTGTATTATATGACAGGTGGAGGTCAGTGATGTCACCGCTGTATTATATAACAGGTGGAGGTCAGTGATGTCACCGCTGTATTATATGACAGTTGGAGGTCAGTGATGTCACTGCTGTTTTATATGACAGGTGGAGGTCAGTGATGTCACCAGTGATGTCACCGCTGTATTATATGACAGGTGGAGGTCAGTGATGTCACCCCTGTATTATATGACAGGTGGAGGTCAGTGATGTCACCGCTGTATTATATGACAGTTGGAGGTCAGTGATGTCACCGCTGTATTATATGACAGGTGGAGGTCAGTGATGTCACCGCTGTATTATGTGACAGGTGGAGGTCAGTGATGTCACCGCTGTATTATATGACAGGTGGAGGTCAGTGATGTCACCGCTGTATTATATGATAGGTGGAGGTCAGTGATGACACCGCTGTATTATATGACAGGTGGAGGTCGGTGATGTCACCGCTGTATTATATGACAGGTGGAGGTCGGTGATGTCACCGCTGTATTATATGACAGGTGGAGGTCGGTGATGTCACCGCTGTATTATATGACAGGTGGAGGTCAGCGATGTCACCGCTGTATTATATGACAGGTGGAGGTCAGTGATGTCACCACTGTATTATATGACAGGTGGAGGTCAGTGATGTCACCGCTGTATTATATGACAGGTGGAGGTCAGTGATGTCACCGCTGTATTATATGACAGGTGGAGGTCAGCGATGTCACCGCTGTATTATGTGACAGGTGGAGGTCAGTGATGTCACCGCTGTATTATATGACAGGTGGAGGTCAGTGATGTCACCGCTGTATTATATGACAGGTGGAGGTCAGTGATGACACCGCTGTATTATATGACAGGTGGAGGTCGGTGATGTCACCGCTGTATTATATGACAGGTGGAGGTCGGTGATGTCACCGCTGTATTATATGACAGGTGGAGGTCGGTGATGTCACCGCTGTATTATATGACAGGTGGAGGTCAGCGATGTCACCGCTGTATTATATGACAGGTGGAGGTCAGTGATGTCACCACTGTATTATATGACAGGTGGAGGTCAGTGATGTCACCGCTGTATTATATGACAGGTGGAGGTCAGTGATGTCACCAGTGTATTATATATGACAGGTGGAGGTCAGTGATGTCACCGCTGTATTATATGACAGGTGGAGGTCAGCGATGTCACCGCTGTATTATATGACAGGTGGAGGTCAGTGATGTCACCGCTGTATTATATATGACAGGTGGAGGTCGGTGATGTCACCGCTGTATTATATGACAGGTGGAGGTCAGTGATGTCACCGCTGTATTATATATGACAGGTGGAGGTCGGTGATGTCACCGCTGTATTATATGACAGGTGGAGGTCAGCGATGTCACCGCTGTATTATATGACAGGTGGAGGTCAGTGATGTCACCGCTGTGTTATATGACAGGTGGAGGTCAGCGATGTCACCGCTGTATTATATGACAGGTGGAGGTCAGTGATGTCACCGCTGTATTATATATGACAGGTGGAGGTCAGTGATGTCACCACTGTATTATATGACAGGTGGAGGTCAGTGATGACACCGCTGTATTATATGACAGGTGAAGGTCAGTGATGTCACCAGTGATGTCACCGCTGTATTATATGACAGGTGGAGGTCAGTGATGTCACCGCTGTATTATATGACAGGTGGAGGTCAGTGATGACACCGCTGTATTATATGACAGGTGGAGGTCAGTGATGTCACCAGTGATGTCACCGCTGTATTATATGACAGGTGGAGGTCAGTGATGTCACCAGTGATGTCATCGCTGTATTATATGACAGGTGGAGGTCAGTGATGTCACCAGTGATGTCACCGCTGTATTATATGACAGGTGGAGGTCAGTGATGTCACCAGTGATGTCACCGCTGTATTATATGACAGGTGGAGGTCAGCGATGACACCGCTGTATTATATGACAGGTGGAGGTCAGTGATGTCACCGCTGAATTATATGACAGGTGGAAGTCAGTGATGTCACCGCTGTATTATATGACAGGTGGAGGTCAGTGATGTCACCAGTGATGTCACCGCTGTATTATATGACAGGTGGACGTCAGTGATGTCACCAGTGATGTCACCGCTGTATTATATGACAGGTGGAGGTCAGTGATGTCACCGCTGTATTATATGACAGGTGGAGGTCAGCGATGTCACCGCTGTATTATGTGACAGGTGGAGGTCAGCGATGTCACCGCTGTATTATGTGACAGGTGGAGGTCAGCGATGTCACCGCTGTATTATATGACAGTTGGAGGTCAGTGATGTCACCACTGTATTATATGACAGGTGGAGGTCAGTGATGTCACCGCTGTATTATATGACAGGTGGAGGTCAGTGATGTCACCGCTGTATTATATATGACAGGTGGAGGTCAGCGATGTCACCGCTGTATTATATGACAGTTGGAGGTCAGTGATGTCACCACTGTATTATATGACAGTTGGAGGTCAGTGATGTCACCACTGTATTATATGACAGGTGGAGGTCAGTGATGTCACCGCTGTATTATATATGACAGGTGGAGGTCAGCGATGTCACCGCTGTATTATATGACAGGTGGAGGTCAGCGATGTCACCACTGTATTATATGACAGGTGGTGGTCAGCGATGTCACCAGTGATGTCACCGCTGTATTATATGACAGTTGGAGGTCAGTGATGTCACCACTGTATTATATGACAGGTGGAGGTCAGCGATGTCACCACTGTATTATATGACAGGTGGAGGTCAGTGATGACACCGCTGTATTATATAACAGGTGGAGGTCAGTGATGTCACCACTGTATTATATGACAGGTGGAGGTCAGTGATGTCACCGCTGTATTATGTGACAGGTGGAGGTCAGCGATGTCACCGCTGTATTATGTGACAGGTGGAGGTCAGCGATGTCACCGCTGTATTATATGACAGTTGGAGGTCAGTGATGTCACCACTGTATTATATGACAGGTGGAGGTCAGCGATGTCACCACTGTATTATATGACAGGTGGAGGTCAGTGATGTCACCACTGTATTATATGACAGGTGGAGGTCAGTGATGTCACCGCTGTATTATATGACAGGTGGAGGTCAGCGATGTCACCGCTGTATTATATGACAGGTGGAGGTCAGCGATGTCACCGCTGTATTATATGACAGTTGGAGGTCAGTGATGTCACCGCTGTATTATATGAGAGGTGGAGGTCAGCGATGTCACCGCTGTATTATATGACAGTTGGAGGTCAGCGATGTCACCGCTGTATTATATGACAGTTGGAGGTCAGTGATGTCACCACTGTATTATATGAGAGGTGGAGGTCAGTGATGTCACCGCTGTATTATATATGACAGGTGGAGGTCAGCGATGTCACCGCTGTATTATATGACAGGTGGAGGTCAGTGATGTCACCGCTGTATTATATGACAGGTGGAGGTCAGTGATGTCACCGCTGTATTATATGACAGGTGAAGGTCAGTGATGTCAGCGCTGTATTATATGACAGGTGGAGGTCAGTGATGTCACCGCTGTATTATATATGACAGGTGGAGGTCAGTGATGTCACCGCTGTATTATATGACAGGTGGAGGTCAGTGATGACACCGCTGTATTATATGACAGGTGGAGGTCAGTGATGACACCGCTGTATTATATGACAGGTGGAGGTCAGTGATGTCAGCGCTGTATTATATGACAGGTGGAGGTCAGTGATGTCACCGCTGTATTATATGACAGGTGGAGGTCAGTGATGTCAGCGCTGTATTATATGACAGGTGGAGGTCAGCGATGTCACCGCTGTATTATATGACAGGTGGAGGTCTGTGATGTCACCGCTGTATTATATAACAGGTGGAGGTCAGTGATGTCAGCGCTGTATTATATGACAGGTGGAGGTCAGCGATGTCACCGCTGTATTATATATGACAGGTGGAGGTCAGTGATGTCACCGCTGTATTATATATGACAGGTGGAGGTCAGTGATGTCACCGCTGTATTATATATGACAGGTGGAGGTCAGTGATGTCACCGCTGTATTATATGACAGGTGGAGGTCTGTGATGTCACCGCTGTATTATATAACAGGTGGAGGTCAGTGATGTCACCGCTGTATTATATAACAGGTGGAGGTCAGTGATGTCACCGCTGTATTATATATGACAGGTGGAGGTCAGTGATGTCACCGCTGTATTATATGACAGATGGAGGTCAGTGATGTCACCGCTGTATTATATGACAGGTGGAGGTCAGTGATGTCACCGCTGTATTATATGACAGGTGGAGGTCAGTGATGTCACCGCTGTATTATATATGACAGGTGGAGGTCAGTGATGTCACCGCTGTATTATATGACAGGTGGAGGTCAGTGATGTCAGCGCTGTATTATATGACAGGTGGAGGTCAGTGATGTCAGCGCTGTATTATATGACAGGTGGAGGTCAGTGATGTCACCGCTGTATTATATGACAGGTGGAGGTCAGCGATGTCACCGCTGTATTATATGACAGGTGGAGGTCAGTGATGTCACCGCTGTATTATATGACAGGTGGAGGTCAGTGATGACACCGTTGTATTATATAACAGGTGGAGGTCAGTGATGTCACCGCTGTATTATATATGACAGGTGGAGGTCAGTGATGTCACCGCTGTATTATATGACAGGTGGAGGTCAGCGATGTCACCGCTGTATTATATATGACAGGTGGAGGTCAGTGATGTCACCGCTGTATTATATGACAGGTGGAGGTCAGTGATGTCACCGCTGTATTATATATGACAGGTGGAGGTCAGTGATGTCACCGCTGTATTATATAACAGGTGGAGGTCAGTGATGTCACCGCTGTATTATATGACAGGTGGAGGTCTGTGATGTCACCGCTGTATTATATAACAGGTGGAGGTCAGTGATGTCACCACTGTATTATATGACAGGTGGAGGTCAGTGATGTCACCGCTGTATTATATGACAGGTGGAGGTCAGCGATGTCACCGCTGTATTATATATGACAGGTGGAGGTCAGTGATGTCATCGCTGTATTATATGGCAGGTGGAGGTCAGTGATGTCACCGCTGTATTATATATGACAGGTGGAGGTCAGTGATGTCATCGCTGTATTATATGGCAGGTGGAGGTCAGTGATGTCACCGCTGTATTATATGACAGGTGGAGGTCAGTGATGTCACCGCTGTATTATATATGACAGGTGGAGGTCAGTGATGTCACCGCTGTATTATATGACAGGTGGAGGTCAGTGATGTCACCGCTGTATTATATATGACAGGTGGAGGTCAGTGATGTCACCGCTGTATTATATGACAGGTGGAGGTCAGTGATGTCACCGCTGTATTATATATGACAGGTGGAGGTCAGCGATGTCACCGCTGTATTATATGACAGGTGGAGGTCAGCGATGTCACCGTTGTATTATATGACAGGTGGAGGTCAGTGATGACACCGCTGTATTATATGACAGGTGGAGGTCAGTGATGTCACCGCTGTATTATATAACAGGTGGAGGTCAGTGATGTCACCGCTGTATTATATAACAGGTGGAGGTCAGCGATGTCACCGCTGTATTATATGACAGGTGGAGGTCAGCGATATCACCGCTGTATTATATGACAGGTGGAGGTCAGTGATGTCACCGCTGTATTATATGACAGGTGGAGGTCGGTGATGTCACCGCTGTATTATATGACAGGTGGAGGTCAGTGATCACACCGCTGTATTATATGACAGGTGGAGGTCGGTGATGTCACCGCTGTATTATATGACAGGTGGAGGTCAGTGATGACACCGCTGTATTATATGACAGGTGGAGGTCAGTGATGTCACCGCTGTATTATATGACAGGTGGAGGTCAGTGATGTCACCGCTGTATTATATGACAGGTGGAGGTCAGTGATGTCACCGCTGTATTATATGACAGGTGGAGGTCAGTGATGTCACCGCTGTATTATATGACAGGTGGAGGTCAGTGATGTCACCAGTGATGTCACCGCTGTATTACATGACAGGTGGAGGTCAGCGATGTCACCGCTGTATTATATGACAGGTGGAGGTCAGTGATGTCACCGCTGTATTATATGACAGGTGGAGGTCAGTGATGTCACCGCTGTATTATATGACAGGTGGAGGTCAGTGATGTCACCGCTGTATTATATGACAGGTGGAGGTCAGTGATGTCACCGCTGTATTATATGACAGGTGGAGGTCAGCGATGTCACCGCTGTATTATATATGACAGGTGGAGGTCAGTGATGTCACCAGTGATGTCACCGCTGTATTATATGACAGGTGGACGTCAGTGATGTCACCAGTGATGTCACCGCTGTATTATATGACAGGTGGAGGTCAGTGATGTCACCGCTGTATTATATGACAGGTGGAGGTCAGCGATGTCACCGCTGTATTATGTGACAGGTGGAGGTCAGCGATGTCACCGCTGTATTATGTGACAGGTGGAGGTCAGCGATGTCACCGCTGTATTATGTGACAGGTGGAGGTCAGCGATGTCACCGCTGTATTATATGACAGGTGGAGGTCAGCGATGTCACCGCTGTATTATATGACAGTTGGAGGTCAGTGATGTCACCACTGTATTATATGACAGTTGGAGGTCAGTGATGTCACCACTGTATTATATGACAGGTGGAGGTCAGTGATGTCACCGCTGTATTATATATGACAGGTGGAGGTCAGCGATGTCACCGCTGTATTATATGACAGGTGGAGGTCAGCGATGTCACCGCTGTATTATATGACAGGTGGTGGTCAGCGATGTCACCGCTGTATTATATGACAGGTGGAGGTCAGTGATGTCACCAGCGATGTCACCGCTGTATTATATGACAGGTGGAGGTCAGCGAGGTCACCGCTGTATTATATGACAGGTGGAGGTCAGTGATGTCACCGCTGTATTATATGACAGGTGGAGGTCAGCGATGTCACCGCTTTATTATATGACAGGTGGAGGTCAGCGATGTCACCGCTGTATTATATGACAGGTGGAGGTCAGTGATGTCACCGCTGTATTATATGACAGGTGGAGGTCAGTGATGTCACCGCTGTATTATATGACAGGTGGAGGTCAGTGATGTCACCGCTGTATTATATGACAGGTGGAGGTCAGTGATGTCACCACTGTATTATATGACAGGTGGAGGTCAGTGATGTCACCGCTGTATTATATGACAGGCGGAGGTCAGTGATGTCACCGCTGTATTATATATGACAGGTGGAGGTCAGTGATGTCACCAGTGATGTCACCGCTGTATTATATGACAGGTGGAGGTCAGTGATGTCACCGCTGTATTATATATGACAGGTGGAGGTCAGTGATGTCACCGCTGTATTATATAACAGGTGGAGGTCAGTGATGTCACCGCTGTATTATATGACAGGTGGAGGTCAGTGATGACACCGCTGTATTATATGACAGGTGGAGGTCAGTGATGACACCGCTGTATTATATGACAGGTGGAGGTCAGTGATGTCACTGCTGTATTATATGACAGGTGGAGGTCAGTGATGTCACCGCTGTATTATATATGACAGGTGGAGGTCAGTGATGTCACCAGTGATGTCACCGCTGTATTATATAACAGGTGGAGGTCAGTGATGTCACCGCTGTATTATATGACAGGTGGAGGTCAGTGATGTCACCGCTGTATTATATATGACAGGTGGAGGTCAGTGATGTCACCGCTGTATTATATATGACAGGTGGAGGTCAGTGATGTCACCGCTGTATTATATGACAGGTGGAGGTCAGTGATGACACCGCTGTATTATATGACAGGTGGAGGTCAGTGATGACACCGCTGTATTATATGACAGGTGGAGGTCAGTGATGTCACCGCTGTATTATATAACAGGTGGAGGTCAGTGATGTCACTGCTGTATTATATGACAGGTGGAGGTCAGCGATATCACCGCTGTATTATATGACAGGTGGAGGTCAGTGATGTCACCGCTGTATTATATGACAGGTGGAGGTCAGTGATGTCACCGCTGTATTATATGACAGGTGGAGGTCAGTGATGACACCGCTGTATTATATGACAGGTGGAGGTCAGTGATGTCACCGCTGTATTATATGACAGGTGGAGGTCAGTGGTGTCACCGCTGTATTATATGACAGGTGGAGGTCAGTGATGTCACCGCTGTATTATATGACAGGTGGAGGTCAGTGATGTCACCGCTGTATTATATGACAGGTGGAGATCAGTGATGTCACCGCTGTATTATATGACAGGTGGAGGTCAGTGATGTCACCGCTGTATTATATGACAGTTGGAGGTCAGTGATGTCACCGCTGTATTATATGACAGGTGGAGGTCAGTGATGTCACCGCTGTATTATATGACAGGTGGAGGTCAGCGATGTCACCGCTGTATTATATGACAGGTGGAGGTCAGCGATGTCACCGCTGTATTATAGGACAGGTGGAGGTCAGTGATGTCACCGCTGTATTATATGACAGGTGGAGGTCAGTGATGTCACCGCTGTATTATATGACAGGTGGAGGTCAGTGATGTCACCGCTGTATTATATGACAGGTGGAGGTCAGCGATGTCACCGCTGTATTATATGACAGGTGGAGGTCAGTGATGTCACCGCTGTATTATATGACAGGTGGAGGTCAGTGATGTCACCGCTGTATTATATGACAGGTGGAGGTCAGCGATGTCACCGCTGTATTATATGACAGGTGGAGGTCAGCGATGTCACCGCTGTATTATATGACAGGTGGAGGTCAGTGATATCACCGCTGTATTATATGACAGGTGGAGGTCAGTGATGTCACCGCTGTATTATATGACAGGTGGAGGTCAGTGATGTCACCGCTGTATTATATGACAGGTGGAGGTCAGTGATGTCACCAGTGATGTCACCGCTGTATTATATAACAGGTGGAGGTCAGTGATGTCACCGCTGTATTATATAACAGGTGGAGGTCAGTGATGTCACCGCTGTATTATATGACAGGTGGAGGTCAGTGATGTCACCGCTGTATTATATAACAGGTGGAGGTCAGTGATGTCACCAGTGATGTCACCGCTGTATTATATGACAGGTGGCAGTCAGTGATGTCACCAGTGATGTCACCGCTGTATTATATGACAGGTGGAGGTCAGTGATGTCACCGCTGTATTATATGACAGGTGGAGGTCAGTGATGTCACCGCTGTATTATATGACAGGTGGAGGTCAGTGATGTCACCAGTGATGTCACCGCTGTATTATATGACAGGTGGAGGTCAGTGATGTCACCGCTGTATTATATGACAGGTGGAGGTCAGCGATGTCACCGCTGTATTATATGACAGGTGGAGGTCAGCGATGTCACCGCTGTATTATATGACAGGTGGAGGTCAGTGATGTCACCGCTGTATTATATGACAGGTGGAGGTCAGCGATGTCACCGCTGTATTATATGACAGGTGGAGGTCAGTGATGTCGCCGCTGTATTATATGACAGGTGGAGGTCAGTGATGTCACCACTGTATTATATGACAGGTGGAGGTCAGTGATGTCACCGCTGTATTATATGACAGGTGGAGGTCAGTGATGTCACCACTGTATTATATGACAGGTGGAGGTCAGTGATGTCACCGCTGTATTATATGACAGGTGGAGGTCAGCGATGTCACCGCTGTATTATATGACAGGTGGAGGTCAGTGATGTCGCCGCTGTATTATATGACAGGTGGAGGTCAGTGATGTCACCGCTGTATTATATGACAGGTGGAGGTCAGCGATGTCACCGCTGCATTATATTTGACAGGTGGAGGTCAGCGATGTCACCGCTGTATTATATATGACAGGTGGAGGTCAGTGATGTCACCGTTGTATTATATATGACAGGTGGAGGTCAGCGATGTCACGGCTGTATTATATGACAGGTGGAGGTCAGTGATGTCTCCGCTGTATTATATGACAGGTGGAGGTCAGCGATGTCACCGCTGTATTATATGACAGGTGGAGGTCAGTGATGTCACCGCTGTATTATATGACAGGTGGAGGTCAGCGATGTCACCGCTGTATTATATGACAGGTGGAGGTCAGCGATGTCACCGCTGTATTATATGACAGGTGGAGGTCAGTGATGACACCGCTGTATTATATGACAGGTGGAGGTCAGTGATGTCGCCGCTGTATTATATGACAGGTGGAGGTCAGTGATGTCACCGCTGTATTATATGACAGGTGGAGGTCAGTGATGTCACCGCTGCATTATATATGACAGGTGGAGGTCAGTGATGTCACCGCTGTATTATATGACAGGTGGAGGTCAGCGATGTCACCGCTGTATTATATATGACAGGTGGAGGTCAGCGATGTCACCAGCGATGACACCGCTGTATTATATGACAGGTGGAGGTCAGTGATGTCACCGCTGTATTATATGACAGGTGGAGGTCAGTGATGTCACCGCTGTATTATATGACAGGTGGAGGTCAGAGATGTCACCGCTGTATTATATGACAGGTGGAGGTCAGCGATGTCACCGCTGTATTATATATGACAGGTGGAGGTCAGTGATGTCACCGCTGTATTATATGACAGGTGGAGGTCAGCGATGTCACCAGCGATGACACCGCTGTATTGTATGACAGGTGGAGGTCAGTGATGTCACCGCTGTATTATATGACAGGTGGAGGTCAGTGATGTCACCGCTGTATTATATGACAGGTGGAGGTCAGTGATGTCACCGCTGTATTATATGACAGGTGGAGGTCAGTGATGTCACCGCTGTATTATATGACAGGTGGAGGTCAGTGATGTCACCGCTGTATTATATGACAGGTGGAGGTCAGTGATGTCACCGCTGTATTATATGACAGGTGGAGGTCAGCGATGTCACCGCTGTATTATATGACAGGTGGAGGTCAGTGATGTCACCGCTGTATTATATGACAGGTGGAGGTCAGTGATGTCACCGCTGTATTATATGACAGGTGGAGGTCAGAGATGTCACCGCTGTATTATATGACAGGTGGAGGTCAGTGATGTCACCGCTGTATTATATGACAGGTGGAGGTCAGTGATGACACCACTGTATTATATGACAGGTGGAGGTCAGTGATGTCACCGCTGTATTATATGACAGGTGGAGGTCAGTGATGTCACCGCGGTATTATATGACAGGTGGAGGTCAGCGATGTCACCGCTGTATTATATGACAGGTGGAGGTCAGTGATGTCACCAGTGATGTCACCGCTGTATTATATATGACAGGTGGAGGTCAGCGATGTCACCGCTGTATTATATATGACAGGTGGAGGTCAGCGATGTCACCGCTGTATTATATATGACAGGTGGAGGTCAGTGATATCACCGCTGTATTATATAACAGGTGGAGGTCAGTGATGTCACCGCTGTATTATATAACAGGTGGAGGTCAGTGATGTCACCGCTGTATTATATGACAGGTGGAGGTCAGTGATGTCACCGCTGTATTATATGACAGGTGGAGGTCAGTGATGTCACCGCTGTATTATATGACAGGTGGAGGTCAGTGATGTCACCGCTGTATTATATGACAGGTGGAGGTCAGTGATGTCACCGCTGTATTATATGACAGGTGGAGGTCAGTGATGTCACCGCTGTATTATATGACAGGTGGAGGTCAGTGATGTCACCGCTGTATTATATAACAGGTGGAGGTCAATGATGTCACCGCTGTATTATATGACAGGTGGAGGTCAGTGATGTCACCAGTGATGTCACCAGTGATGTCACCGCTGTATTATATGACAGGTGGAGGTCAGTGATGTCACCGCTGTATTATATGACAGGTGGAGGTCAGTGATGTCACCAGTGATGTCACCGCTGTTTTATATGACAGGTGGAGGTCAGCGATGTCACCGCTGTATTATATGACAGGTGGAGGTCAGCGATGTCACCTCTGTATTATATGACAGGTGGAGGTCAGTGATGTCACCGCTGTATTATATATGACAGGTGAAGGTCAGCGATGTCACCGCTGTATTATATGACAGGTGGAGGTCAGCGATGTCACCGCTGTATTATATGACAGGTGGAGGTCAGCGATGTCACCGCTGTATTATATGACAGGTGGAGGTCAGTGATGTCACCGCTGTATTATATGACAGGTGGAGGTCAGCGATGTCACCGCTGTATTATATGACAGGTGGAGGTCAGCGATGTCACCGCTGTATTATATGACAGGTGGAGGTCAGCGATGTCACCGCTGTATTATATGACAGGTGGAGGTCAGCGATGTCACCGCTGTATTATATGACAGGTGGAGGTCAGTGATGTCACCGCTGTATTATATATGACAGGTGGAGGTCAGCGATGTCACCGCTGTATTATATGACAGGTGGAAGTCAGCGATGTCACCGCTGTATTATATGACAGGTGGAGGTCAGCGATGTCACCGCTGTATTATATGACAGGTGGAGGTCAGTGATGTCACCGCTGTATTATATGACAGGTGGAGGTCAGTGATGTCACCGCTGTATTATATAACAGGTGGAGGTCAGCGATGTCACCGCTGTATTATATGACAGGTGGAGGTCAGTGATGTCACCGCTGTATTATATGACAGGTGGAGGTCAGTGATGTCACCGCTGTATTATATATGACAGGTGGAGGTCAGCGATGTCACCGCTGTATTATATATAACAGGTGGAGGTCAGCGATGTCACCGCTGTATTATATGACAGGTGGAGGTCAGCGATGTCACCGCTGTATTATATGACAGGTGGAGGTCAGTGATGTCACCGCTGTATTATATATGACAGGTGGAGGTCAGTGATGTCACCGCTGTATTATATATAACAGGTGGAGGTCAGCGATGTCACCGCTGTATTATATGACAGGTGGAGGTCAGCGATGTCACCGCTGTATTATATGACAGGTGGAGGTCAGTGATGTCACCGCTGTATTATATATGACAGGTGGAGGTCAGTGATGTCACCGCTGTATTATATGACAGGTAGAGGTCAGTGATGTCACCAGTGATGTCACCGCTGTATTATATAACAGGTGGAGGTCAGTGATGTCACCGCTGTATTATATAACAGGTGGAGGTCAGTGATGTCACCGCTGTATTATATGACAGGTGGAGGTCAGTGATGTCACCGCTGTATTATATGACAGGTGGAGGTCAGTGATGTCACCAGTGATGTCACCGCTGTATTATATAACAGGTGGAGGTCAGTGATGTCACCGCTGTATTATATAACAGGTGGAGGTCAGTGATGTCACCGCTGTATTATATGACAGGTGGAGGTCAGTGATGTCACCGCTGTATTATATGACAGGTGGAGGTCAGTGATGTCACCAGTGATGTCACCGCTGTATTATATAACAGGTGGAGGTCAGTGATGTCACCGCTGTATTATATGACAGGTGGAGGTCAGTGATGTCACCGCTGTATTATATGACAGGTGGAGGTCAGTGATGTCACCAGTGATGTCACCGCTGTTTTATATGACAGGTGGAGGTCAGCGATGTCACCGCTGTATTATATGACAGGTGGAGGTCAGCGATGTCACCGCTGTATTATATGACAGGTGGAGATCAGTGATGACACCGCTGTATTATATATGACAGGTGGAAGTCAGCGATGTCACCGCTGTATTATATGACAGGTGGAGGTCCGTGATGTCACCGTGGTATTATATGACAGGTGGAGGTCAGTGATGTCACCACGGTATTATATGACAGGTGGAGGTCAGTGATGTCACCGCTGTATTATATGACAGGTAGAGGTCAGTGATGTCACCAGTGATGTCACCGCTGTATTATATAACAGGTGGAGGTCAGTGATGTCACCAGTGATGTCACCGCTGTATTATATGACAGGTGGAGGTCAGTGATGTCACCACTGTATTATATGATAGGTGGAGGTCAGTGATGTCACCGCTGTATTATATATGACAGGTGGAGGTCAGCGATGTCACCGCTGTATTATATATGACAGGTGGAGGTCAGTGATGTCACCGCTGTATTATATGACAGGTAGAGGTCAGTGATGTCACCAGTGATGTCACCGCTGTATTATATGACAGGTGGAGGTCAGTGATGTCACCGCTGTATTATATGACAGGTGGAGGTCAGTGATGTCACCGCTGTATTATATATGACAGGTGGAGGTCAGTGATGTCACCACTGTATTATATGACAGGTGGAGGTCAGTGATGACACCGCTGTATTATATGACAGGTGGAGGTCAGTGATGTCACCGCTGTATTATATGACAGGTGGAGGTCAGTGATGTCACCGCTGTATTATATAACAGGTGGAGGTCAATGATGTCACCGCTGTATTATATGACAGGTGGAGGTCAGTGATGTCACCAGTGATGTCACCAGTGATGTCACCGCTGTATTATATGACAGGTGGAGGTCAGTGATGTCACCAGTGATGTCACCGCTGTTTTATATGACAGGTGGAGGTCAGCGATGTCACCGCTGTATTATATGACAGGTGGAGGTCAGCGATGTCACCTCTGTATTATATGACAGGTGGAGGTCAGTGATGTCACCGCTGTATTATATATGACAGGTGGAGGTCAGTGATGTCACCGCTGTATTATATGACAGGTGGAGGTCAGCGATGTCACCGCTGTATTATATGACAGGTGGAGGTCAGCGATGTCACCGCTGTATTATATGACAGGTGGAGGTCAGCGATGTCACCACTGTATTATATGACAGGTGGAGGTCAGTGATGTCACCGCTGTATTATATGACAGGTGGAGGTCAGCGATGTCACCGCTGTATTATATGACAGGTGGAGGTCAGCGATGTCACCGCTGTATTATATGACAGGTGGAGGTCAGCGATGTCACCGCTGTATTATATGACAGGTGGAGGTCAGCGATGTCACCGCTGTATTATATGACAGGTGGAGGTCAGTGATGTCACCGCTGTATTATATATGACAGGTGGAGGTCAGCGATGTCACCGCTGTATTATATGACAGGTGGAGGTCAGCGATGTCACCGCTGTATTATATGACAGGTGGAGGTCAGCGATGTCACCGCTGTATTATATGACAGGTGGAGGTCAGCGATGTCACCGCTGTATTATATGACAGGTGGAGGTCAGTGATGACACCGCTGTATTATATGACAGGTGGAGGTCAGTGATGTCACCGCTGTATTATATGACAGGTGGAGGTCAGTGATGTCACCGCTGTATTATATATGACAGGTGGAGGTCAGCGATGTCACCGCTGTATTATATATGACAGGTGGAGGTCAGCGATGTCACCGCTGTATTATATGACAGGTAGAGGTCAGTGATGTCACCAGTGATGTCACCGCTGTATTATATAACAGGTGGAGGTCAGTGATGTCACCAGTGATGTCACCGCTGTATTATATGACAGGTGGAGGTCAGTGATGTCACCACTGTATTATATGACAGGTGGAGGTCAGTGATGTCACCGCTGTATTATATATGACAGGTGGAGGTCAGCGATGTCACCGCTGTATTATATATGACAGGTGGAGGTCAGTGATGTCACCGCTGTATTATATGACAGGTAGAGGTCAGTGATGTCACCAGTGATGTCACCGCTGTATTATATAACAGGTGGAGGTCAGTGATGTCACCGCTGTATTATATAACAGGTGGAGGTCAGTGATGTCACCGCTGTATTATATGACAGGTGGAGGTCAGTGATGTCACCGCTGTATTATATATGACAGGTGGAGGTCAGCGATGTCACCGCTGTATTATATATGACAGGTGGAGGTCAGCGATGTCACCGCTGTATTATATGACAGGTAGAGGTCAGTGATGTCACCAGTGATGTCACCGCTGTATTATATGACAGGTAGAGGTCAGTGATGTCACCAGTGATGTCACCGCTGTATTATATGACAGGTCGAGGTCAGTGATGTCACCACTGTATTATATGACAGGTGGAGGTCAGTGATGTCACCGCTGTATTATATATGACAGGTGGAGGTCAGCGATGTCACCGCTGTATTATATATGACAGGTGGAGGTCAGTGATGACACCGCTGTATTATATGACAGGTAGAGGTCAGTGATGTCACCAGTGATGTCACCGCTGTATTATATAACAGGTGGAGGTCAGTGATGTCACCGCTGTATTATATAACAGGTGGAGGTCAGTGATGTCACCGCTGTATTATATGACAGGTGGAGGTCAGTGATGTCACCGCTGTATTATATGACAGGTGGAGGTCAGTGATGTCACCAGTGATGTCACCGCTGTATTATATAACAGGTGGAGGTCAGTGATGTCACCGCTGTATTATATAACAGGTGGAGGTCAGTGATGTCACCGCTGTATTATATGACAGGTGGAGGTCAGTGATGTCACCGCTGTATTATATGACAGGTGGAGGTCAGTGATGTCACCAGTGATGTCACCGCTGTATTATATAACAGGTGGAGGTCAGTGATGTCACCGCTGTATTATATGACAGGTGGAGGTCAGTGATGTCACCGCTGTATTATATAACAGGTGGAGGTCAATGATGTCACCGCTGTATTATATGACAGGTGGAGGTCAGTGATGTCACCAGTGATGTCACCGCTGTATTATATGACAGGTGGAGGTCAGTGATGTCACCGCTGTATTATATGACAGGTGGAGGTCAGTGATGTCACCAGTGATGTCACCGCTGTTTTATATGACAGGTGGAGGTCAGCGATGTCACCGCTGTATTATATGACAGGTGGAGGTCAGTGATGTCACCGCTGTATTATATGACAGGTGGAGGTCAGTGATGTCACCGCTGTATTATATGACAGGTGGAGGTCAGTGATGACACCGCTGTATTATATATGACAGGTGGAGGTCAGCGATGTCACCGCTGTATTATATGACAGGTGGAGGTCCGTGATGTCACCGTGGTATTATATGACAGGTGGAGGTCAGTGATGTCACCACGGTATTATATGACAGGTGGAGGTCAGTGATGTCACCGCTGTATTATATATGACAGGTGGAGGTCAGCGATGTCACCGCTGTATTATATGACAGGTGGAGGTCCGTGATGTCACCGTGGTATTATATGACAGGTGGAGGTCAGTGATGTCACCACGGTATTATATGACAGGTGGAAGACAGTGATGTCACCGCTGTATTATATGACAGGTGGAGGTCAGTGATGTCACCGCGGTATTATATGACAGGTGGAGGTCAGTGATGTCACCGCTGTATTATATATGACAGGTGGAGGTCAGTGATGTCACCACTGTATTATATGACAGGTGGAGGTCAGCGATGTCACCACTGTATTATATGACAGGTGGAGGTCAGTGATGTCACCACTGTATTATATATGACAGGTGGAGGTCAGCGATGTCACCGCTGTATTATATGACAGGTGGAGGTCCGTGATGTCACCGTGGTATTATATGACAGGTGGAGGTCAGTGATGTCACCACGGTATTATATGACAGGTGGAGGTCAGTGATGTCACCGCTGTATTATATGACAGGTGGAGGTCAGTGATGTCACCGCGGTATTATATGACAGGTGGAGGTCAGTGATGTCACCGCTGTATTATATGACAGGTGGAGGTCAGCGATGTCACCGCTGTATTATATGACAGGTGGAGGTCAGTGATGTCACCGCTGTATTATATGACAGGTGGAGGTCAGCGATGTCACCGCTGTATTATATGACAGGTGGAGGTCAGTGATGTCACCGCTTTATTATATGACAGGTGGAGGTCAGTGATGTCACCACTGTATTATATGACAGGTGGAGGTCAGCGATGTCACCGCTTTATTATATGACAGGTGGAGGTCAGCGATGTCACCGCTGTATTATATGACAGGTGGAGGTCAGTGATGTCACCGCTGTATTATATGACAGGTGGAGGTCAGTGATGTCACCGCTGTATTATATGACAGGTGGAGGTCAGTGATGTCACCGCTGTATTATATGACAGGTGGAGGTGAGTGATGTCACCGCTGTATTATATGACAGGTGGAGGTCAGTGATGTCACCGCTGTATTATATGACAGGTGGAGGTCAGTGATGTCACCGCTGTATTATATGACAGGTGGAGGTCAGTGATGTCACCGCTGTATTATATGACAGGTGGAGGTCAGTGATGTCACCGCTGTATTATATGACAGGTGGAGGTCAGCGATGTCACCGCTGTATTATATATGACAGGTGGAGGTCAGCGATGTCACCGCTGTATTATATGACAGGTGGAGGTCAGCGATGTCACCGCTGTATTATATGACAGGTGGAGGTCAGTGATGTCACCGCTGTATTATATGACAGGTGGAGGTCAGCGATGTCACCGCTGTATTATATGACAGGTGGAGGTCAGTGATGTCACCGCTGTATTATATGACAGGTGGAGGTCAGTGATGTCACCGCTGTATTATATATGACAGGTGGAGGTCAGCGATGTCACCGCTGTATTATATGACAGGTGGAGGTCAGTGATGTCACCGCTGTATTACATGACAGGTGGAGGTCAGTGATGTCACCGCTGTATTATATGACAGGTGGAGGTCAGTGATGTCACCACTGTATTATATGACAGGTGGAGGTCAGTGATGTCACCGCTGTATTATATGACAGGTGGAGGTCAGCGATGTCACCGCTGTATTATATATGACAGGTGGAGGTCAGCGATGTCACCGCTGTATTATATATGACAGGTGGAGGTCAGTGATGTCACCGCTGTATTATATATGACAGGTGGAGGTCAGCGATGTCACCAGCGATGACACCGCTGTATTATATGACAGGTGGAGGTCAGTGATGTCACCGCTGTATTATATATGACAGGTGGTGGTCAGCGATGTCACCGCTGTATTATATATGACAGGTGGAGGTCAGTGATGTCACCGCTTTATTATATGACAGGTGGAGGTCAGTGATGTCACCGCTGTATTATATGACAGGTGGAGGTCAGTGATGTCACCAGTGATGTCACCGCTGTATTATATGACAGGTGGAGGTCAGTGATGTCACCGCTGTATTATATGACAGGTGGAGGTCAGTGATGTCACCGCTGTATTATATGACAGGTGGAGGTCGGTGATGTCACCGCTTTATTATATGACAGGTGGAGGTCAGTGATGTCACCGCTGTATTATATGACAGGTGGAGGTCAGTGATGTCACCAGTGATGTCACCGCTGTATTATATGACAGGTGGAGGTCAGTGATGTCACCGCTGTATTATATGACAGGTGGAGGTCAGTGATGTCACCACTGTATTATATGACAGATGGAGGTCAGTGATGTCACCGCTGTATTATATGACAGGTGGAGGTCAGTGATGTCACTGCTGTATTATATGACAGGTGGAGGTCGGTGATGTCACCGCTGTATTATATGACAGGTGGAGGTCAGTGATGTCACCGCTGTATTATATAACAGGTGGAGGTCAGTGATGTCACCGCTGTATTATATGACAGGTGAAGGTCAGTGATGTCACTGCTGTATTATATGACAGGTGGAGGTCGGTGATGTCACCGCTGTATTATATGACAGGTGGAGGTCAGTGATGTCACCGCTGTATTATATAACAGGTGGAGGTCAGTGATGTCACCGCTGTATTATATAACAGGTGGAGGTCAGTGATGTCACCGCTGTATTATATAACAGGTGGAGGTCAGTGATGTCACCGCTGTATTATATAACAGGTGGAGGTCAGTGATGTCACCGCTGTATTATATAACAGGTGGAGGTCAGTGATGTCACCGCTGTATTATATGACAGGTGGAGGTCAGCGATGTCACCGCTGTATTATATAACAGGTGGAGGTCAGTGATGTCACCACTGTATTATATAACAGGTGGAGGTCAGTGATGTCACCGCTGTATTATATAACAGGTGGAGGTCAGTGATGACACCGCTGTATTATATGACAGGTGGAGGTCAGTGATGACACCGCTGTATTATATGACAGGTGGAGGTCAGTGATGTCACCACTGTATTATATGACAGGTGGAGGTCAGTGATGACACCGCTGTATTATATGACAGGTGGAGGTCAGTGATGTCACCGTTGTATTATATGACAGGTGGAGGTCAGTGATGTCACCACTGTATTATATGACAGGTGGAGGTCAGTGATGTCACCACTGTATTATATGACAGGTGGAGGTCAGTGATGTCACCGCTGTATTATATGACAGGTGGAGGTCAGCGATGTCACCGCTGTATTATATGACAGGTGGAGGTCAGTGATGTCACCGCTGTATTATATGACAGGTGGAGGTCAGTGATGTCACCAGTGTTGTCAGCGCTGTATTATATGACAGGTGGAGGTCAGTGATGTCACCGCTGTATTATATGACAGGTGGAGGTCAGTGATGTCACCGCTGTATTATATGACAGGTGGAGGTCAGTGATGTCACCGCTGTATTATATGACAGGTGGAGGTCAGTGATGTCACCGCTGTATTATATGACAGATGGAGGTCAGTGATGTCACCGCTGTATTATATGACAGGTGGAGGTCAGTGATGTCACCGCTGTATTATATGACAGGTGGAGGTCAGTGATGTCACCGCTGTATTATATAACAGGTGGAGGTCAGTGATGTCACCGCTGTATTATATGACAGGTGGAGGTCAGTGATGTCACCAGTGATGTCACCGCTGTATTATATGACAGGTGGAGGTCAGTGATGTCACCGCTGTATTATATGACAGGTGGAGGTCAGTGATGTCACCGCTGTATTATATGACAGGTGGAGGTCAGTGATGTCACCGCTGTATTATATGACAGGTGGAGGTCAGTGATGTCACCACTGTATTATATGACAGGTGGATGTCAGTGATGTCACCGCTGTATTATATGACAGGTGGAGGTCAGTGATGTCACCGCTGTATTATATGACAGGTGGAGGTCAGTGATGTCACCGCTGTATTATATGACAGGTGGAGGTCAGTGATGTCACCGCTGTATTATATGACAGGTGGAGGTCAGTGATGTCACCGCTGTATTATATGACAGGTGGAGGTCAGTGATGTCACCGCTGTATTATATGACAGGTGGAGGTCAGTGATGTCACCGCTGTATTATATGACAGGTGGAGGTCAGTGATGTCACCGCTGTTTTATATGACAGGTGGAGGTCAGTGATGTCACCAGTGATGTCACCGCTGTATTATATGACAGGTGGAGGTCAGTGATGTCACCGCTGTATTATATGACAGTTGGAGGTCAGTGATGTCACCGCTGTATTATATGACAGGTGGAGGTCAGTGATGACACCGCTGTATTATATAACAGGTGGAGGTCAGTGATGTCACCGCTGTATTATATGACAGTTGGAGGTCAGTGATGTCACTGCTGTTTTATATGACAGGTGGAGGTCAGTGATGTCACCAGTGATGTCACCGCTGTATTATATGACAGGTGGAGGTCAGTGATGTCACCCCTGTATTATATGACAGGTGGAGGTCAGTGATGTCACCGCTGTATTATATGACAGTTGGAGGTCAGTGATGTCACCGCTGTATTATATGACAGGTGGAGGTCAGTGATGTCACCGCTGTATTATATGACAGGTGGAGGTCAGTGATGTCACCGCTGTATTATATGATAGGTGGAGGTCAGTGATGACACCGCTGTATTATATGACAGGTGGAGGTCGGTGATGTCACCGCTGTATTATATGACAGGTGGAGGTCGGTGATGTCACCGCTGTATTATATGACAGGTGGAGGTCAGTGATGTCACCGCTGTATTATATGACAGATGGAGGTCAGTGATGACACCGCTGTATTATATGACAGGTGGAGGTCAGTGATGTCACCGCTGTATTATATGACAGGTGGAGGTCAGTGATGTCACCGCTGTATTATATGACAGGTGGAGGTCAGTGATGTCACCGCTGTATTATATGACAGGTGGAGGTCAGTGATGTCACCGCTGTATTATATGACAGGTGGAGGTCAGTGATGTCACCGCTGTATTATATGATAGGTGGAGGTCAGTGATGACACCGCTGTATTATATGACAGGTGGAGGTCGGTGATGTCACCGCTGTATTATATGACAGGTGGAGGTCAGTGATGTCACCGCTGTATTATATGACAGGTGGAGGTCAGTGATGTCACCGCTGTATTATATAACAGGTGGAGGTCAGTGATGTCACCGCTGTATTATATGACAGGTGGAGGTTAGTGATGTCACCAGTGATGTCACCGCTGTATTATATGACAGGTGGAGGTCAGTGATGTCACCGCTGTATTATATGACAGGTGGAGGTCAGTGATGTCACCGCTGTATTATATGACAGGTGGAGGTCAGTGATGTCACCGCTGTATTATATGACAGGTGGAGGTCAGTGATGTCACCACTGTATTATATGACAGGTGGATGTCAGTGATGTCACCGCTGTATTATATGACAGGTGGAGGTCAGTGATGTCACCGCTGTATTATATGACAGGTGGAGGTCAGTGATGTCACCGCTGTATTATATGACAGGTGGAGGTCAGTGATGTCACCGCTGTATTATATGACAGGTGGAGGTCAGTGATGTCACCGCTGTATTATATGACAGGTGGAGGTCAGTGATGTCACCGCTGTATTATATGACAGGTGGAGGTCAGTGATGTCACCGCTGTATTATATGACAGGTGGAGGTCAGTGATGTCACCGCTGTTTTATATGACAGGTGGAGGTCAGTGATGTCACCAGTGATGTCACCGCTGTATTATATGACAGGTGGAGGTCAGTGATGTCACCGCTGTATTATATGACAGTTGGAGGTCAGTGATGTCACCGCTGTATTATATGACAGGTGGAGGTCAGTGATGTCACCGCTGTATTATATGACAGGTGGAGGTCAGTGATGACACCGCTGTATTATATGACAGTTGGAGGTCAGTGATGTCACCGCTGTATTATATGACAGGTAGAGGTCAGTGATGTCACCGCTGTATTATATGACAGGTGGAGGTCAGTGATGTCACCGCTGTATTATATGACAGGTGGAGGTCAGCGATGACACCGCTGTATTATATGACAGGTGGAGGTCAGTGATGTCACCGCTGTATTATATAACAGGTGGAGGTCAGTGATGTCACCGCTGTATTATATGACAGTTGGAGGTCAGTGATGTCACTGCTGTTTTATATGACAGGTGGAGGTCAGTGATGTCACCAGTGATGTCACCGCTGTATTATATGACAGGTGGAGGTCAGTGATGTCACCCCTGTATTATATGACAGGTGGAGGTCAGTGATGTCACCGCTGTATTATATGACAGTTGGAGGTCAGTGATGTCACCGCTGTATTATATGACAGGTGGAGGTCAGTGATGTCACCGCTGTATTATATGACAGGTGGAGGTCAGTGATGTCACCGCTGTATTATATGATAGGTGGAGGTCAGTGATGACACCGCTGTATTATATGACAGGTGGAGGTCGGTGATGTCACCGCTGTATTATATGACAGGTGGAGGTCGGTGATGTCACCGCTGTATTATATGACAGGTGGAGGTCAGCGATGTCACCGCTGTATTATGTGACAGGTGGAGGTCAGTGATGTCACCGCTGTATTATATGACAGGTGGAGGTCAGTGATGTCACCAGTGATGTCACCGCTGTATTATATGACAGGTGGAGGTCAGTGATGTCACCGCTGTATTATATGATAGGTGGAGGTCAGTGATGACACCGCTGTATTATATGACAGGTGGAGGTCGGTGATGTCACCGCTGTATTATATGACAGGTGGAGGTCGGTGATGTCACCGCTGTATTATATGACAGGTGGAGGTCAGTGATGTCACCGCTGTATTATGTGACAGGTGGAGGTCAGCGATGTCATCGCTGTATTATATGACAGGTGGAGGTCAGTGATGACACCGCTGTATTATATGACAGGTGGAGGTCAGTGATGTCACCGCTGTATTATATGACAGGTGGAGGTCAGTGATGTCACCGCTGTAGTATATGACAGGTGGAGGTCAGTGATGTCACCGCTGTATTATATGACAGGTGGAGGTCAGTGATGTCACCGCTGTATTATATGACAGGTGGAGGTCAGTGATGTCACCGCTGTATTATGTATGACAGGTGGAGGTCGGTGATGTCACCGCTGTATTATATATGACAGGTGGAGGTCGGTGATGTCACCGCTGTATTATATATGACAGGTGGAGGTCGGTGATGTCACCGCTGTATTATATATGACAGGTGGAGGTCGGTGATGTCACCGCTGTATTATATGACAGGTGGAGGTCAGTGATGTCACCGTTGTATTATATAACAGGTGGAGGTCAGTGATATCACCGCTGTATTATATGACAGGTGGAGGTCAGTGATGTCACCGCTGTATTATATGACAGGTGGAGGTCAGTGATGTCACCGCTGTATTATATGACAGGTGGAGGTCAGTGATGTCACCAGTGTATTATATGACAGGTGGAGGTCAGTGATGTCACCGCTGTATTATATGACAGGTGGAGGTCAGTGATGTCACCGCTGTATTATATGACAGGTGGAGGTCAGCGATGTCACCGCTGTATTATATGACAGGTGGAGGTCAGTGATGTCACCGCTGTATTATATGACAGGTGGAGGTCAGCGATGTCACCGCTGTATTATATGACAGGTGGAGGTCAGTGATGTCACCGCTGTATTATATATGACAGGTGGAGGTCGGTGATGTCACCGCTGTATTATATGACAGGTGGAGGTCAGTGATGTCACCGCTGTATTATATATGACAGGTGGAGGTCGGTGATGTCACCGCTGTATTATATGACAGGTGGAGGTCAGCGATGTCACCGCTGTATTATATGACAGGTGGAGGTCAGTGATGTCACCGCTGTGTTATATGACAGGTGGAGGTCAGCGATGTCACCGCTGTATTATATGACAGGTGGAGGTCAGTGATGTCACCGCTGTATTATATATGACAGGTGGAGGTCAGTGATGTCACCACTGTATTATATGACAGGTGGAGGTCAGTGATGACACCGCTGTATTATATGACAGGTGAAGGTCAGTGATGTCACCAGTGATGTCACCGCTGTATTATATGACAGGTGGAGGTCAGTGATGTCACCGCTGTATTATATGACAGGTGGAGGTCAGTGATGACACCGCTGTATTATATGACAGGTGGAGGTCAGTGATGTCACCAGTGATGTCACCGCTGTATTATATGACAGGTGGAGGTCAGTGATGTCACCAGTGATGTCATCGCTGTATTATATGACAGGTGGAGGTCAGTGATGTCACCAGTGATGTCACCGCTGTATTATATGACAGGTGGAGGTCAGTGATGTCACCAGTGATGTCACCGCTGTATTATATGACAGGTGGAGGTCAGTGATGTCACCAGTGATGTCACCGCTGTATTATATGACAGGTGGAGGTCAGCGATGACACCGCTGTATTATATGACAGGTGGAGGTCAGTGATGTCACCGCTGAATTATATGACAGGTGGAGGTCAGTGATGTCACCGCTGTATTATATGACAGGTGGAAGTCAGTGATGTCACCGCTGTATTATATGACAGGTGGAGGTCAGTGATGTCACCAGTGATGTCACCGCTGTATTATATGACAGGTGGACGTCAGTGATGTCACCAGTGATGTCACCGCTGTATTATATGACAGGTGGAGGTCAGTGATGTCACCGCTGTATTATATGACAGGTGGAGGTCAGCGATGTCACCGCTGTATTATGTGACAGGTGGAGGTCAGCGATGTCACCGCTGTATTATGTGACAGGTGGAGGTCAGCGATGTCACCGCTGTATTATATGACAGTTGGAGGTCAGTGATGTCACCACTGTATTATATGACAGGTGGAGGTCAGTGATGTCACCGCTGTATTATATGACAGGTGGAGGTCAGTGATGTCACCGCTGTATTATATATGACAGATGGAGGTCAGCGATGTCACCGCTGTATTATATGACAGTTGGAGGTCAGTGATGTCACCACTGTATTATATGACAGTTGGAGGTCAGTGATGTCACCACTGTATTATATGACAGGTGGAGGTCAGTGATGTCACCGCTGTATTATATATGACAGGTGGAGGTCAGCGATGTCACCGCTGTATTATATGACAGGTGGAGGTCAGCGATGTCACCACTGTATTATATGACAGGTGGTGGTCAGCGATGTCACCAGTGATGTCACCGCTGTATTATATGACAGGTGGAGGTCAGTGATGTCACCGCTGTATTATGTGACAGGTGGAGGTCAGCGATGTCACCGCTGTATTATGTGACAGGTGGAGGTCAGCGATGTCACCGCTGTATTATATGACAGTTGGAGGTCAGTGATGTCACCACTGTATTATATGACAGGTGGAGGTCAGCGATGTCACCACTGTATTATATGACAGGTGGAGGTCAGTGATGTCACCACTGTATTATATGACAGGTGGAGGTCAGTGATGTCACCGCTGTATTATATGACAGGTGGAGGTCAGCGATGTCACCGCTGTATTATATGACAGGTGGAGGTCAGCGATGTCACCGCTGTATTATATGACAGTTGGAGGTCAGTGATGTCACCGCTGTATTATATGAGAGGTGGAGGTCAGCGATGTCACCGCTGTATTATATGACAGTTGGAGGTCAGCGATGTCACCGCTGTATTATATGACAGTTGGAGGTCAGTGATGTCACCACTGTATTATATGAGAGGTGGAGGTCAGTGATGTCACCGCTGTATTATATATGACAGGTGGAGGTCAGCGATGTCACCGCTGTATTATATGACAGGTGGAGGTCAGTGATGTCACCGCTGTATTATATGACAGGTGGAGGTCAGCGATGTCACCGCTGTATTATATGACAGGTGGAGGTCAGTGATGTCACCGCTGTATTATATGACAGGTGGAGGTCAGTGATGTCACCGCTGTATTATATGACAGGTGAAGGTCAGTGATGTCAGCGCTGTATTATATGACAGGTGGAGGTCAGTGATGTCACCGCTGTATTATATATGACAGGTGGAGGTCAGTGATGTCACCGCTGTATTATATATGACAGGTGGAGGTCAGTGATGTCACCGCTGTATTATATGACAGGTGGAGGTCAGTGATGACACCGCTGTATTATATGACAGGTGGAGGTCAGTGATGACACCGCTGTATTATATGACAGGTGGAGGTCAGTGATGTCAGCGCTGTATTATATGACAGGTGGAGGTCAGTGATGTCAGCGCTGTATTATATGACAGGTGGAGGTCAGCGATGTCACCGCTGTATTATATGACAGGTGGAGGTCAGTGATGTCACCGCTGTATTATATATGACAGGTGGAGGTCGGTGATGTCACCGCTGTATTATATGACAGGTGGAGGTCAGTGATGTCACCGCTGTATTATATATGACAGGTGGAGGTCGGTGATGTCACCGCTGTATTATATGACAGGTGGAGGTCAGCGATGTCACCGCTGTATTATATGACAGGTGGAGGTCAGTGATGTCACCGCTGTGTTATATGACAGGTGGAGGTCAGCGATGTCACCGCTGTATTATATGACAGGTGGAGGTCAGTGATGTCACCGCTGTATTATATATGACAGGTGGAGGTCAGTGATGTCACCACTGTATTATATGACAGGTGGAGGTCAGTGATGACACCGCTGTATTATATGACAGGTGAAGGTCAGTGATGTCACCAGTGATGTCACCGCTGTATTATATGACAGGTGGAGGTCAGTGATGTCACCGCTGTATTATATGACAGGTGGAGGTCAGTGATGACACCGCTGTATTATATGACAGGTGGAGGTCAGTGATGTCACCAGTGATGTCACCGCTGTATTATATGACAGGTGGAGGTCAGTGATGTCACCAGTGATGTCATCGCTGTATTATATGACAGGTGGAGGTCAGTGATGTCACCAGTGATGTCACCGCTGTATTATATGACAGGTGGAGGTCAGTGATGTCACCAGTGATGTCACCGCTGTATTATATGACAGGTGGAGGTCAGTGATGTCACCAGTGATGTCACCGCTGTATTATATGACAGGTGGAGGTCAGCGATGACACCGCTGTATTATATGACAGGTGGAGGTCAGTGATGTCACCGCTGAATTATATGACAGGTGGAGGTCAGTGATGTCACCGCTGTATTATATGACAGGTGGAAGTCAGTGATGTCACCGCTGTATTATATGACAGGTGGAGGTCAGTGATGTCACCAGTGATGTCACCGCTGTATTATATGACAGGTGGACGTCAGTGATGTCACCAGTGATGTCACCGCTGTATTATATGACAGGTGGAGGTCAGTGATGTCACCGCTGTATTATATGACAGGTGGAGGTCAGCGATGTCACCGCTGTATTATGTGACAGGTGGAGGTCAGCGATGTCACCGCTGTATTATGTGACAGGTGGAGGTCAGCGATGTCACCGCTGTATTATATGACAGTTGGAGGTCAGTGATGTCACCACTGTATTATATGACAGGTGGAGGTCAGTGATGTCACCGCTGTATTATATGACAGGTGGAGGTCAGTGATGTCACCGCTGTATTATATATGACAGATGGAGGTCAGCGATGTCACCGCTGTATTATATGACAGTTGGAGGTCAGTGATGTCACCACTGTATTATATGACAGTTGGAGGTCAGTGATGTCACCACTGTATTATATGACAGGTGGAGGTCAGTGATGTCACCGCTGTATTATATATGACAGGTGGAGGTCAGCGATGTCACCGCTGTATTATATGACAGGTGGAGGTCAGCGATGTCACCACTGTATTATATGACAGGTGGTGGTCAGCGATGTCACCAGTGATGTCACCGCTGTATTATATGACAGGTGGAGGTCAGTGATGTCACCGCTGTATTATATATGACAGGTGGAGGTCAGTGATGTCACCGCTGTATTATATGACAGGTGGAGGTCTGTGATGTCACCGCTGTATTATATAACAGGTGGAGGTCAGTGATGTCACCGCTGTATTATATAACAGGTGGAGGTCAGTGATGTCACCGCTGTATTATATATGACAGGTGGAGGTCAGTGATGTCACCGCTGTATTATATGACAGATGGAGGTCAGTGATGTCACCGCTGTATTATATGACAGGTGGAGGTCAGTGATGTCACCGCTGTATTATATGACAGGTGGAGGTCAGTGATGTCACCGCTGTATTATATATGACAGGTGGAGGTCAGTGATGTCACCGCTGTATTATATGACAGGTGGAGGTCAGTGATGTCAGCGCTGTATTATATGACAGGTGGAGGTCAGTGATGTCAGCGCTGTATTATATGACAGGTGGAGGTCAGTGATGTCAGCGCTGTATTATATGACAGGTGGAGGTCAGTGATGTCACCGCTGTATTATATGACAGGTGGAGGTCAGTGATGACACCGTTGTATTATATAACAGGTGGAGGTCAGTGATGTCACCGCTGTATTATATATGACAGGTGGAGGTCAGTGATGTCACCGCTGTATTATATGACAGGTGGAGGTCAGCGATGTCACCGCTGTATTATATATGACAGGTGGAGGTCAGTGATGTCACCGCTGTATTATATGACAGGTGGAGGTCAGTGATGTCACCGCTGTATTATATATGACAGGTGGAGGTCAGTGATGTCACCGCTGTATTATATAACAGGTGGAGGTCAGTGATGTCACCGCTGTATTATATGACAGGTGGAGGTCTGTGATGTCACCGCTGTATTATATAACAGGTGGAGGTCAGTGATGTCACCACTGTATTATATGACAGGTGGAGGTCAGTGATGTCACCGCTGTATTATATGACAGGTGGAGGTCAGCGATGTCACCGCTGTATTATATATGACAGGTGGAGGTCAGTGATGTCATCGCTGTATTATATGGCAGGTGGAGGTCAGTGATGTCATCGCTGTATTATATGGCAGGTGGAGGTCAGTGATGTCACCGCTGTATTATATGACAGGTGGAGGTCAGTGATGTCACCGCTGTATTATATATGACAGGTGGAGGTCAGTGATGTCACCGCTGTATTATATGACAGGTGGAGGTCAGTGATGTCACCGCTGTATTATATATGACAGGTGGAGGTCAGTGATGTCACCGCTGTATTATATGACAGGTGGAGGTCAGTGATGTCACCGCTGTATTATATGACAGGTGGAGGTCAGTGATGTCACCGCTGTATTATATGACAGGTGGAGGTCAGTGATGTCACCGCTGTATTATATGACAGGTGGAGGTCAGTGATGTCACCGCTGTATTATATATGACAGGTGGAGGTCAGTGATGTCACCGCTGTATTATATATGACAGGTGGAGGTCAGTGATGTCACCAGTGATGTCACCGCTGTATTATATGACAGGTGGACGTCAGTGATGTCACCAGTGATGTCACCGCTGTATTATATGACAGGTGGAGGTCAGTGATGTCACCGCTGTATTATATGACAGGTGGAGGTCAGCGATGTCACCGCTGTATTATGTGACAGGTGGAGGTCAGCGATGTCACCGCTGTATTATGTGACAGGTGGAGGTCAGCGATGTCACCGCTGTATTATATGACAGGTGGAGGTCAGTGATGTCACCGCTGTATTATATGACAGGTGGAGGTCAGCGATGTCACCGCTGTATTATATGACAGGTGGAGGTCAGCGATGTCACCGCTGTATTATATGACAGTTGGAGGTCAGTGATGTCACCACTGTATTATATGACAGTTGGAGGTCAGTGATGTCACCACTGTATTATATGACAGGTGGAGGTCAGTGATGTCACCGCTGTATTATATATGACAGGTGGAGGTCAGCGATGTCACCGCTGTATTATATGACAGGTGGAGGTCAGCGATGTCACCGCTGTATTATATGACAGGTGGTGGTCAGCGATGTCACCGCTGTATTATATGACAGGTGGAGGTCAGTGATGTCACCAGCGATGTCACCGCTGTATTATATGACAGGTGGAGGTCAGCGAGGTCACCGCTGTATTATATGACAGTTGGAGGTCAGTGATGTCACCACTGTATTATATGACAGTTGGAGGTCAGTGATGTCACCACTGTATTATATGACAGGTGGAGGTCAGTGATGTCACCGCTGTATTATATATGACAGGTGGAGGTCAGCGATGTCACCGCTGTATTATATGACAGGTGGAGGTCAGCGATGTCACCGCTGTATTATATGACAGGTGGTGGTCAGCGATGTCACCGCTGTATTATATGACAGGTGGAGGTCAGTGATGTCACCAGCGATGTCACCGCTGTATTATATGACAGGTGGAGGTCAGCGAGGTCACCGCTGTATTATATGACAGGTGGAGGTCAGTGATGTCACCGCTGTATTATATGACAGGTGGAGGTCAGCGATGTCACCGCTTTATTATATGACAGGTGGAGGTCAGCGATGTCACCGCTGTATTATATGACAGGTGGAGGTCAGTGATGTCACCGCTGTATTATATGACAGGTGGAGGTCAGTGATGTCACCGCTGTATTATATGACAGGTGGAGGTCAGTGATGTCACCGCTGTATTATATGACAGGTGGAGGTCAGTGATGTCACCACTGTATTATATGACAGGTGGAGGTCAGTGATGTCACCGCTGTATTATATGACAGGCGGAGGTCAGTGATGTCACCGCTGTATTATATATGACAGGTGGAGGTCAGTGATGTCACCAGTGATGTCACCGCTGTATTATATGACAGGTGGAGGTCAGTGATGTCACCGCTGTATTATATATGACAGGTGGAGGTCAGTGATGTCACCGCTGTATTATATAACAGGTGGAGGTCAGTGATGTCACCGCTGTATTATATGACAGGTGGAGGTCAGTGATGACACCGCTGTATTATATGACAGGTGGAGGTCAGTGATGACACCGCTGTATTATATGACAGGTGGAGGTCAGTGATGTCACTGCTGTATTATATGACAGGTGGAGGTCAGTGATGTCACCGCTGTATTATATATGACAGGTGGAGGTCAGTGATGTCACCAGTGATGTCACCGCTGTATTATATAACAGGTGGAGGTCAGTGATGTCACCGCTGTATTATATGACAGGTGGAGGTCAGTGATGTCACCGCTGTATTATATATGACAGGTGGAGGTCAGTGATGTCACCGCTGTATTATATGACAGGTGGAGGTCAGTGATGTCACCGCTGTATTATATATGACAGGTGGAGGTCAGTGATGTCACCGCTGTATTATATGACAGGTGGAGGTCAGTGATGACACCGCTGTATTATATGACAGGTGGAGGTCAGTGATGACACCGCTGTATTATATGACAGGTGGAGGTCAGTGATGTCACCGCTGTATTATATAACAGGTGGAGGTCAGTGATGTCACTGCTGTATTATATGACAGGTGGAGGTCAGCGATATCACCGCTGTATTATATGACAGGTGGAGGTCAGTGATGTCACCGCTGTATTATATGACAGGTGGAGGTCAGTGATGTCACCGCTGTATTATATGACAGGTGGAGGTCAGTGATGACACCGCTGTATTATATGACAGGTGGAGGTCAGTGATGTCACCGCTGTATTATATGACAGGTGGAGGTCAGTGGTGTCACCGCTGTATTATATGACAGGTGGAGGTCAGTGATGTCACCGCTGTATTATATGACAGGTGGAGGTCAGTGATGTCACCGCTGTATTATATGACAGGTGGAGATCAGTGATGTCACCGCTGTATTATATGACAGGTGAAGGTCAGCGATGTCACCGCTGTATTATATGACAGTTGGAGGTCAGTGATGTCACCGCTGTATTATATGACAGGTGGAGGTCAGCGATGTCACCGCTGTATTATATGACAGGTGGAGGTCAGCGATGTCACCGCTGTATTATATGACAGGTGGAGGTCAGCGATGTCACCGCTGTATTATAGGACAGGTGGAGGTCAGTGATGTCACCGCTGTATTATATGACAGGTGGAGGTCAGTGATGTCACCGCTGTATTATATGACAGGTGGAGGTCAGTGATGTCACCCCTGTATTATATGACAGGTGGAGGTCAGCGATGTCACCGCTGTATTATATGACAGGTGGAGGTCAGCGATGTCACCGCTGTATTATATGACAGGTGGAGGTCAGTGATGTCACCGCTGTATTATATGACAGGTGGAGGTCAGCGATGTCACCGCTGTATTATATGACAGGTGGAGGTCAGCGATGTCACCGCTGTATTATATGACAGGTGGAGGTCAGTGATGTCACCGCTGTATTATATGACAGGTGGAGGTCAGTGATGTCACCGCTGTATTATATGACAGGTGGAGGTCAGTGATGTCACCGCTGTATTATATGACAGGTGGAGGTCAGTGATGTCACCAGTGATGTCACCGCTGTATTATATAACAGGTGGAGGTCAGTGATGTCACCGCTGTATTATATAACAGGTGGAGGTCAGTGATGTCACCGCTGTATTATATGACAGGTGGAGGTCAGTGATGTCACCGCTGTATTATATAACAGGTGGAGGTCAATGATGTCACCGCTGTATTATATGACAGGTGGCAGTCAGTGATGTCACCAGTGATGTCACCGCTGTATTATATGACAGGTGGAGGTCAGTGATGTCACCGCTGTATTATATGACAGGTGGAGGTCAGTGATGTCACCAGTGATGTCACCGCTGTTTATATGACAGGTGGAGGTCAGCGATGTCACCGCTGTATTATATGACAGGTGGAGGTCAGCGATGTCACCGCTGTATTATATGACAGGTGGAGGTCAGTGATGTTACCGCTGTATTATATGACAGGTGGAGGTCAGCGATGTCACCGCTGTATTATATGACAGGTGGAGGTCAGCGATGTCACCGCTGTATTATATGACAGGTGGAGGTCAGCGATGTCGCCGCTGTATTATATGACAGGTGGAGGTCAGTGATGTCACCGCTGTATTATATGACAGGTGGAGGTCAGCGATGTCACCGCTGCATTATATTTGACAGGTGGAGGTCAGCGATGTCACCGCTGTATTATATATGACAGGTGGAGGTCAGTGATGTCACCGTTGTATTATATATGACAGGTGGAGGTCAGCGATGTCACGGCTGTATTATATGACAGGTGGAGGTCAGTGATGTCTCCGCTGTATTATATGACAGGTGGAGGTCAGCGATGTCACCGCTGTATTATATGACAGGTGGAGGTCAGTGATGTCACCGCTGTATTATATGACAGGTGGAGGTCAGCGATGTCACCGCTGTATTATATGACAGGTGGAGGTCAGCGATGTCACCGCTGTATTATATGACAGGTGGAGGTCAGTGATGTCACCGCTGTATTATATGACAGGTGGAGGTCAGCGATGTCACCGCTGCATTATATATGACAGGTGGAGGTCAGCGATGTCACCGCTGTATTATATATGACAGGTGGAGGTCAGTGATGTCACCGCTGTATTATATGACAGGTGGAGGTCAGTGATGTCACCGCTGTATTATATGACAGGTGGAGGTCAGCGATGTCACCGCTGTATTATATATGACAGGTGGAGGTCAGCGATGTCACCAGCGATGACACCGCTGTATTATATGACAGGTGGAGGTCAGTGATGTCACCGCTCTATTATATGACAGGTGGAGGTCAGTGATGTCACCGCTGTATTATATGACAGGTGGAGGTCAGAGATGTCACCGCTGTATTATATGACAGGTGGAGGTCAGCGATGTCACCGCTGTATTATATATGACAGGTGGAGGTCAGTGATGTCACCGCTGTATTATATGACAGGTGGAGGTCAGCGATGTCACCAGCGATGACACCGCTGTATTGTATGACAGGTGGAGGTCAGTGATGTCACCGCTGTATTATATGACAGGTGGAGGTCAGTGATGTCACCGCTGTATTATATGACAGGTGGAGGTCAGTGATGTCACCGCTGTATTATATGACAGGTGGAGGTCAGTGATGTCACCGCTGTATTATATGACAGGTGGAGGTCAGTGATGTCACCGCTGTATTATATGACAGGTGGAGGTCAGTGATGTCACCGCTGTATTATATGACAGGTGGAGGTCAGCGATGTCACCGCTGTATTATATGACAGGTGGAGGTCAGCGATGTCACCGCTGTATTATATGACAGGTGGAGGTCAGTGATGTCACCAGTGATGTCACCGCTGTATTATATATGACAGGTGGAGGTCAGCGATGTCACCGCTGTATTATATATGACAGGTGGAGGTCAGCGATGTCACCGCTGTATTATATATGACAGGTGGAGGTCAGTGATATCACCGCTGTATTATATAACAGGTGGAGGTCAGTGATGTCACCGCTGTATTATATAACAGGTGGAGGTCAGTGATGTCACCGCTGTATTATATGACAGGTGGAGGTCAGTGATGTCACCGCTGTATTATATGACAGGTGGAGGTCAGTGATGTCACCGCTGTATTATATGACAGGTGGAGGTCAGTGATGTCACCGCTGTATTTTATGACAGGTGGAGGTCAGTGATGTCACCGCTGTATTATATGACAGGTGGAGGTCAGTGATGTCACCGCTGTATTATATAACAGGTGGAGGTCAATGATGTCACCGCTGTATTATATGACAGGTGGAGGTCAGTGATGTCACCAGTGATGTCACCAGTGATGTCACCGCTGTATTATATGACAGGTGGAGGTCAGTGATGTCACCGCTGTATTATATGACAGGTGGAGGTCAGTGATGTCACCAGTGATGTCACCGCTGTTTTATATGACAGGTGGAGGTCAGCGATGTCACCGCTGTATTATATGACAGGTGGAGGTCAGCGATGTCACCTCTGTATTATATGACAGGTGGAGGTCAGTGATGTCACCGCTGTATTATATATGACAGGTGGAGGTCAGCGATGTCACCGCTGTATTATATGACAGGTGGAGGTCAGCGATGTCACCGCTGTATTATATGACAGGTGGAGGTCAGCGATGTCACCGCTGTATTATATGACAGGTGGAGGTCAGTGATGTCACCGCTGTATTATATGACAGGTGGAGGTCAGCGATGTCACCGCTGTATTATATGACAGGTGGAGGTCAGCGATGTCACCGCTGTATTATATGACAGGTGGAGGTCAGCGATGTCACCGCTGTATTATATGACAGGTGGAGGTCAGCGATGTCACCGCTGTATTATATGACAGGTGGAGGTCAGTGATGTCACCGCTGTATTATATATGACAGGTGGAGGTCAGCGATGTCACCGCTGTATTATATGACAGGTGGAGGTCAGCGATGTCACCGCTGTATTATATGACAGGTGGAGGTCAGCGATGTCACCGCTGTATTATATGACAGGTGGAGGTCAGTGATGTCACCGCTGTATTATATGACAGGTGGAGGTCAGTGATGTCACCGCTGTATTATATAACAGGTGGAGGTCAGCGATGTCACCGCTGTATTATATGACAGGTGGAGGTCAGTGATGACACCGCTGTATTATATGACAGGTGGAGGTCAGTGATGTCACCGCTGTATTATATATGACAGGTGGAGGTCAGTGATGTCACCGCTGTATTATATGACAGGTAGAGGTCAGTGATGTCACCAGTGATGTCACCGCTGTATTATATAACAGGTGGAGGTCAGTGATGTCACCGCTGTATTATATAACAGGTGGAGGTCAGTGATGTCACCGCTGTATTATATGACAGGTGGAGGTCAGTGATGTCACCGCTGTATTATATGACAGGTGGAGGTCAGTGATGTCACCAGTGATGTCACCGCTGTATTATATAACAGGTGGAGGTCAGTGATGTCACCGCTGTATTATATAACAGGTGGAGGTCAATGATGTCACCGCTGTATTATATGACAGGTGGCAGTCAGTGATGTCACCAGTGATGTCACCGCTGTATTATATGACAGGTGGAGGTCAGTGATGTCACCGCTGTATTATATGACAGGTGGAGGTCAGTGATGTCACCAGTGATGTCACCGCTGTTTATATGACAGGTGGAGGTCAGCGATGTCACCGCTGTATTATATGACAGGTGGAGGTCAGCGATGTCACCGCTGTATTATATGACAGGTGGAGGTCAGTGATGTTACCGCTGTATTATATGACAGGTGGAGGTCAGCGATGTCACCGCTGTATTATATGACAGGTGGAGGTCAGCGATGTCACCGCTGTATTATATGACAGGTGGAGGTCAGCGATGTCGCCGCTGTATTATATGACAGGTGGAGGTCAGTGATGTCACCGCTGTATTATATGACAGGTGGAGGTCAGCGATGTCACCGCTGCATTATATTTGACAGGTGGAGGTCAGCGATGTCACCGCTGTATTATATATGACAGGTGGAGGTCAGTGATGTCACCGTTGTATTATATATGACAGGTGGAGGTCAGCGATGTCACGGCTGTATTATATGACAGGTGGAGGTCAGTGATGTCTCCGCTGTATTATATGACAGGTGGAGGTCAGCGATGTCACCGCTGTATTATATGACAGGTGGAGGTCAGCGATGTCACCGCTGTATTATATGACAGGTGGAGGTCAGCGATGTCACCGCTGTATTATATGACAGGTGGAGGTCAGCGATGTCACCGCTGTATTATATGACAGGTGGAGGTCAGTGATGTCACCAGTGATGTCACCGCTGTATTATATATGACAGGTGGAGGTCAGCGATGTCACCGCTGTATTATATATGACAGGTGGAGGTCAGCGATGTCACCGCTGTATTATATATGACAGGTGGAGGTCAGTGATATCACCGCTGTATTATATAACAGGTGGAGGTCAGTGATGTCACCGCTGTATTATATAACAGGTGGAGGTCAGTGATGTCACCGCTGTATTATATGACAGGTGGAGGTCAGTGATGTCACCGCTGTATTATATGACAGGTGGAGGTCAGTGATGTCACCGCTGTATTATATGACAGGTGGAGGTCAGTGATGTCACCGCTGTATTTTATGACAGGTGGAGGTCAGTGATGTCACCGCTGTATTATATGACAGGTGGAGGTCAGTGATGTCACCGCTGTATTATATAACAGGTGGAGGTCAATGATGTCACCGCTGTATTATATGACAGGTGGAGGTCAGTGATGTCACCAGTGATGTCACCAGTGATGTCACCGCTGTATTATATGACAGGTGGAGGTCAGTGATGTCACCGCTGTATTATATGACAGGTGGAGGTCAGTGATGTCACCAGTGATGTCACCGCTGTTTTATATGACAGGTGGAGGTCAGCGATGTCACCGCTGTATTATATGACAGGTGGAGGTCAGCGATGTCACCTCTGTATTATATGACAGGTGGAGGTCAGTGATGTCACCGCTGTATTATATATGACAGGTGGAGGTCAGCGATGTCACCGCTGTATTATATGACAGGTGGAGGTCAGCGATGTCACCGCTGTATTATATGACAGGTGGAGGTCAGCGATGTCACCGCTGTATTATATGACAGGTGGAGGTCAGTGATGTCACCGCTGTATTATATGACAGGTGGAGGTCAGCGATGTCACCGCTGTATTATATGACAGGTGGAGGTCAGCGATGTCACCGCTGTATTATATGACAGGTGGAGGTCAGCGATGTCACCGCTGTATTATATGACAGGTGGAGGTCAGCGATGTCACCGCTGTATTATATGACAGGTGGAGGTCAGTGATGTCACCGCTGTATTATATATGACAGGTGGAGGTCAGCGATGTCACCGCTGTATTATATGACAGGTGGAGGTCAGCGATGTCACCGCTGTATTATATGACAGGTGGAGGTCAGCGATGTCACCGCTGTATTATATGACAGGTGGAGGTCAGTGATGTCACCGCTGTATTATATGACAGGTGGAGGTCAGTGATGTCACCGCTGTATTATATAACAGGTGGAGGTCAGCGATGTCACCGCTGTATTATATGACAGGTGGAGGTCAGTGATGACACCGCTGTATTATATGACAGGTGGAGGTCAGTGATGTCACCGCTGTATTATATATGACAGGTGGAGGTCAGTGATGTCACCGCTGTATTATATGACAGGTAGAGGTCAGTGATGTCACCAGTGATGTCACCGCTGTATTATATAACAGGTGGAGGTCAGTGATGTCACCGCTGTATTATATAACAGGTGGAGGTCAGTGATGTCACCGCTGTATTATATGACAGGTGGAGGTCAGTGATGTCACCGCTGTATTATATGACAGGTGGAGGTCAGTGATGTCACCAGTGATGTCACCGCTGTATTATATAACAGGTGGAGGTCAGTGATGTCACCGCTGTATTATATAACAGGTGGAGGTCAATGATGTCACCGCTGTATTATATGACAGGTGGCAGTCAGTGATGTCACCAGTGATGTCACCGCTGTATTATATGACAGGTGGAGGTCAGTGATGTCACCGCTGTATTATATGACAGGTGGAGGTCAGTGATGTCACCAGTGATGTCACCGCTGTTTATATGACAGGTGGAGGTCAGCGATGTCACCGCTGTATTATATGACAGGTGGAGGTCAGCGATGTCACCGCTGTATTATATGAGAGGTGGAGGTCAGTGATGTTACCGCTGTATTATATGACAGGTGGAGGTCAGCGATGTCACCGCTGTATTATATGACAGGTGGAGGTCAGCGATGTCGCCGCTGTATTATATGACAGGTGGAGGTCAGTGATGTCACCGCTGTATTATATGACAGGTGGAGGTCAGCGATGTCACCGCTGCATTATATTTGACAGGTGGAGGTCAGCGATGTCACCGCTGTATTATATATGACAGGTGGAGGTCAGTGATGTCACCGTTGTATTATATATGACAGGTGGAGGTCAGCGATGTCACGGCTGTATTATATGACAGGTGGAGGTCAGTGATGTCTCCGCTGTATTATATGACAGGTGGAGGTCAGCGATGTCACCGCTGTATTATATGACAGGTGGAGGTCAGTGATGTCACCGCTGTATTATATGACAGGTGGAGGTCAGCGATGTCACCGCTGTATTATATGACAGGTGGAGGTCAGCGATGTCACCGCTGTATTATATGACAGGTGGAGGTCAGTGATGACACCGCTGTATTATATGACAGGTGGAGGTCAGTGATGTCGCCGCTGTATTATATGACAGGTGGAGGTCAGTGATGTCACCGCTGTATTATATGACAGGTGGAGGTCAGCGATGTCACCGCTGCATTATATATGACAGGTGGAGGTCAGCGATGTCACCGCTGTATTATATATGACAGGTGGAGGTCAGTGATGTCACCGCTGTATTATATGACAGGTGGAGGTCAGCGATGTCACCGCTGTATTATATATGACAGGTGGAGGTCAGCGATGTCACCAGCGATGACACCGCTGTATTATATGACAGGTGGAGGTCAGTGATGTCACCGCTCTATTATATGACAGGTGGAGGTCAGAGATGTCACCGCTGTATTATATGACAGGTGGAGGTCAGCGATGTCACCGCTGTATTATATGACAGGTGGAGGTCAGCGATGTCACCGCTGTATTATATATGACAGGTGGAGGTCAGTGATGTCACCGCTGTATTATATGACAGGTGGAGGTCAGCGATGTCACCAGCGATGACACCGCTGTATTGTATGACAGGTGGAGGTCAGTGATGTCACCGCTGTATTATATGACAGGTGGAGGTCAGTGATGTCACCGCTGTATTATATGACAGGTGGAGGTCAGTGATGTCACCGCTGTATTATATGACAGGTGGAGGTCAGTGATGTCACCGCTGTATTATATGACAGGTGGAGGTCAGTGATGTCACCGCTGTATTATATGACAGGTGGAGGTCAGTGATGTCACCGCTGTATTATATGACAGGTGGAGGTCAGCGATGTCACCGCTGTATTATATGACAGGTGGAGGTCAGCGATGTCACCGCTGTATTATATGACAGGTGGAGGTCAGTGATGTCACCAGTGATGTCACCGCTGTATTATATGACAGGTGGAGGTCAGCGATGTCACCGCTGTATTATATATGACAGGTGGAGGTCAGCGATGTCACCGCTGTATTATATATGACAGGTGGAGGTCAGTGATCTCACCGCTGTATTATATAACAGGTGGAGGTCAGTGATGTCACCGCTGTATTATATAACAGGTGGAGGTCAGTGATGTCACCGCTGTATTATATGACAGGTGGAGGTCAGTGATGTCACCGCTGTATTATATGACAGGTGGAGGTCAGTGATGTCACCGCTGTATTATATGACAGGTGGAGGTCAGTGATGTCACCGCTGTATTATATGACAGGTGGAGGTCAGTGATGTCACCGCTGTATTTTATGACAGGTGGAGGTCAGTGATGTCACCGCTGTATTATATGACAGGTGGAGGTCAGTGATGTCACCGCTGTATTATATAACAGGTGGAGGTCAATGATGTCACCGCTGTATTATATGACAGGTGGAGGTCAGTGATGTCACCAGTGATGTCACCAGTGATGTCACCGCTGTATTATATGACAGGTGGAGGTCAGTGATGTCACCGCTGTATTATATGACAGGTGGAGGTCAGTGATGTCACCAGTGATGTCACCGCTGTTTTATATGACAGGTGGAGGTCAGCGATGTCACCGCTGTATTATATGACAGGTGGAGGTCAGCGATGTCACCTCTGTATTATATGACAGGTGGAGGTCAGCGATGTCACCGCTGTATTATATATGACAGGTGGAGGTCAGCGATGTCACCGCTGTATTATATGACAGGTGGAGGTCAGCGATGTCACCGCTGTATTATATGACAGGTGGAGGTCAGCGATGTCACCGCTGTATTATATGACAGGTGGAGGTCAGTGATGTCACCGCTGTATTATATGACAGGTGGAGGTCAGCGATGTCACCGCTGTATTATATGACAGGTGGAGGTCAGCGATGTCACCGCTGTATTATATGACAGGTGGAGGTCAGCGATGTCACCGCTGTATTATATGACAGGTGGAGGTCAGCGATGTCACCGCTGTATTATATGACAGGTGGAGGTCAGTGATGTCACCGCTGTATTATATATGACAGGTGGAGGTCAGCGATGTCACCGCTGTATTATATGACAGGTGGAGGTCAGCGATGTCACCGCTGTATTATATGACAGGTGGAGGTCAGCGATGTCACCGCTGTATTATATGACAGGTGGAGGTCAGTGATGTCACCGCTGTATTATATGACAGGTGGAGGTCAGTGATGTCACCGCTGTATTATATAACAGGTGGAGGTCAGCGATGTCACCGCTGTATTATATGACAGGTGGAGGTCAGTGATGACACCGCTGTATTATATGACAGGTGGAGGTCAGTGATGTCACCGCTGTATTATATATGACAGGTGGAGGTCAGTGATGTCACCGCTGTATTATATGACAGGTAGAGGTCAGTGATGTCACCAGTGATGTCACCGCTGTATTATATAACAGGTGGAGGTCAGTGATGTCACCGCTGTATTATATAACAGGTGGAGGTCAGTGATGTCACCGCTGTATTATATGACAGGTGGAGGTCAGTGATGTCACCGCTGTATTATATGACAGGTGGAGGTCAGTGATGTCACCAGTGATGTCACCGCTGTATTATATAACAGGTGGAGGTCAGTGATGTCACCGCTGTATTATATAACAGGTGGAGGTCAGTGATGTCACCGCTGTATTATATGACAGGTGGAGGTCAGTGATGTCACCGCTGTATTATATGACAGGTGGAGGTCAGTGATGTCACCAGTGATGTCACCGCTGTATTATATAACAGGTGGAGGTCAGTGATGTCACCGCTGTATTATATGACAGGTGGAGGTCAGTGATGTCACCGCTGTATTATATGACAGGTGGAGGTCAGTGATGTCACCAGTGATGTCACCGCTGTTTTATATGACAGGTGGAGGTCAGCGATGTCACCGCTGTATTATATGACAGGTGGAGGTCAGCGATGTCACCGCTGTATTATATGACAGGTGGAGGTCAGTGATGTCACCGCTGTATTATATGACAGGTGGAGATCAGTGATGACACCGCTGTATTATATATGACAGGTGGAAGTCCGCGATGTCACCGCTGTATTATATGACAGGTGGAGGTCCGTGATGTCACCGTGGTATTATATGACAGGTGGAGGTCAGTGATGTCACCACGGTATTATATGACAGGTGGAGGTCAGTGATGTCACCGCTGTATTATATATGACAGGTGGAGGTCAGTGATGTCACCGCTGTATTATATGACAGGTGGAGGTCAGTGATGTCACCGCTGTATTATATATGACAGGTGGAGGTCAGTGATGTCACCGCTGTATTATATGACAGGTGGAGGTCAGTGATGTCACCGCTGTATTATATATGACAGGTGGAGGTCAGTGATGTCACCACTGTATTATATGACAGGTGGAGGTCAGTGATGACACCGCTGTATTATATGACAGGTGGAGGTCAGTGATGTCACCGCTGTATTATATGACAGGTGGAGGTCAGTGATGTCACCGCTGTATTATATAACAGGTGGAGGTCAATGATGTCACCGCTGTATTATATGACAGGTGGAGGTCAGTGATGTCACCAGTGATGTCACCAGTGATGTCACCGCTGTATTATATGACAGGTGGAGGTCAGTGATGTCACCAGTGATGTCACCGCTGTTTTATATGACAGGTGGAGGTCAGCAATGTCACCGCTGTATTATATGACAGGTGGAGGTCAGCGATGTCACCTCTGTATTATATGACAGGTGGAGGTCAGTGATGTCACCGCTGTATTATATATGACAGGTGGAGGTCAGTGATGTCACCGCTGTATTATATGACAGGTGGAGGTCAGCGATGTCACCGCTGTATTATATGACAGGTGGAGGTCAGCGATGTCACCGCTGTATTATATGACAGGTGGAGGTCAGCGATGTCACCGCTGTATTATATGACAGGTGGAGGTCAGTGATGTCACCGCTGTATTATATATGACAGGTGGAGGTCAGCGATGTCACCGCTGTATTATATGACAGGTGGAGGTCAGTGATGTCACCGCTGTATTATATGACAGGTGGAGGTCAGTGATGTCACCGCTGTATTATATGACAGGTGGAGGTCAGCGATGTCACCGCTGTATTATATGACAGGTGGAGGTCAGCGATGTCACCGCTGTATTATATGACAGGTGGAGGTCAGCGATGTCACCGCTGTATTATATGACAGGTGGAGGTCAGCGATGTCACCGCTGTATTATATGACAGGTGGAGGTCAGTGATGTCACCGCTGTATTATATATGACAGGTGGAGGTCAGCGATGTCACCGCTGTATTATATGACAGGTGGAGGTCAGCGATGTCACCGCTGTATTATATGACAGGTGGAGGTCAGTGATGTCACCGCTGTATTATATGACAGGTGGAGGTCAGCGATGTCACCGCTGTATTATATGACAGGTGGAGGTCAGCGATGTCACCGCTGTATTATATGACAGGTGGAGGTCAGCGATGTCACCGCTGTATTATATGACAGGTGGAGGTCAGCGATGTCACCGCTGTATTATATGACAGGTGGAGGTCAGTGATGTCACCGCTGTATTATATATGACAGGTGGAGGTCAGTGATGTCACCGCTGTATTATATGACAGGTGGAGGTCAGTGATGTCACCACTGTATTATATGACAGGTGGAGGTCAGTGATGACACCGCTGTATTATATGACAGGTGGAGGTCAGCGATGTCACCGCTGTATTATATGACAGGTGGAGGTCAGTGATGTCACCACTGTATTATATGACAGGTGGAGGTCAGTGATGACACCGCTGTATTATATGACAGGTGGAGGTCAGCGATGTCACCGCTGTATTATATGACAGGTGGAGGTCAGTGATGTCACCACTGTATTATATGACAGGTGGAGGTCAGTGATGACACCGCTGTATTATATGACAGGTGGAGGTCAGTGATGTCACCGCTGTATTATATGACAGGTGGAGGTCAGTGATGTCACCGCTGTATTATATGACAGGTGGAGGTCAGTGATGTCACCGCTGTATTATATGACAGGTGGAGGTCAGTGATGTCACCGCTGTATTATATAACAGGTGGAGGTCAATGATGTCACCGCTGTATTATATGACAGGTGGAGGTCAGTGATGTCACCAGTGATGTCACCAGTGATGTCACCGCTGTATTATATGACAGGTGGAGGTCAGTGATGTCACCAGTGATGTCACCGCTGTTTTATATGACAGGTGGAGGTCAGCGATGTCACCGCTGTATTATATGACAGGTGGAGGTCAGCGATGTCACCTCTGTATTATATGACAGGTGGAGGTCAGTGATGTCACCGCTGTATTATATATGACAGGTGGAGGTCAGTGATGTCACCGCTGTATTATATGACAGGTGGAGGTCAGCGATGTCACCGCTGTATTATATGACAGGTGGAGGTCAGCGATGTCACCGCTGTATTATATGACAGGTGGAGGTCAGCGATGTCACCGCTGTATTATATGACAGGTGGAGGTCAGTGATGACACCGCTGTATTATATGACAGGTGGAGGTCAGTGATGTCACCGCTGTATTATATGACAGGTGGAGGTCAGTGATGTCACCGCTGTATTATATATGACAGGTGGAGGTCAGCGATGTCACCGCTGTATTATATATGACAGGTGGAGGTCAGCGATGTCACCGCTGTATTATATGACAGGTAGAGGTCAGTGATGTCACCAGTGATGTCACCGCTGTATTATATAACAGGTGGAGGTCAGTGATGTCACCAGTGATGTCACCGCTGTATTATATGACAGGTGGAGGTCAGTGATGTCACCACTGTATTATATATGACAGGTGGAGGTCAGCGATGTCACCGCTGTATTATATATGACAGGTGGAGGTCAGTGATGTCACCGCTGTATTATATGACAGGTAGAGGTCAGTGATGTCACCAGTGATGTCACCGCTGTATTATATAACAGGTGGAGGTCAGTGATGTCACCGCTGTATTATATAACAGGTGGAGGTCAGTGATGTCACCGCTGTATTATATGACAGGTGGAGGTCAGTGATGTCACCGCTGTATTATATATGACAGGTGGAGGTCAGCGATGTCACCGCTGTATTATATATGACAGGTGGAGGTCAGCGATGTCACCGCTGTATTATATGACAGGTAGAGGTCAGTGATGTCACCAGTGATGTCACCGCTGTATTATATGACAGGTAGAGGTCAGTGATGTCACCAGTGATGTCACCGCTGTATTATATGACAGGTGGAGGTCAGTGATGTCACCACTGTATTATATGACAGGTGGAGGTCAGTGATGTCACCGCTGTATTATATATGACAGGTGGAGGTCAGCGATGTCACCGCTGTATTATATATGACAGGTGGAGGTCAGTGATGTCACCGCTGTATTATATGACAGGTAGAGGTCAGTGATGTCACCAGTGATGTCACCGCTGTATTATATAACAGGTGGAGGTCAGTGATGTCACCGCTGTATTATATAACAGGTGGAGGTCAGTGATGTCACCGCTGTATTATATGACAGGTGGAGGTCAGTGATGTCACCGCTGTATTATATGACAGGTGGAGGTCAGTGATGTCACCAGTGATGTCACCGCTGTATTATATAACAGGTGGAGGTCAGTGATGTCACCGCTGTATTATATAACAGGTGGAGGTCAGTGATGTCACCGCTGTATTATATGACAGGTGGAGGTCAGTGATGTCACCGCTGTATTATATGACAGGTGGAGGTCAGTGATGTCACCAGTGATGTCACCGCTGTATTATATAACAGGTGGAGGTCAGTGATGTCACCGCTGTATTATATGACAGGTGGAGGTCAGTGATGTCACCGCTGTATTATATAACAGGTGGAGGTCAATGATGTCACCGCTGTATTATATGACAGGTGGAGGTCAGTGATGTCACCAGTGATGTCACCGCTGTATTATATGACAGGTGGAGGTCAGTGATGTCACCGCTGTATTATATGACAGGTGGAGGTCAGTGATGTCACCAGTGATGTCACCGCTGTTTTATATGACAGGTGGAGGTCAGCGATGTCACCGCTGTATTATATGACAGGTGGAGGTCAGTGATGTCACCGCTGTATTATATGACAGGTGGAGGTCAGTGATGTCACCGCTGTATTATATGACAGGTGGAGGTCAGTGATGACACCGCTGTATTATATATGACAGGTGGAGGTCAGCGATGTCACCGCTGTATTATATGACAGGTGGAGGTCCGTGATGTCACCGTGGTATTATATGACAGGTGGAGGTCAGTGATGTCACCACGGTATTATATGACAGGTGGAGGTCAGTGATGTCACCGCTGTATTATATATGACAGGTGGAGGTCAGCGATGTCACCGCTGTATTATATGACAGGTGGAGGTCCGTGATGTCACCGTGGTATTATATGACAGGTGGAGGTCAGTGATGTCACCACGGTATTATATGACAGGTGGAAGTCAGTGATGTCACCGCTGTATTATATGACAGGTGGAGGTCAGTGATGTCACCGCGGTATTATATGACAGGTGGAGGTCAGTGATGTCACCGCTGTATTATATATGACAGGTGGAGGTCAGTGATGTCACCACTGTATTATATGACAGGTGGAGGTCAGCGATGTCACCACTGTATTATATGACAGGTGGAGGTCAGTGATGTCACCACTGTATTATATATGACAGGTGGAGGTCAGCGATGTCACCGCTGTATTATATGACAGGTGGAGGTCCGTGATGTCACCGTAGTATTATATGACAGGTGGAGGTCAGTGATGTCACCACGGTATTATATGACAGGTGGAGGTCAGTGATGTCACCGCTGTATTATATGACAGGTGGAGGTCAGTGATGTCACCGCGGTATTATATGACAGGTGGAGGTCAGTGATGTCACCGCTGTATTATATGACAGGTGGAGGTCAGCGATGTCACCGCTGTATTATATGACAGGTGGAGGTCAGCGATGTCACCGCTGTATTATATGACAGGTGGAGGTCAGTGATGTCACCGCTGTATTATATGACAGGTGGAGGTCAGCGATGTCACCGCTGTATTATATGACAGGTGGAGGTCAGTGATGTCACCGCTTTATTATATGACAGGTGGAGGTCAGTGATGTCACCACTGTATTATATGACAGGTGGAGGTCAGCGATGTCACCGCTTTATTATATGACAGGTGGAGGTCAGCGATGTCACCGCTGTATTATATGACAGGTGGAGGTCAGTGATGTCACCGCTGTATTATATGACAGGTGGAGGTCAGTGATGTCACCGCTGTATTATATGACAGGTGGAGGTCAGTGATGTCACCGCTGTATTATATGACAGGTGGAGGTCAGTGATGTCACCGCTGTATTATATGACAGGTGGAGGTCAGTGATGTCACCGCTGTATTATATGACAGGTGGAGGTCAGTGATGTCACCGCTGTATTATATGACAGGTGGAGGTCAGTGATGTCACCGCTGTATTATATGACAGGTGGAGGTCAGTGATGTCACCGCTGTATTATATGACAGGTGGAGGTCAGCGATGTCACCGCTGTATTATATATGACAGGTGGAGGTCAGCGATGTCACCGCTGTATTATATGACAGGTGGAGGTCAGCGATGTCACCGCTGTATTATATGACAGGTGGAGGTCAGTGATGTCACCGCTGTATTATATGACAGGTGGAGGTCAGCGATGTCACCGCTGTATTATATGACAGGTGGAGGTCAGTGATGTCACCGCTGTATTATATGACAGGTGGAGGTCAGTGATGTCACCGCTGTATTATATATGACAGGTGGAGGTCAGCGATGTCACCGCTGTATTATATGACAGGTGGAGGTCAGTGATGTCACCGCTGTATTATATAACAGGTGGAGGTCAGTGATGTCACCACTGTATTATATGACAGGTGGAGGTCAGCGATGTCACCGCTGTATTATATGACAGGTGGAGGTCAGTGATGTCACCGCTGTATTATATATGACAGGTGGTGGTCAGCGATGTCACCGCTGTATTATATATGACAGGTGGAGGTCAGCGATGTCACCAGCGATGACACCGCTGTATTATATGACAGGTGGAGGTCAGTGATGTCACCGCTGTATTATATATGACAGGTGGTGGTCAGCGATGTCACCGCTGTATTATATATGACAGGTGGAGGTCAGCGATGTCACCAGCGATGACACCGCTGTATTATATGACAGGTGGAGGTCAGCGATGTCACCGCTGTATTATATATGACAGGTGGAGGTCAGTGATGTCACCGCTTTATTATATGACAGGTGGAGGTCAGTGATGTCACCGCTGTATTATATGACAGGTGGAGGTCAGTGATGTCACCAGTGATGTCACCGCTGTATTATATGACAGGTGGAGGTCAGTGATGTCACCGCTGTATTATATGACAGGTGGAGGTCAGTGATGTCACCGCTGTATTATATGACAGGTGGAGGTCGGTGATGTCACCGCTTTATTATATGACAGGTGGAGGTCAGTGATGTCACCGCTGTATTATATGACAGGTGGAGGTCAGTGATGTCACCAGTGATGTCACCGCTGTATTATATGACAGGTGGAGGTCAGTGATGTCACCGCTGTATTATATGACAGGTGGAGGTCAGTGATGTCACCACTGTATTATATGACAGATGGAGGTCAGTGATGTCACCGCTGTATTATATGACAGGTGGAGGTCAGTGATGTCACTGCTGTATTATATGACAGGTGGAGGTCGGTGATGTCACCGCTGTATTATATGACAGGTGGAGGTCAGTGATGTCACCGCTGTATTATATAACAGGTGGAGGTCAGTGATGTCACCGCTGTATTATATGACAGGTGAAGGTCAGTGATGTCACTGCTGTATTATATGACAGGTGGAGGTCGGTGATGTCACCGCTGTATTATATGACAGGTGGAGGTCAGTGATGTCACCGCTGTATTATATAACAGGTGGAGGTCAGTGATGTCACCGCTGTATTATATAACAGGTGGAGGTCAGTGATGTCACCGCTGTATTATATAACAGGTGGAGGTCAGTGATGTCACCGCTGTATTATATAACAGGTGGAGGTCAGTGATGTCACCGCTGTATTATATGACAGGTGGAGGTCAGCGATGTCACCGCTGTATTATATAACAGGTGGAGGTCAGTGATGTCACCACTGTATTATATAACAGGTGGAGGTCAGTGATGTCACCGCTGTATTATATAACAGGTGGAGGTCAGTGATGACACCGCTGTATTATATGACAGGTGGAGGTCAGTGATGATACCGCTGTATTATATGACAGGTGGAGGTCAGTGATGTCACCGTTGTATTATATGACAGGTGGAGGTCAGCGATGTCACCGCTGTATTATATGACAGGTGGAGGTCAGTGATGTCACCACTGTATTATATGACAGGTGGAGGTCAGTGATGTCACCGCTGTATTATATGACAGGTGGAGGTCAGCGATGTCACCGCTGTATTATATGACAGGTGGAGGTCAGTGATGTCAACGCTGTATTATATGACAGGTGGAGGTCAGTGATGTCACCAGTGTTGTCAGCGCTGTATTATATCACAGGTGGAGGTCAGTGATGTCACCGCTGTATTATATGACAGGTGGAGGTCAGTGATGTCACCGCTGTATTATATGACAGGTGGAGGTCAGTGATGTCACCGCTGTATTATATGACAGGTGGAGGTCAGTGATGTCACCGCTGTATTATATGACAGATGGAGGTCAGTGATGTCACCGCTGTATTATATGACAGGTGGAGGTCAGTGATGTCACCGCTGTATTATATAACAGGTGGAGGTCAGTGATGTCACCGCTGTATTATATGACAGGTGGAGGTCAGTGATGTCACTGCTGTATTATATGACAGGTGGAGGTCGGTGATGTCACCGCTGTATTATATGACAGGTGGAGGTCAGTGATGTCACCGCTGTATTATATGACAGGTGGAGGTCAGTGATGTCACTGCTGTATTATATGACAGATGGAGGTCAGTGATGTCACCGCTGTATTATATGACAGGTGGAGGTTAGCGATGTCACCGCTGTATTATATGACAGGTGGAGGTCAGTGATGTCACTGCTGTATTATATGACAGGTGGAGGTTAGCGATGTCACCGCTGTATTATATGACAGATGGAGGTCAGTGATGTCACCGCTGTATTATATGACAGGTGGAGGTTAGCGATGTCACCGCTGTATTATATGACAGGTGGAGGTCGGTGATGTCACCGCTGTATTATATAACAGGTGGAGGTCAGTGATGTCACCGCTGTATTATATGACAGGTGGAGGTCAGTGATGTCACTGCTGTATTATATGACAGATGGAGGTCAGTGATGTCACCGCTGTATTATATGACAGGTGGAGGTTAGCGATGTCACCGCTGTATTATATGACAGGTGGAGGTCAGTGATGTCACTGCTGTATTATATGACAGGTGGAGGTCGGTGATGTCACCGCTGTATTATATGACAGGTGGAGGTCAGTGATGTCACCAGTGATGTCACCGCTGTATTATATGACAGGTGGAGGTCAGTGATGTCACCGCTGTATTATATAACAGGTGGAGGTCAGTAATGTCACCGCTGTATTATATAACAGGTGGAGGTCAGTGATGTCACCGCTGTATTATATAACAGGTGGAGGTCAGTGATGTCACCGCTGTATTATATGACAGGTGGAGGTCAGTGATGTCACCGCTGTATTATATGACAGGTGGAGGTCAGTGATGTCACCGCTGTATTATATGACAGGTGGAGGTCAGTGATGTCACCGCTGTATTATATGACAGGTGGAGGTCAGTGATGTCACCAGTGATGTCACCGCTGTATTATATGACAGGTGGAGGTCAGTGATGTCACCAGTGATGTCACCGCTGTATTATATGACAGGTGGAGGTCAGTGATGTCACCGCTGTATTATATAACAGGTGGAGGTCAGTAATGTCACCGCTGTATTATATAACAGGTGGAGGTCAGTGATGTCACCGCTGTATTATATAACAGGTGGAGGTCAGTGATGACACCGCTGTATTATATAACAGGTGGAGGTCAGTGATGTCACCGCTGTATTATATGACAGGTGGAGTTCAGTGATGTCACCACTGTATTATATGACAGGTGGAGGTCAGTGATGTCACCGCTGTATTTTATGACAGGTGGATGTCAGTGATGTCACCGCTGTATTATATGACAGGTGGAGGTCAGTGATGTCACCACTGTATTATATGACAGGTGGAGGTCAGTGATGTCACCACTGTATTATATGACAGGTGGAGGTCAGTGATGTCACCACTGTATTATATGACAGGTGGAGGTTAGCGATGTCACCGCTGTATTATATGACAGGTGGAGGTCAGTGATGTCACCGCTGTATTATATGACAGGTGGAGGTCAGTGATGTCACCACTGTATTATATGACAGGTGGAGGTCAGTGATGTCACCACTGTATTATATGACAGGTGGAGGTCAGTGATGTCACCACTGTATTATATGACAGGTGGAGGTCAGTGATGTCTCCGCTGTATTATATGACAGGTGGAGGTCAGTGATGTCACCGCTGTATTATATGACAGGTGGAGGTCAGTGATGTCACCAGTGATGTCACCGCTGTATTATATGACAGGTGGAGGTCAGCGATGTCACCGCTGTATTATATGACAGGTGGAGGTCAGCGATGTCACCGCTGTATTATATGACAGGTGGAGGTCAGCGATGTCACCGCTGTATTATATATGACAGGTGGAGGTCAGTGATGTCACCGCTGTATTATATAACAGGTGGAGGTCAGCGATGTCACCGCTGTATTATATGACAGGTGGAGGTCAGTGATGTCACCGCTGTATTATATATGACAGGTGGAGGTCAGTGATGTCACCGCTGTATTATATGACAGGTGGAGGTCAGCGATGTCACCGCTGTATTATATGACAGGTGGAGGTCAGCGATGTCACCACTGTATTATATGACAGGTGGAGTTCAGTGATGTCACCACTGTATTATATGACAGGTGGAGGTCAGTGATGTCACCGCTGTATTATATGACAGGTGGAGGTCAGTGATGTCACCGCTGTATTATATGACAGGTGGAGGTCAGTGATGTCACCACTGTATTATATGACAGATGGAGGTCAGTGATGTCACCGCTGTATTATATGACAGGTGGAGGTTAGCGATGTCACCGCTGTATTATATGACAGGTGGAGGTCAGCGATGTCACCGCTGTATTATATAACAGGTGGAGGTCAGTGATGTCACCGCTGTATTATATGACAGGTGGAGGTTAGCGATGTCACCGCTGTATTATATGACAGGTGGAGGTCTGTGATGTCACTGCTGTATTATATGACAGGTGGAGGTCGGTGATGTCACCGCTGTATTATATGACAGGTGGAGGTCAGTGATGTCACCAGTGATGTCACCGCTGTATTATATGACAGGTGGAGGTCAGTGATGTCACCGCTGTATTATATAACAGGTGGAGGTCAGTAATGTCACCGCTGTATTATATAACAGGTGGAGGTCAGTGATGTCACCGCTGTATTATATAACAGGTGGAGGTCAGTGATGTCACCGCTGTATTATATGACAGGTGGAGGTCAGTGATGTCACCGCTGTATTATATGACAGGTGGAGGTCAGTGATGTCACCGCTGTATTATATGACAGGTGGAGGTCAGTGATGTCACCGCTGTATTATATGACAGGTGGAGGTCAGTGATGTCACCAGTGATGTCACCGCTGTATTATATGACAGGTGGAGGTCGGTGATGTCACCGCTGTATTATATGACAGGTGGAGGTCAATGATGTCACCAGTAATGTCACCGCTGTATTATATAACAGGTGGAGGTCAGTGATGTCACCGCTGTATTATATAACAGGTGGAGGTCAGTGATGACACCGCTGTATTATATAACAGGTGGAGGTCAGTGATGTCACCGCTGTATTATATGACAAGTGGAGTTCAGTGATGTCACCACTGTATTATATGACAGGTGGAGGTCAGTGATGTCACCGCTGTATTTTATGACAGGTGGATGTCAGTGATGTCACCGCTGTATTATATGACAGGTGGAGGTCAGTGATGTCACCACTGTATTATATGACAGGTGGAGGTCAGTGATGTCACCACTGTATTATATGACAGGTGGAGGTCAGTGATGTCACCGCTGTATTATATGACAGGTGGAGGTCAGTGATGTCACCACTGTATTATATGACAGGTGGAGGTCAGTGATGTCACCAGTGATGTCACCGCTGTATTATATGACAGGTGGAGGTCAGTGATGTCACCGCTGTATTATATGACAGGTGGAGGTCAGTGATGTCTCCGCTGTATTATATGACAGGTGGAGGTCAGTGATGTCACCGCTGTATTATATGACAGGTGGAGGTCAGTGATGTCACCAGTGATGTCACCGCTGTATTATATGACAGGTGGAGGTCAGTGATGACACCGCTGTATTATATGACAGGTGGAGGTCAGTGATGTCACCGCTGTATTATATGACAGGTGGAGGTCAGTGATGTCACCACTGTATTATATGACAGGTGGAGGTCAGTGATGTCACCAGTGATGTCACCGCTGTATTATATGACAGGTGGAGGTCAGTGATGTCACCGCTGTATTATATGACAGGTGGAGGTCAGTGATGTCTCCAGTGATGTCACCGCTGTATTATATGACAGGTGGAGGTCAGTGATGTCACCGCTGTATTATATGACAGGTGGAGGTCAGTGATGTCACCGCTGTATTATATGACAGGTGGAGGTCAGTGATGTCACCGCTGTATTATATGACAGGTGGAGGTCAGTGATGTCACCGCTGTATTATATGACAGGTGGAGGTCAGTGATATCACCGCTGTATTATATGACAGGTGGAGGTCAGTGATGTCACCGCTGTATTATATGACAGGTGGAGGTCAGTGATGTCTCTGCTGTATTATATGACAGGTGGAGGTCAGTGATGTCACCGCTGTATTATATGACAGGTGGAGGTCAGTGATGACACCGCTGTATTATATGACAGGTGGAGGTCAGTGATGTCTCCGCTGTATTATATGACAGGTGGAGGTCAGTGATGTCTCCGCTGTATTATATGACAGGTGGAGGTCAGTGATGTCACCAGTGATGTCACCGCTGTATTATATGACAGGTGGAGGTCAGTGATGACACCGCTGTATTATATGACAGGTGGAGGTCAGTGATGTCTCCGCTGTATTATATGACAGGTGGAGGTCAGTGATGTCACCGCTGTATTATATGACAGGTGGAGGTCAGCGATGTCACCGCTGTATTATATGACAGGTGGAGGTCAGTGATGTCACCGCTGTATTATATGACAGGTGGAGGTCAGTGATGTCACCACTGTATTATATGACAGGTGGAGGTCAGTGATGTCACCACTGTATTATATGACAGGTGGAGGTTAGCGATGTCACCGCTGTATTATATGACAGGTGGAGGTCAGTGATGTCACCGCTGTATTATATGACAGGTGGAGGTCAGTGATGTCACCACTGTATTATATGACAGGTGGAGGTCAGTGATGTCACCACTGTATTATATGACAGGTGGAGGTCAGTGATGTCACCGCTGTATTATATGACAGGTGGAGGTCAGTGATGTCACCGCTGTATTATATGACAGGTGGAGGTCAGTGATGTCACCGCTGTATTATATGACAGGTGGAGGTCAGTGATGTCTCCGCTGTATTATATGACAGGTGGAGGTCAGTGATGTCACCGCTGTATTATATGACAGGTGGAGGTCAGTGATGTCACCAGTGATGTCACCGCTGTATTATATGACAGGTGGAGGTCAGCGATGTCACCGCTGTATTATATGACAGGTGGAGGTCAGCGATGTCACCGCTGTATTATATGACAGGTGGAGGTCAGCGATGTCACCACTGTATTATATGACAGGTGGAGGTCAGCGATGTCACCGCTGTATTATATATGACAGGTGGAGGTCAGTGATGTCACCGCTGTATTATATAACAGGTGGAGGTCAGCGATGTCACCGCTGTATTATATGACAGGTGGAGGTCAGTGATGTCACCGCTGTATTATATATGACAGGTGGAGGTCAGTGATGTCACCGCTGTATTATATGACAGGTGGAGGTCAGCGATGTCACCGCTGTATTATATGACAGGTGGAGTTCAGTGATGTCACCACTGTATTATATGACAGGTGGAGTTCAGTGATGTCACCACTGTATTATATGACAGGTGGAGGTCAGTGATGTCACCGCTGTATTATATGACAGGTGGAGGTCAGTGATGTCACCGCTGTATTATATGACAGGTGGAGGTCAGTGATGTCACCACTGTATTATATGACAGGTGGAGGTCAGTGATGTCACCACTGTATTATATGACAGGTGGAGTTCAGTGATGTCACCGCTGTATTATATGACAGGTGGAGGTCAGCGATGTCACCGCTGTATTATAGGACAGGTGGAGGTCAGCGATGTCACCACTGTATTATATGACAGGTGGAGGTCAGCGATGTCACCGCTGTATTATATGACAGGTGGAGGTCAGCGATGTCACCACTGTATTATATGACAGGTGGAGGTCAGCGATGTCACCACTGTATTATATGACAGGTGGAGGTCAGTGATGTCACCGCTGTATTATATGACAGGTGGAGGTTAGCGATGTCACCGCTGTATTATATGACAGGTGGAGGTTAGCGATGTCACCGCTGTATTATATGACAGGTGGAGGTCAGTGATGTCACCGCTGTATTATATGACAGGTGGAGGTCAGCGATGTCACCGCTGTATTATATATGACAGGCGGAGGTCAGTGATGTCACCGCTGTATTATATGACAGGTGGAGGTCAGCGATGTCACCACTGTATTATATGACAGGTGGAGGTCAGCGATGTCACCGCTGTATTATATGACAGGTGGAGGTCAGCGATGTCACCGCTGTATTATATGACAGGTGGAGGTCAGTGATGTCACCGCTGTATTATATGACAGGTGGAGGTCAGCGATGTCACCAGTGATGTCACCGCTGTATTATATGACAGGTGGAGGTCAGTGATGTCACCAGTGATGTCACCGCTGTATTATATGACAGGTGGAGGTCAGTGATGTCACCAGTGATGTCACCGCTGTATTATATGACAGGTGGAGGTCAGCGATGTCACCACTGTATTATATGACAGGTGGAGGTCAGTGATGTCACCGCTGTATTATATGACAGGTGGAGGTCAGCGATGTCACCGCTGTATTATATGACAGGTGGAGGTCAGCGATGTCACCGCTGTATTATATGACAGGTGGAGGTCAGCGATGTCACCACTGTATTATATGACAGGTGGAGGTCAGCGATGTCACCACTGTATTATATGACAGGTGGAGGTCAGTGATGTCACCGCTGTATTATATGACAGGTGGAGGTCAGTGATGTCACCGCTGTATTATATGACAGGTGGAGGTCAGTGATGTCACCGCTGTATTATATGACAGGTGGAGGTCAGTGATGTCACCACTGTATTATATGACAGGTGGAGGTCAGTGATGTCACCGCTGTATTATATGACAGGTGGAGGTCAGTGATGTCACCGCTGTATTATATGACAGGTGGAAGTCAGCGATGTCACCGCTGTATTATATGACAGGTGGAGGTCAGTGATGTCACCGCTGTATTATATGACAGGTGGAGGTTAGCGATGTCACCGCTGTATTATATGACAGGTGGAGGTCAGTGATGTCACCGCTGTATTATATGACAGGTGGAGGTCAGTGATGTCACCGCTGTATTATATGACAGGTGGAGGTCAGTGATGTCACCACTGTATTATATGACAGGTGGAGGTCAGTGATGTCACCACTGTATTATATGACAGGTGGAGGTCAGTGATGTCTCCGCTGTATTATATGACAGGTGGAGGTCAGTGATGTCACCGCTGTATTATATGACAGGTGGAGGTCAGTGATGTCACCGCTGTATTATATGACAGGTGGAGGTCAGTGATGTCACCGCTGTATTATATGACAGGTGGAGGTCAGTGATGTCACCGCTGTATTATATGACAGGTGGAGGTCAGTGATGTCTCCGCTGTATTATATGACAGGTGGAGGTCAGTGATGTCTCCGCTGTATTATATGACAGGTGGAGGTCAGTGATGTCACCAGTGATGTCACCGCTGTATTATATGACAGGTGGAGGTCAGCGATGTCACCGCTGTATTATATGACAGGTGGAGGTCAGCGATGTCACCGCTGTATTATATGACAGGTGGAGGTCAGCGATGTCACCACTGTATTATATGACAGGTGGAGGTCAGCGATGTCACCGCTGTATTATATATGACAGGTGGAGGTCAGTGATGTCACCGCTGTATTATATAACAGGTGGAGGTCAGCGATGTTACCGCTGTATTATATGACAGGTGGAGGTCAGTGATGTCACCGCTGTATTATATATGACAGGTGGAGGTCAGTGATGTCACCGCTGTATTATATGACAGGTGGAGGTCAGCGATGTCACCACTGTATTATATGACAGGTGGAGTTCAGTGATGTCACCACTGTATTATATGACAGGTGGAGGTCAGTGATGTCACCGCTGTATTATATGACAGGTGGAGGTCAGTGATGTCACCGCTGTATTATATGACAGGTGGAGGTCAGTGATGTCACCACTGTATTATATGACAGGTGGAGGTCAGTGATGTCACCACTGTATTATATGACAGGTGGAGTTCAGTGATGACACCGCTGTATTATATGACAGGTGGAGGTCAGTGATGTCACCACTGTATTATATGACAGGTGGAGGTCAGTGATGTCACCGCTGTATTATATGACAGGTGGAGGTCAGCGATGTCACCGCTGTATTATATGACAGGTGGAGGTCAGCGATGTCACCACTGTATTATATAACAGGTGGAGGTCAGTGATGTCACCGCTGTATTATATGACAGGTGGAGGTTAGCGATGTCACCGCTGTATTATATGACAGGTGGAGGTCAGTGATGTCACCGCTGTATTATATGACAGGTGGAGGTCAGTGATGTCACCGCTGTATTATATATGACAGGTGGAGGTCAGTGATGTCACCGCTGTATTATATGACAGGTGGAGGTCAGCGATGTCACCACTGTATTATATGACAGGTGGAGGTCAGCGATGTCACCGCTGTATTATATGACAGGTGGAGGTCAGTGATGTCACCGCTGTATTATATGACAGGTGGAGGTCAGCGATGTCACCAGTGATGTCACCGCTGTATTATATGACAGGTGGAGGTCAGTGATGTCACCAGTGATGTCACCGCTGTATTATATGACAGGTGGAGGTCAGTGATGTCACCAGTGATGTCACCGCTGTATTATATGACAGGTGGAGGTCAGCGATGTCACCGCTGTATTATATGACAGGTGGAGGTCAGCGATGTCACCGCTGTATTATATGACAGGTGGAGGTCAGCGATGTCACCGCTGTATTATATGACAGGTGGAGGTCAGTGATGACACCGCTGTATTATATGACAGGTGGAGGTCAGCGATGTCACCACTGTATTATATGACAGGTGGAGGTCAGCGATGTCACAGCTGTATTATATGACAGGTGGAGGTCAGCGATGTCACCACTGTATTATATAACAGGTGGAGGTCAGTGATGTCACCGCTGTATTATATGACAGGTGGAGGTTAGCGATGTCACCGCTGTATTATATGACAGGTGGAGGTCAGTGATGTCACCGCTGTATTATATGACAGGTGAAGGTCAGTGATGTCACCACTGTATTATATGACAGGTGAAGGTCAGTGATATCACCGCTGTATTATATGACAGGTGGAGGTCAGTGATGTCACCACTGTATTATATGACAGATGGAGTTCAGTGATGTCACCGCTGTATTATATGACAGGTGGAGTTCAGTGATGTTACCGCTGTATTATATGACAGGTGAAGGTCAGTGATATCACCGCTGTATTATATGACAGGTGGAGGTCAGTGATGTCACCGCTGTATTATATGACAGGTGAAGGTCAGTGATGTCACCACTGTATTATATGACAGGTGGAGGTCAGTGATGTCACCGCTGTATTATATGACAGGTGGAGGTTAGCGATGTCACCACTGTATTATATGACAGGTGGAGGTCAGTGATGACACCGCTGTATTATATGACAGGTGGAGGTTAGCGATGTCACCACTGTATTATATGACAGGTGGAGGTCAGTGATGACACCGCTGTATTATATGACAGGTGGAGGTTAGCGATGTCACCGCTGTATTATATGACAGGTGAAGGTCAGTGATGTCACCACTGTATTATATGACAGGTGGAGGTCAGTGATGTCACCGCTGTATTATATGACAGGTGGAGGTCAGTGATGTCACCGCTGTATTATATGACAGGTGGAGGTCAGTGATGTCACCGCTGTATTATATGACAGGTGGAGGTTAGCGATGTCACCGCTGTATTATATGACAGGTGGAGGTCAGTGATGTCACCGCTGTATTATATGACAGGTGGAGGTCAGTGATGTCACCGCTGTATTATATGACAGGTGGAGGTCAGTGATGACACCGCTGTATTATATGACAGGTGGAGGTCAGTGATGTCACCGCTGTATTATATGACAGGTGGAGGTCAGTGATGTCACCGCTGTATTATATGACAGGTGGAGGTCAGTGATGACACCGCTGTATTATATGACAGGTGGAGGTCAGTGATGTCACCGCTGTATTATATGACAGGTGGAGGTTAGCGATGTCACCGCTGTATTATATGACAGGTGGAGGTCAGTGATGTCACCGCTGTATTATATGACAGGTGGAGGTCAGTGATGTCACCAGTGATGTCACCGCTGTATTATATGACAGGTGGAGGTCAGTGATGTCTCCGCTGTATTATATGACAGGTGGAGGTCAGTGATGTCACCGCTGTATTATATGACAGGTGGAGGTCAGTGATGTCACCGCTGTATTATATGACAGGTGGAGGTCAGTGATGTCACCGCTGTATTATATGACAGGTGGAGGTCAGTGATGTCACCGCTGTATTATATGACAGGTGGAGGTCAGTGATGTCACCGCTGTATTATATGACAGGTGGAGGTCAGCGGTGTCACCGCTGTATTATATGACAGGTGGAGGTCAGCGATGTCACCGCTGTATTATATGACAGGTGGAGGTCAGCGATGTCACCACTGTATTATATGACAGGTGGAGGTCAGCGATGTCACCACTGTATTATATGACAGGTGGAGGTCAGCGATGTCACCGCTGTATTATATATGACAGGTGGAGGTCAGTGATGTCACCGCTGTATTATATAACAGGTGGAGGTCAGCGATGTCACCGCTGTATTATATGACAGGTGGAGGTCAGTGATGTCACCGCTGTATTATATGACAGGTGGAGGTCAGTGATGTCACCGCTGTATTATATGACAGGTGGAGGTCAGTGATGTCACCGCTGTATTATATATGACAGGTGGAGGTCAGCGATGTCACCGCTGTATTATATATGACAGGTGGAGGTCAGTGATGTCACCGCTGTATTATATGACAGGTGGAGGTCAGCGATGTCACCACTGTATTATATGACAGGTGGAGGTCAACGATGTCACCACTGTATTATATGACAGGTGGAGGTCAGCGATGTCACCGGTGTATTATATGACAGGTGGAGGTCAGCGATGTCACCACTGTATTATATGACAGGTGGAGGTCAGTGATGTCACCAGTGATGTCACCGCTGTATTATATGACAGGTGGAGGTCAGCGATGTCACCGCTGTATTATATGACAGGTGGAGGTCAGCGATGTCACCGCTGTATTATATGACAGGTGGAGGTCAGTGATGTCACCGCTGTATTATATGACAGGTGGAGGTCAGCGATGTCACCGCTGTATTATATGACAGGTGGAGGTCAGTGATGTCACCGCTGTATTATATGACAGGTGGAGGTCAGTGATGTCACGGCTGTATTATATGACAGGTGGAGGTCAGCGATATCACCACTGTATTATATGACAGGTGGAGGTCAGCGATGTCACCGCTGTATTATATATGACAGGTGGAGGTCAGTGATGTCACCGCTGTATTATATGACAGGTGGAGGTCAGTGATGTCACCGCTGTATTATATATGACAGGTGGAGGTCAGTGATGTCACCGCTGTATTATATGACAGGTGGAGGTCAGTGATGTCACCGCTGTATTATATATGACAGGTGGAGGTTAGCGATGTCACCGCTGTATTATATGACAGGTGGAGGTCAGTGATGTCACCGCTGTATTATATAACAGGTGGAGGTCAGTGATGTCACCAGTGATGTCACCGCTGTATTATATGACAGGTGGAGGTCAGTGATGTCACCAGTGATGTTACCGCTGTATTATATGACAGGTGGAGGTCAGTGATGACACCGCTGTATTATATAACAGGTGGAGGTCAGTGATGTCACCACTGTATTATATGACAGGTGGAGGTCAGTGATGTCACCAGTGATGTCACCGCTGTATTATATGACAGGTGGAGGTCAGTGATGTCACCACTGTATTATATGACAGGTGGAGGTCAGTGATGTCACCAGTGATGTCACCGCTGTATTATATGACAGGTGGAGGTCAGCGATGTCACCGCTGTATTATATGACAGGTGGAGGTCAGCGATGTCACCGCTGTATTATATGACAGTTGGAGGTCAGCGATGTCACCGCTGTATTATATGACAGGTGGAGGTCAGCGATGTCACCACTGTATTATATATGACAGGTGGAGGTCAGTGATGTCACCACTGTATTATATGACAGGTGGAGGTCAGCGATGTCACCACTGTATTATATATGACAGGTGGAGGTCAGTGATGTCACCGCTGTATTATATGACAGGTGGAGGTCAGTGATGTCACCGCTGTATTATATGACAGGTGGAGGTCAGTGATGTCACCGCTGTATTATATGACAGGTGGAGGTCAGCGATGTCACCGCTGTATTATATGACAGGTGGAGGTCAGCGATGTCACCGCTGTATTATATGACAGGTGGAGGTCAGCGATGTCACCACTGTATTATATGACAGGTGGAGGTCAGCGATGTCACCACTGTATTATATGACAGGTGGAGGTCAGCGATGTCACCGCTGTATTATATGACAGGTGGAGGTCAGTGATGTCACCGCTGTATTATATGACAGGTGGAGGTCAGTGATGTCACCGCTGTATTATATGACAGGTGGAGGTCAGTGATGTCACCGCTGTATTATATGACAGGTGGAGGTCAGCGATGTCACCGCTGTATTATATAACAGGTGGAGGTCAGCGATGTCACCGCTGTATTATATGACAGTTGGAGGTCAGCGATGTCACCGCTGTATTATATGACAGGTGGAGGTCAGTGATGTCACCGCTGTATTATATGACAGGTGGAGGTCAGCGATGTCACCACTGTATTATATGACAGGTGGAGGTCAGCGATGTCACCCCTGTATTATATGACAGGTGGAGGTCAGCGATGTCACCACTGTATTATATGACAGGTGGAGGTCAGTGATGTCACCGCTGTATTATATGACAGATGGAGGTCAGTGATGTCACCGCTGTATTATATGACAGATGGAGGTCAGTGATGACACCGTTGTATTATATGACAGGTGGAGGTCAGTGATGTCACCGCTGTATTATATGACAGGTGGAGGTCAGTGATGTCACCACTGTATTATATGACAGGTGGAGGTCAGTGATGTCACCGCTGTATTATATGACAGGTGGAGGTCAGCGATGTCACCCCTGTATTATATGACAGGTGGAGGTCAGCGATGTCACCACTGTATTATATGACAGGTGGAGGTCAGCGATGTCACCACTGTATTATATGACAGGTGGAGGTCAGTGATGTCACCGCTGTATTATATGACAGGTGGAGGTCAGTGATGTCACCGCTGTATTATATGACAGGTGGAGGTCAGCGATGTCACCGCTGTATTATATAACAGATGGAGGTCAGTGATGTCACCGCTGTATTATATGACAGGTGGAGGTCAGTGATGTCACCGCTGTATTATATATGACAGGTGGAGGTCAGTGATGTCACCGCTGTATTATATGACAGGTGGAGGTCAGTGATGTCACCGCTGTATTATATGACAGGTGGAGGTCAGTGATGACACCGCTGTATTATATGACAGGTGGAGGTCAGTGATGTCACCACTGTATTATATGACAGGTGGAGGTCAGTGATGACACCGCTGTATTATATGACAGGTGGAGGTCAGTGATGTCACCGCTGTATTATATGACAGATGGAGGTCAGTGATGTCACCGCTGTATTATATGACAGATGGAGGTCAGTGATGACACCGTTGTATTATATGACAGGTGGAGGTCAGTGATGTCACCGCTGTATTATATGACAGGTGGAGGTCAGTGATGACACCGCTGTATTATATGACAGGTGGAGGTCAGTGATGTCACCGCTGTATTATATGACAGATGGAGGTCAGTGATGTCACCGCTGTATTATATGACAGATGGAGGTCAGTGATGTCACCGCTGTATTATATGACAGATGGAGGTCAGTGATGTCACCGCTGTATTATATGACAGATGGAGGTCAGTGATGTCACCGCTGTATTATATGACAGGTGGAGGTCAGCGATGTCACCGCTGTATTATATGACAGATGGAGGTCAGCGATGTCACCGCTGTATTATATGACAGGTGGAGGTCAGCGATGTCACCGCTGTATTATATGACAGGTGGAGGTCAGTGATGTCACCGCTGTATTATATGACAGGTGGAGGTCAGTGATGTCACCGCTGTATTATATGACAGGTGGAGGTCAGCGATGTCACCGCTGTATTATATGACAGATGGAGGTCAGCGATGTCACCGCTGTATTATATGACAGGTGGAGGTCAGTGATGTCACCGCTGTATTATATGACAGGTGGAGGTCAGTGATGTCACCGCTGTATTATATGACAGGTGGAGGTCAGCGATGTCACCGCTGTATTATATGACAGGTGGAGGTCAGTGATGTCACCGCTGTATTATATGACAGGTGGAGGTCAGTGATGACACCGCTGTATTATATGACAGGTGGAGGTCAGCGATGTCACCGCTGTATTATATGACAGGTGAAGGTCAGTGATGTCACTGCTGTATTATATGACAGGTGGAGGTCGGTGATGACACCGCTGTATTATATGACAGATGGAGGTCAGCGATGTCACCGCTGTATTATATGACAGGTGAAGGTCAGTGATGTCACCGCTGTATTATATGACAGGTGAAGGTCAGTGATGTCACTGCTGTATTATATGACAGGTGGAGGTCGGTGATGACACCGCTGTATTATATGACAGATGGAGGTCAGCGATGTCACCGCTGTATTATATGACAGGTGGAGGTCAGTGATGACACCGCTGTATTATATGACAGATGGAGGTCAGTGATGTCACCGCTGTATTATATGACAGGTGAAGGTCAGTGATGACACCGCTGTATTATATGACAGATGGAGGTCAGCGATGTCACCGCTGTATTATATGACAGGTGGAGGTCAGTGATGACACCGCTGTATTATATGACAGATGGAGGTCAGTGATGTCACCGCTGTATTATATGACAGGTGAAGGTCAGTGATGTCACTGCTGTATTATATGACAGGTGGAGGTCAGTGATGTCGCCAGTGATGTCACCGCTGTATTATATGACAGGTGGAGGTCAGTGATGTCACCGCTGTATTATATAACAGGTGGAGGTCAGTGATGTCACCGCTGTATTATATAACAGGTGGAGGTCAGTGATGTCACCGCTGTATTATATAACAGGTGGAGGTCAGTGATGTCACCGCTGTATTATATAACAGGTGGAGGTCAGTGATGTCACCGCTGTATTATATAACAGGTGGAGGTCAGTGATGTCACCGCTGTATTATATAACAGGTGGAGGTCAGTGATGTCACCGCTGTATTATATGACAGGTGAAGGTCAGTGATGTCACCGCTGTATTATATAACAGGTGGAGGTCAGTGATGTCACCGCTGTATTATATGACAGGTGGAGGTCAGCGATGTCACCGCTGTATTATATAACAGGTGGAGGTCAGTGATGTCACCACTGTATTATATAACAGGTGGAGGTCAGTGATGTCACCGCTGTATTATATAACAGGTGGAGGTCAGTGATGACACCGCTGTATTATATGACAGGTGGAGGTCAGCGATGTCACCGCTGTATTATATAACAGGTGGAGGTCAGTGATGTCACCGCTGTATTATATGACAGGTGGAGGTCAGTGATGTCACCGCTGTATTATATGACAGGTGGAGGTCAGTGATGTCACCGCTGTATTATATGACAGTTGGAGGTTAGCGATGTCACCGCTGTATTATATGACAGGTGGAGGTCAGTGATGTCACCACTGTATTATATGACAGGTGGAGGTCAGTGATGTCACCAGTGATGTCACCGCTGTATTATATAACAGGTGGAGGTCAGTGATGTCACCGTTGTATTATATGACAGGTGGAGGTCAGTGATGTCACCGCTGTATTATATGACAGGTGGAGGTCAGCGATGTCACCGCTGTATTATATGACAGATGGAGGTCAGCGATGTCACCGCTGTATTATATGACAGGTGGAGGTCAGTGATGTCACCGCTGTATTATATGACAGGTGGAGGTCAGTGATGTCACCGCTGTATTATATGACAGGTGGAGGTCAGTGATGTCACCGCTGTATTATATGACAGGTGGAGGTCAGCGATGTCACCGCTGTATTATATGACAGGTGGAGGTCAGTGATGTCACCGCTGTATTATATGACAGGTGGAGGTCAGTGATGTCACCAGTGATGTCACCGCTGTATTATATAACAGGTGGAGGTCAGTGATGTCACCGTTGTATTATATGACAGGTGGAGGTCAGTGATGTCACCGCTGTATTATATGACAGGTGGAGGTCAGCGATGTCACCGCTGTATTATATGACAGATGGAGGTCAGCGATGTCACCGCTGTATTATATGACAGGTGGAGGTCAGTGATGTCACCGCTGTATTATATGACAGGTGGAGGTCAGTGATGTCACCGCTGTATTATATGACAGGTGGAGGTCAGTGATGTCACCGCTGTATTATATGACAGGTGGAGGTCAGCGATGTCACCGCTGTATTATATGACAGGTGGAGGTCAGTGATGTCACCGCTGTATTATATGACAGGTGGAGGTCAGTGATGACACCGCTGTATTATATGACAGGTGGAGGTCAGCGATGTCACCGCTGTATTATATGACAGGTGAAGGTCAGTGATGTCACTGCTGTATTATATGACAGGTGGAGGTCGGTGATGACACCGCTGTATTATATGACAGATGGAGGTCAGCGATGTCACCGCTGTATTATATGACAGGTGAAGGTCAGTGATGTCACCGCTGTATTATATGACAGGTGAAGGTCAGTGATGTCACTGCTGTATTATATGACAGGTGGAGGTCGGTGATGACACCGCTGTATTATATGACAGATGGAGGTCAGCGATGTCACCGCTGTATTATATGACAGGTGGAGGTCAGTGATGACACCGCTGTATTATATGACAGATGGAGGTCAGTGATGTCACCGCTGTATTATATGACAGGTGAAGGTCAGTGATGACACCGCTGTATTATATGACAGATGGAGGTCAGCGATGTCACCGCTGCATTATATGACAGGTGGAGGTCAGTGATGACACCGCTGTATTATATGACAGATGGAGGTCAGTGATGTCACCGCTGTATTATATGACAGGTGAAGGTCAGTGATGTCACTGCTGTATTATATGACAGGTGGAGGTCAGTGATGTCGCCAGTGATGTCACCGCTGTATTATATAACAGGTGGAGGTCAGTGATGTCACCGCTGTATTATATAACAGGTGGAGGTCAGTGATGTCACCGCTGTATTATATAACAGGTGGAGGTCAGTGATGTCACCGCTGTATTATATAACAGGTGGAAGTCAGTGATGTTACCGCTGTATTATATAACAGGTGGAGGTCAGTGATGTCACCGCTGTATTATATGACAGGTGGAGGTCAGCGATGTCACCGCTGTATTATATAACAGGTGGAGGTCAGTGATGTCACCACTGTATTATATAACAGGTGGAGGTCAGTGATGTCACCGCTGTATTATATAACAGGTGGAGGTCAGTGATGACACCGCTGTATTATATAACAGGTGGAGGTCAGTGATGACACCGCTGTATTATATGACAGGTGGAGGTCAGTGATGTCACCGCTGTATTATATGACAGTTGGAGGTTAGCGATGTCACCGCTGTATTATATGACAGGTGGAGGTCAGTGATGTCACCACTGTATTATATGACAGGTGGAGGTCAGTGATGTCACCAGTGATGTCACCGCTGTATTATATAACAGGTGGAGGTCAGTGATGTCACCGTTGTATTATATGACAGGTGGAGGTCAGTGATGTCACCACTGTATTATATGACAGGTGGAGGTCAGTGATGTCACCACTGTATTATATGACAGGTGGAGGTCAGTGATGTCACCGCTGTATTATATGACAGGTGGAGGTCAGTGATGTCACCGCTGTATTATATGACAGGTGGAGGTCAGTGATGACACCGCTGTATTATATGACAGGTGGAGGTCAGTGATGTTACCAGTGATGTCACCGCTGTATTATATGACAGGTGGAGGTCAGTGATGTCACCGCTGTATTATATGACAGGTGGAGGTCAGTGATGTCACCGCTGTATTATATGACAGGTGGAGGTCAGTGATGTCACCGCTGTATTATATGACAGGTGGAGGTCAGTGATGTCACCGCTGTATTATATGACAGATGGAGGTCAGTGATGTCACCGCTGTATTATATGACAGGTGGAGGTCAGTGATGTCACCGCTGTATTATATGACAGGTGGAGGTTAGCGATGTCACCGCTGTATTATATGACAGGTGGAGGTCAGTGATGTCACTGCTGTATTATATGACAGGTGGAGGTCAGTGATGTCACCAGTGATGTCACCGCTGTATTATATGACAGGTGGAGGTCAGTGATGTCACCGCTGTATTATATAACAGGTGGAGGTCAGTAATGTCACCGCTGTATTATATAACAGGTGGAGGTCAGTGATGTCACCGCTGTATTATATGACAGGTGGAGGTCAGTGATGTCACCGCTGTATTATATGACAGGTGGAGGTCAGTGATGTCACCGCTGTATTATATGACAGGTGGAGTTCAGTGATGTCACCAGTGATGTCACCGCTGTATTATATGACAGGTGGAGGTCAGTGATGTCACCAGTGATGTCACCGCTGTATTATATGACAGGTGGAGGTCAGTGATGTCACCGCTGTATTATATAACAGGTGGAGGTCAGTGATGTCACCGCTGTATTATATAACAGGTGGAGGTCAGCGATGACACCGCTGTATTATATGACAGGTGGAGGTCAGTGATGTCACCGCTGTATTATATAACAGGTGGAGGTCAGTGATGTCACCGCTGTATTATATGACAGGTGGAGGTCAGTGATGACACCGCTGTATTATATGACAGGTGGAGTTCAGTGATGTCACCACTGTATTATATGACAGGTGGAGGTCAGTGATGTCACCGCTGTATTATATGACAGGTGGAGGTCAGTGATGTCACCGCTGTATTATATGACAGGTGGAGGTCAGTGATGTCACCGCTGTATTATATGACAGGTGGAGGTCAGTGATGTCACCGCTGTATTATATGACAGGTGGAGGTCAGTGATGTCACCACTGTATTATATGACAGGTGGAGGTTAGCGATGTCACCGCTGTATTATATGACAGGTGGAGGTCAGTGATGTCACCGCTGTATTATATATGACAGGTGGAGGTCAGTGATGTCACCGCTGTATTATATGACAGGTGGAGGTCAGTGATGTCACCGCTGTATTATATAACAGGTGGTGGTCAGCGATGTCACCGCTGTATTATATGACAGGTGGAGGTCAGTGATGTCACCGCTGTATTATATATGACAGGTGGAGGTCAGTGATATCACCGCTGTATTATATATGACAGGTGGAGGTCAGTGATGTCACCGCTGTATTATATGACAGGAGGAGGTCAGCGATGTCACCACTGTATTATATGACAGGTGGAGGTCAGCGATGTCACCGCTGTATTATATGACAGGTGGAGTTCAGTGATGTCACCACTGTATTATATGACAGGTGGAGGTCAGTGATGTCACCGCTGTATTATATGACAGGTGGAGGTCAGTGATGTCACCGCTGTATTATATGACAGGTGGAGGTCAGCGATGTCACCGCTGTATTATATGACAGGTGGAGGTCAGTGATGTCACCGCTGTATTATATGACAGGTGGAGGTCAGTGATGTCACCGCTGTATTATATATGACAGGTGGAGGTCAGTGATGTCACCGCTGTATTATATGACAGGTGGAGGTCAGCGATGTCACCACTGTATTATATGACAGGTGGAGGTCAGCGATGTCACCGCTGTATTATATGACAGGTGGAGGTCAGCGATGTCACCGCTGTATTATATGACAGGTGGAGGTCAGCGATGTCACCGCTGTATTATATGACAGGTGGAGGTCAGCGATGTCACCGCTGTATTATATGACAGGTGGAGGTCAGCGATGTCACCACTGTATTATATGACAGGTGGAGGTCAGCGATGTCACCACTGTATTATATAACAGGTGGAGGTCAGTGATGTCACCGCTGTATTATATGACAGGTGGAGGTTAGCGATGTCACCGCTGTATTATATGACAGGTGGAGGTCAGTGATGTCACCGCTGTATTATATATGACAGGTGGAGGTCAGTGATGTCACCGCTGTATTATATGACAGGTGGAGGTCAGTGATGTCACCGCTGTATTATATGACAGGTGGAGGTCAGTGATGTCACCGCTGTATTATATGACAGGTGAAGGTCAGCGATGTCACCACTGTATTATATGACAGGAGGAGGTCAGCGATGTCACCACTGTATTATATGACAGGTGGAGGTCAGCGATGTCACCACTGTATTATATGACAGGTGGAGGTCAGCGATGTCACCACTGTATTATATGACAGGTGGAGGTCAGTGATGTCACCGCTGTATTATATGACAGGTGGAGGTTAGCGATGTCACCGCTGTATTATATGACAGGTGGAGGTCAGTGATGTCACCGCTGTATTATATGACAGGTGGAGGTTAGCGATGTCACCGCTGTATTATATGACAGGTGGAGGTCAGCGATGTCACCACTGTATTATATAACAGGTGGAGGTCAGTGATGTCACCGCTGTATTATATGACAGGTGGAGGTTAGCGATGTCACCGCTGTATTATATGACAGGTGGAGATCAGTGATGTCACCACTGTATTATATGACAGGTGGAGGTCAGTGATGTCACCACTGTATTATATGACAGGTGGAGGTCAGTGATGTCACCACTGTATTATATGACAGGTGGAGGTTAGCGATGTCACCGCTGTATTATATGACAGGTGGAGGTCAGTGATGTCACCGCTGTATTATATGACAGGTGGAGGTCAGTGATGTCACCAGTGATGTCACCGCTGTATTATATGACAGGTGGAGGTCAGTGATGTCTCCGCTGTATTATATGACAGGTGGAGGTCAGTGATGTCACCAGTGATGTCACCGCTGTATTATATGACAGGTGGAGGTCAGCGGTGTCACCGCTGTATTATATGACAGGTGGAGGTCAGCGGTGTCACCGCTGTATTATATGACAGGTGGAGGTCAGCGATGTCACCGCTGTATTATATATGACAGGTGGAGGTCAGTGATGTCACCGCTGTATTATATAACAGGTGGAGGTCAGCGATGTCACCGCTGTATTATATGACAGGTGGAGGTCAGTGATGTCACCGCTGTATTATATGACAGGTGGAGGTCAGTGATGTCACCGCTGTATTATATGACAGGTGGAGGTCAGTGATGTCACCGCTGTATTATATGACAGGTGGAGGTCAGTGATGTCACCGCTGTATTATATGACAGGTGGAGGTCAGTGATGTCACCGCTGTATTATATATGACAGGTGGAGGTCAGCGATGTCACCGCTGTATTATATATGACAGGTGGAGGTCAGTGATGTCACTGCTGTATTATATGACAGGTGGAGGTCAGTGATGTCACCGCTGTATTATATGACAGGTGGAGGTCAGTGATGTCACTGCTGTATTATATATGACAGGTGAAGGTCAGTAATGTCACCACTGTATTATATGACAGGTGGAGGTCAGTGATGTCACCCACTGTATTATATGACAGGTGGAGGTTAGCGATGTCACCGCTGTATTATATGACAGGTGGAGGTCAGTGATGTCACCGCTGTATTATATGACAGGTGGAGGTCAGTGATGTCACCAGTGATGTCACCGCTGTATTATATGACAGGTGGAGGTCAGTGATGTCTCCGCTGTATTATATGACAGGTGGAGGTCAGTGATGTCACCGCTGTATTATATGACAGGTGGAGGTCAGCGGTGTCACCGCTGTATTATAGGACAGGTGGAGGTCAGCGGTGTCACCGCTGTATTATATGACAGGTGGAGGTCAGCGATGTCACCACTGTATTATATGACAGGTGGAGGTCAGCGATGTCACCGCTGTATTATATATGACAGGTGGAGGTCAGTGATGTCACCGCTGTATTATATAACAGGTGGAGGTCAGCGATGTCACCGCTGTATTATATGACAGGTGGAGGTCAGTGATGTCACCGCTGTATTATATGACAGGTGGAGGTCAGTGATGTCACCGCTGTATTATATGACAGGTGGAGGTCAGTGATGTCACCGCTGTATTATATATGACAGGTGGAGGTCAGCGATGTCACCGCTGTATTATATATATGACAGGTGGAGGTCAGCGATGTCACCGCTGTATTATATATGACAGGTGGAGGTCAGTGATGTCACCGCTGTATTATATGACAGGTGGAGGTCAGTGATGTCACCGCTGTATTATATATGACAGGTGGAGGTCAGTGATGTCACCGCTGTATTATATGACAGGTGGAGGTCAGCGATGTCACCGCTGTATTATATATGACAGGTGGAGGTCAGTGATGTCACCGCTGTATTATATGACAGGTGGAGGTCAGTGATGTCACCACTGTATTATATGACAGGTGGAGGTCAGCGATGTCACCGCTGTATTATATGACAGGTGGAGGTCAGCGATGTCACCGCTGTATTATATATGACAGGTGGAGGTCAGTGATGTCACCGCTGTATTATATGACAGGTGGAGGTCAGCGATGTCACCACTGTATTATATGACAGGTGGAGGTCAGCGATGTCACCACTGTATTATATGACAGGTGGAGGTCAGCGATGTCAGCGCTGTATTATATGACAGGTGGAGGTCAGCGATGTCACCACTGTATTATATGACAGGTGGAGGTCAGCGATGTCACCACTGTATTATATGACAGGTGGAGGTCAGCGATGTCACCACTGTATTATATGACAGGTGGAGGTCAGTGATGTCACCAGTGATGTCACCGCTGTATTATATGACAGGTGGAGGTCAGTGATGTCACCACTGTATTATATGACAGGTGGAGGTCAGTGATGTCACCAGTGATGTCACCGCTGTATTATATGACAGGTGGAGGTCAGTGATGTCACCACTGTATTATATGACAGGTGGAGGTCAGCGATGTCACCACTGTATTATATGACAGGTGGAGGTCAGTGATGTCACCAGTGATGTCACCGCTGTATTATATATGACAGGTGGAGGTCAGCGATGTCACCACTGTATTATATGACAGGTGGAGGTCAGCGATGTCACCACTGTATTATATGACAGGTGGAGGTCAGCGATGTCACCACTGTATTATATGACAGGTGGAGGTCAGTGATGTCACCAGTGATGTCACCGCTGTATTATATGACAGGTGGAGGTCAGCGATCTCACCGCTGTATTATATGACAGGTGGAGGTCAGCGATGTCACCGCTGTATTATATGACAGGTGGAGGTCAGTGATGTCACCGCTGTATTATATGACAGGTGGAGGTCAGTGATGTCACGGCTGTATTATATGACAGGTGGAGGTCAGCGATATCACCACTGTATTATATGACAGGTGGAGGTCAGTGATGTCACCGCTGTATTATATGACAGGTGGAGGTCAGTGATGTCACCGCTGTATTATATGACAGGTGGAGGTCAGCGATGTCACCGCTGTATTATATATGACAGGTGGAGGTCAGTGATGTCACGGCTGTATTATATGACAGGTGGAGGTCAGTGATGTCACCGCTGTATTATATATGACAGGTGGAGGTCAGTGATGTCACCGCTGTATTATATAACAGGTGGAGGTCAGCGATGTCACCGCTGTATTATATGACAGGTGGAGGTCAGTGATGTCACCGCTGTATTATATGACAGGTGGAGGTCAGTGATGTCACCGCTGTATTATATGACAGGTGGAGGTCAGTGATGTCACCGCTGTATTATATATGACAGGTGGAGGTCAGCGATGTCACCGCTGTATTATATATATGACAGGTGGAGGTCAGCGATGTCACCGCTGTATTATATATGACAGGTGGAGGTCAGTGATGTCACCGCTGTATTATATGACAGGTGGAGGTCAGTGATGTCACCGCTGTATTATATATGACAGGTGGAGGTCAGTGATGTCACCGCTGTATTATATGACAGGTGGAGGTCAGCGATGTCACCGCTGTATTATATATGACAGGTGGAGGTCAGTGATGTCACCGCTGTATTATATATGACAGGTGGAGGTCAGTGATGTCACCGCTGTATTATATGACAGGTGGAGGTCAGCGATGTCACCACTGTATTATATGACAGGTGGAGGTCAGCGATGTCACCACTGTATTATATGACAGGTGGAGGTCAGCGATGTCACCACTGTATTATATGACAGGTGGAGGTCAGTGATGTCACCAGTGATGTCACCGCTGTATTATATGACAGGTGGAGGTCAGCGATCTCACCGCTGTATTATATGACAGGTGGAGGTCAGTGATGTCACCGCTGTATTATATGACAGGTGGAGGTCAGTGATGTCACCGCTGTATTATATGACAGGTGGAGGTCAGCGATGTCACCGCTGTATTATATATGACAGGTGGAGGTCAGTGATGTCACCGCTGTATTATATGACAGGTGGAGGTCAGTGATATCACCGCTGTATTATATGACAGGTGGAGGTCAGCGATGTCACCGCTGTATTATATATGACAGGTGGAGGTCAGTGATGTCACCGCTGTATTATATGACAGGTGGAGGTCAGTGATGTCACCGCTGTATTATATGACAGGTGGAAGTCAGCGATGTCACCGCTGTATTATATGACAGGTGGAGGTCAGCGATGTCACCGCTGTATTATATATGACAGGTGGAGGTCAGTGATGTCACCGCTGTATTATATGACAGGTGGAGGTCAGTGATGACACCGCTGTATTATATGACAGGTGGAGGTCAGCGATGTCACCGCTGTATTATATATGACAGGTGGAGGTCAGTGATGTCACCGCTGTATTATATGACAGGTGGAGGTCAGTGATGTCACCGCTGTATTATATATGACAGGTGGAGGTTAGCGATGTCACCGCTGTATTATATGACAGGTGGAGGTCAGTGATGTCACCGCTGTATTATATAACAGGTGGAGGTCAGTGATGTCACCACTGTATTATATGACAGGTGGAGGTCAGTGATGTCACCAGTGATGTCACCGCTGTATTATATGACAGGTGGAGGTCAGCGATGTCACCGCTGTATTATATGACAGGTGGAGGTCAGCGATGTCACCGCTGTATTATATGACAGTTGGAGGTCAGCGATGTCACCGCTGTATTATATGACAGGTGGAGGTCAGCGATGTCACCGCTGTATTATATATGACAGGTGGAGGTCAGTGATGTCACCGCTGTATTATATGACAGGTGGAGGTCAGCGATGTCACCACTGTATTATATGACAGGTGGAGGTCAGCGATGTCACCACTGTATTATATGACAGGTGGAGGTCAGTGATGTCACCGCTGTATTATATGACAGGTGGAGGTCAGCGATGTCACCGCTGTATTATATGACAGGTGGAGGTCAGTGATGTCACCGCTGTATTATATGACAGGTGGAGGTCAGTGATGTCACCGCTGTATTATATGACAGGTGGAGGTCAGTGATGTCACCGCTGTATTATATGACAGGTGGAGGTCAGTGATGTCACCGCTGTATTATATGACAGGTGGAGGTCAGTGATGTCACCGCTGTATTATATGACAGGTGGAGGTCAGTGATGTCACCGCTGTATTATATGACAGGTGGAGGTCAGCGATGTCACCGCTGTATTATATGACAGGTGGAGGTCAGCGATGTCACCGCTGTATTATATATGACAGGTGGAGGTCAGCGATGTCACCGCTGTATTATATGACAGGTGGAGGTCAGTGATGTCACCGCTGTATTATATGACAGGTGGAGGTCAGTGATGACACCGTTGTATTATATGACAGGTGGAGGTCAGTGATGTCACCGCTGTATTATATGACAGGTGGAGGTCAGCGATGTCACCGCTGTATTATATATGACAGGTGGAGGTCAGCGATGACACCGCTGTATTATATGACAGGTGGAGGTCAGTGATGTCACCGCTGTATTATATAACAGGTGGAGGTCAGTGATGTCACCGCTGTATTATATATGACAGGTGGAGGTCAGTGATGTCACCGCTGTATTATATGACAGGTGGAGGTCAGTGATGTCACCACTGTATTATATGACAGGTGGAGGTCAGTGATGTCACCGCTGTATTATATGACAGGTGGAGGTCAGCGATGTCACCGCTGTATTATATGACAGGTGGAGGTCAGCGATGTCACCGCTGTATTATATATGACAGGTGGAGGTCAGCGATGTCACCGCTGTATTATATGACAGGTGGAGGTCAGTGATGTCACCGCTGTATTATATGACAGGTGGAGGTCAGTGATGACACCGCTGTATTATATGACAGGTGGAGGTCAGTGATGTCACCGCTGTATTATATGACAGGTGGAGGTCAGTGATGTCACCGCTGTATTATATGACAGGTGAAGGTCAGTGATGTCACCGCTGTATTATATGACAGGTGGAGGTCAGTGATGTCACCGCTGTATTATATGACAGGTGGAGGTCAGAGATGTCACCGCTGTATTATATGACAGGTGGAGGTCAGCGATGTCACCGCTGTATTATATGACAGGTGGAGGTCAGTGATGTCACCACTGTATTATATGACAGGTGGAGGTCAGTGATGTCACCGCTGTATTATATGACAGGTGGAGGTCAGTGATGTCACCGCTGTATTATATGACAGGTGGAGGTCAGCGATGTCACCGCTGTATTATATGACAGGTGGAGGTCAGCGATGTCACCGCTGTATTATATGACAGGTGGAGGTCAGTGATGTCACCGCTGTATTATATGACAGGTGGAGGTCAGTGATGTCACAGCTGTATTATATGACAGGTGGAGGTCAGCGATGTCACCGCTGTATTATATATGACAGGTGTAGGTCAGTGATGTCACCGCTGTATTATATAACAGGTGGAGGTCAGCGATGTCACCGCTGTATTATATATGACAGGTGTAGGTCAGTGATGTCACCGCTGTATTATATGACAGGTGGAGGTCAGTGATGTCACCGCTGTATTATATGACAGGTGGAGGTCAGTGATGTCACCACTGTATTATATGACAGGTGGAGGTCAGTGATGTCACCGCTGTATTATATGACAGGTGGAGGTCAGTGATGTCACCGCTGTATTATATGACAGGTGGAGGTCAGCGATGTCACCGCTGTATTATGTGACAGGTGGAGGTCAGTGATGTCACCGCTGTATTATATGACAGGTGGAGGTCAGTGATGTCACCAGTGATGTCACCGCTGTATTATATAACAGGTGGAGGTCAGTGATATCACCGCTGTATTATATAACAGGTGGAGGTCAGTGATGACACCGCTGTATTATATGACAGGTGGAGGTCAGTGATGTCACCGCTGTATTATATGACAGGTGGAGGTCAGTGATGTCACCAGTGATGTCACCGCTGTATTATATAACAGGTGGAGGTCAGTGATTTCACCGCTGTATTATATAACAGGTGGAGGTCAGTGATGACACCGCTGTATTATATGACAGGTGGAGGTCAGTGATGACACCGCTGTATTATATGACAGGTGGAGGTCAGTGATGTCACCGCTGTATTATATAACAGGTGGAGGTCAGCGATGTCACCGCTGTATTATATATGACAGGTGTAGGTCAGTGATGTCACCGCTGTATTATATGACAGGTGGAGGTCAGTGATGTCACCGCTGTATTATGTGACAGGTGGAGGTCAGTGATGTCACCGCTGTATTATATGACAGGTGGAGGTCAGTGATGTCACCAGTGATGTCACCGCTGTATTATATAACAGGTGGAGGTCAGTGATATCACCGCTGTATTATATAACAGGTGGACGTCAGTGATATCACCGCTGTATTATATAACAGGTGGAGGTCAGTGATGTCACCACTGTATTATATGACAGGTGGAGGTCAGTGATGTCACCGCTGTATTATATATGACAGGTGGAGGTCAGTGATGTCACCACTGTATTATATGACAGGTGGAGGTCAGTGATGTCACCGCTGTATTATATGACAGGTGGAGGTCAGTGATGTCACCACTGTATTATATGACAGGTGGAGGTCAGTGATGTCACCGCTGTATTATATGACAGGTGGAGGTCAGTG
>NW_027362768.1:391786965-391792384 GCF_046119375.1 Phyllobates terribilis | reverse complement strand
ATGTGTATATATACAGTCACCACTAGAGGGGGCTTCCTCACATACAGATGTGTATATATATATATACAGTCACCACTAGAGGGAGGCTCCTCACATACAGATGTGTATATATACAGTCACCACTAGAGGGAGCTCCTCACATACAGATGTGTATATATACAGTCACCACTAGAGGGGCTCCTCACATACAGATGTGTATATATATATATACAGTCACCACTAGAGGAGGCTCCTCACATACAAATGTGTATAAATATATACAGTCACCACTAGAGGGGGCTCCTGACATACAGATGTGTATATATACAGTCACCACTAGAGGGGGCTCCTCACATACAGATGTGTATATATACAGTCACCACTAGAGGGGGCTCCTCACATACAGATGTGTATATATACAGTCACCTCTAGAGGGGCTCCTCACATACAGATGTGTATATATAGTCACCACTAGAGGGGCTCCTCACATACAGATGTGTATATATACAGTCACCACTAGAGGAGGCTCCTCACATACAGATGTGTATATATACAGTCACCACTAGAGGGGGCTCCTCACATACAGATGTGTATATATACAGTCACCACTAGAGGGGGCTCCTCACATACAGATGTGTATATATACAGTCACCACTAGAGGGGGCTCCTCACATACAGATGTGTATATATACAGTCACCACTAGAGGGGCTCCTCACATACAGATGTGTATATATACAGTCACCACTAGAGGGGGCTCCTCACATACAGATGTGTATATATACAGTCACCACTAGAGGGGGCTCCTCACATACAGATGTGTATATATACAGTCACCACTAGAGGGGGCTCCTCACATACAGATGTGTATATATACAGTCACCACTAGAGGGGACTCCTCACATACAGATGTATATATACAGTCACCACTAGAGGGAGCTCCTCACATACAGATGTGTATATATACAGTCACCACTAGAGGGGCTCCTCACATACAGATGTGTATATATACAGTCACCACTAGAGGTGGCTCCTCACATACAAATGTGTATATATACAGTCACCACTAGAGGGAGGTCCTCACATACAGATGTGTATATATAGAGTCACCACTAGAGGGGGCTCCTCACATACAGATGTGTATATATACAGTCACCACTAGAGGGAGATCCTCACATACAGATGTGTATATATACAGTCACCACTAGAGGGGGCTCCTCACATACAGATGTGTATATATATACAGTCACCACTAGAGGGGGCTCCTCACATACAGATGTGTGTATATACAGTCACCACTAGAGGGGGATCCTCACATACAGATGTGTATATATACAGTCACCACTAGAGGGGCTCCTCACATACAGATGTGTATATATACAGTCACCACTAGAGGGGGCTCCTCACATACAGATGTGTATATATACAGTCACCACTAGAGGGAGCTCCTCACATACAGATGTGTATATATCTACAGTCACCACTAGAGGGGGCTCCTCACATACAGATGTGTATATATATACAGTCACCACTAGAGGGGGCTCCTCATACAGATGTGTATATATACAGTCACCACTAGAGGAGGCTCCTCACATACAGATGTGTATATATACAGTCACCACTAGAGGAGGCTCCTCACATACAGATGTGTATATATATACAGTCACCACTAGAGGGGGCTCCTCCATACAGATGTGTATATATACAGTCACCACTAGAGGAGGCTCCTCACATACAGATGTGTATATATACAGTCACCACTAGAGGGGCTCCTCACATACAGATGTGTATATATACAGTCACCACTAGAGGGGGCTCCTCACATACAGATGTGTATATATACAGTCACCACTAGAGGGGGCTCCTCACATACAGATGTGTATATATACAGTCACCACTAGAGGGGTCTCCTCACATACAGATGTGTATATATACAGTCACCACTAGAGGGGCTCCTCACATACAGATGTGTATATATACAGTCACCACTAGAGGGGTCTCCTCACATACAGAATGTGTATATATACAGTCACCACTAGAGGGGGCTCCTCATACAGATGTGTATATATACAGTCACCACTAGAGGAGGCTCCTCACATACAGATGTGTATATATACAGTCACCACTAGAGGGGCTCCTCACATACAGATGTGTATATATACAGTCACCACTAGAGGGGCTCCTCACATACAGATGTGTATATATACAGTCACCACTAGAGGAGGGCTCCTCATCACCACAGATGTGTATATATACAGTCACCACTAGAGGGGGCTCCTCACATACAGATGTGTATATATACAGTCACCACTAGAGGGGCTCCTCACATACAGATGTGTATATATATACAGTCACCACTAGAGGGGGCTCCTCACATACAGATGTGTATATATACAGTCACCACTAGAGGGGGCTCCTCACATACAGATGTGTATATATACAGTCACCACTAGAGGGGAGCTCCTCACATACAGATGTGTATATATACAGTCACCACTAGAGGGGGCTCCTCACATACAGATGTGTATATATACAGTCACCACTAGAGGGAGCTCCTCACATACAGATGTGTGTATATACAGTCACCACTAGAGGGGGATCCTCACATACAGATGTGTATATATACAGTCACCACTAGAGGGGGGCTCCTCACATACAGATGTGTATATATATACAGTCACCACTAGAGGGAGCTCCTCACATACAGATGTGTATATATATACAGTCACCACTAGAGGGAGCTCCTCACATACAGATGTGTATATATACAGTCACCACTAGAGGGGGCTCCTCACATACAGATGTGTATATATATATACAGTCACCACTAGAGGAGGCTCCTCACATACAAATGTGTATAATATATACAGTCACCACTAGAGGGGGCTCCTGACATACAGATGTGTATATATACAGTCACCACTAGAAGGGGCTCCTCACATACAGATGTGTTTATATACAGTCACCACTAGAGGGGGCTCCTCACATACAGATGTGTATATATACAGTCACCACTAGAGGGGTCTCCTCACATACAGATGTGTATATATACAGTCACCTCTAGAGGGGGCTCCTCACATACAGATGTGTATATATAGTCACCACTAGAGGGGCTCCTCACATACAGATGTGTATATATACAGTCACCACTAGAGGGGGCTCCTCACATACAGATGTGTATATATACAGTCACCACTAGAGGGGGCTCCTCACATACAGATGTGTATATATACAGTCCCTAGAGGGGGCTCCTCACATACAGATGTGTATATATACAGTCACCACTAGAGGGGCTCCTCACATACAGATGTGTATATATACAGTCACCACTAGAGGGGGCTCCTCACATACAGATGTGTATATATACAGTCACCACTAGAGGGGGCTCCTCACATACAGATGTGTATATATACAGTCACCACTAGAGGGGGCTCCTCACATACAGATGTGTATATATACAGTCACCACTAGAGGGGACTCCTCACATACAGATGTATATATACAGTCACCACTAGAGGGAGCTCCTCACATACAGATGTGTATATATACAGTCACCACTAGAGGGGGCTCCTCACATACAGATGTGTATATATCAGTCACCACTAGAGGGAGCTCCTCACATACAGATGTGTATATATACAGTCACCACTAGAGGGGGCTCCTCACATACAGATGTGTATATATACAGTCACCACTAGAGGGAGCTCCTCACATACAGATGTATATATACAGTCACCACTAGAGGGGGCTCCTCACATACAGATGTGTATATATACAGTCACCACTAGAGGGAGCTCCTCACATACAGATGTATATATATACAGTCACCACTAGAGGGGGCTCCTCACATACAGATGTGTATATATACAGTCACCACTAGAGGGGGCTCCTCACATACAGATGTGTATATATACAGTCACCACTAGAGGGGGCTCCTCACATACAGATGTGTATATATACAGTCACCACTAGAGGGGCTCCTCACACACAGATGTGTATATATACAGTCACCACTAGAGGGGGCTCCTCACATACAGATGTGTATATATACAGTCACCACTAGAGGGGGCTCCTCACATACAAATGTGTATATATACAGTCACCACTAGAGGGGGCTCCTCACATACAAATGTGTATATATACAGTCACCACTAGAGGGGGCTCCTCACATACAGATGTGTATATATACAGTCACCACTAGAGGGGGCTCCTCACATACAGATGTGAATATATATACAGTCACCACTAGAGGGGGCTCCTCACATACAGATGTGTATATATATACAGTCACCACTAGAGGGGGCTCCTCACATACAGATGTGTATATATACAGTCACCACTAGAGGGGGCTCCTCACATACAGATGTGTATATATACAGTCACCACTAGAGGGGGCTCCTCACATACAGATGTGTATATATACAGTCACCACTAGAGGGAGATCCTCACATACAGATGTGTATATATACAGTCACCACTAGAGGTGGCTCCTCACATACAAATGTGTATATATACAGTCACCACTAGAGGGAGGTCCTCACATACAGATGTGTATATATAGAGTCACCACTAGAGGGGGCTCCTCACATACAGATGTGTATATATACAGTCACCACTAGAGGGAGATCCTCACATACAGATGTGTATATATACAGTCACCACTAGAGGGGCTCCTCACATACAGATGTGTATATATATACAGTCACCACTAGAGGGGGCTCCTCACATACAGATGTGTGTATATACAGTCACCACTAGAGGGAGCTCCTGACATACAGATGTGTATATATACAGTCACCACTAGAGGGGGATCCTCACATACAGATGTGTATATATACAGTCACCACTAGAGGGGGCTCCTCACATACAGATGTGTATATATACAGTCACCACTAGAGGGGGATCCTCACATACAGATGTGTATATATACAGTCACCACTAGAGGGGGCTCCTCACATACAGATGTGTATATATACAGTCACCACTAGAGGGGGATCCTCACATACAGATGTGTATATATACAGTCACCACTAGAGGGGGCTCCTCACATACAGATGTGTATATATACAGTCACCACTAGAGGGGGCTCCTGACATACAGATGTGTATATATACAGTCACCACTAGAGGGGGATCCTCACATACAGATGTGTATATATACAGTCACCACTAGAGGGGGCTCCTCACATACAGATGTGTATATATACAGTCACCACTAGAGGGGGCTCCTCACATACAGATGTGTATATATACAGTCACCACTAGAGGGAGCTCCTCACATACAGATGTGTATATATCTACAGTCACCACTAGAGGGAGCTCCTCACATACAGATGTGTATATATACAGTCACCACTAGAGCGGGCTCCTCACATACAGATGTGTATATATATACAGTCACCACTAGAGGGGCTCCTCACATACAGATGTATATATACAGTCA
>NW_027362768.1:391676965-391781965 GCF_046119375.1 Phyllobates terribilis | reverse complement strand
CAGTCACCACTAGAGGGGGCTCCTCACATACAGATGTGTATATATATACAGTCACCACTAGAGGGGGCTCCTCACATACAGATGTGTATATGTACAGTCACCACTAGAGGGAGCTCCTCACATACAGATGTGTATATATAGAGTCACCACTAGAGGGGGGTCCTCACATACAGATGTGTATATATACATTCACCACTAGAGGGAGCGCCTCACATACAGATGTGTATATACAGTCACCACTAGAGGGGGCTCCTCACATACAGATGTGTATATATAGAGTCACCACTAGAGGGGGCTCCTCACATACAGATGTGTATATATACAGTCACCACTAGAGGGAGATCCTCACATACAGATGTGTGTATATATATATATATATATATATATATATATACAGTCACCACTAGAGGGGGCTCCTCACATACAGATGTGTATATATACAGTCACCACTAGAGGGGGCTCCTCACATACAGATGTGTGTATATATATACAGTCACCACTAGAGGGAGCTCCTCACATACAGATGTGTATATATACAGTCACCACTAGAGGTGGCTCCTCACATACAGATGTGTATATATATACAGTCACCACTAGAGGGAGCTCCTCACATACAGATGTGTATATATACAGTCACCACTAGAGGGAGCTCCTCACATACAGATGTGTATATATATATATACAGTCACCACTAGAGGGAGCTCCTCACATACAGATGTGTATATATACAGTCACCACTAGAGGGGGGTCCTCACATACAGATGTGTATATGTACAGTCACCACTAGAGGGAGCTCCTCACATACAGATGTGTATATATAGAGTCACCACTAGAGGGGGCTCCTCACATACAGATGTATATATATACAGTCACCACTAGAGGAGGCTCCTCACATACAGATGTGTATATATACAGTCACCACTAGAGGGGGCTCCTCACATACAGATGTGTATATATACAGTCACCACTAGAGGGAGCTCCTCACATACAGATGTGTATATATACAGTCACCACTAGAGGGGGCTCCTCACATAGAGATGTGTATATATATACAGTCACCACTAGAGGGGGCTCCTCACATACAGATGTGTATATATACAGTCACCACTAGAGGGGGCTCCTCACATACAGATGTGTATATATATACAGTCACCACTAGAGGGGGCTCCTCACATACAGATGTGTATATGTACAGTCACCACTAGAGGGAGCTCCTCACATACAGATGTATATATATACAGTCACCACTAGAGGGGGCTCCTCACATACAGATGTGTATATATACAGTCACCACTAGAGGAGGCTCCTCACATACAGATGTGTATATATACAGTCACCTCTAGAGGGGGCTCCTCACATACAGATGTGTATATATACAGTCACCACTAGAGGAGGCTCCTCACATACAAATGTGTATATATATACAGTCACCACTAGAGGGAGCTCCTCACATACAGGTGTATATATATACAGTCACCACTAGAGGGAGCTCCTCACATACAGGTGTATATATATACAGTCACCACTAGAGGGGGGTCCTCACATACAGATGTGTATATATACAGTCACCTCTAGAGGGGGCTCCTCACATACAGATGTGTATATATATACAGTCACCACTAGAGGGAGCTCCTCACATACAGATGTGTATATATACAGTCACCACTAGAGGGGGCTCCTCACATACAGATGTGTATATATATACAGTCACCACTAGAGGGGGCTCCTCACATACAGATGTGTATATATACAGTCACCACTAGAGGGAGCTCCTCACATACAGATGTGTATATATACAGTCACCACTAGAGGGGGCTCCTCACATACAGATGTGTATATATATACAGTCACCACTAGAGGGGGCTCCTCACATACAGATGTGTATATATACAGTCACCACTAGAGGGGGCTCCTCACATACAGATGTGTATATATATACAGTCACCACTAGAGGGGGCTCCTCACATACAGATGTATATATATACAGTCACCACTAGAGGGGGCTCCTCACATACAGATGTGTATATATAGAGTCACCACTAGAGGGGGCTCCTCACATACAGATGTGTATATATACAGTCACCACTAGAGGGGGCTCCTCACATACAGATGTGTATATATACAGTCACCACTAGAGGGGGGTCCTCACATACAGATGTGTATATATACATTCACCACTAGAGGGAGCGCCTCACATACAGATGTGTATATACAGTCACCACTAGAGGGGGCTCCTCACATACAGATGTGTATATATAGAGTCACCACTAGAGGGGGCTCCTCACATACAGATGTGTATATATACAGTCACCACTAGAGGGAGATCCTCACATACAGATGTGTGTATATATATATATATATATATATATATATATATATATATATATATATATATATATACAGTCACCACTAGAGGGGGCTCCTCACATACAGATGTGTATATATACAGTCACCACTAGAGGGGGCTCCTCACATACAGATGTGTGTATATATATACAGTCACCACTAGAGGGGGCTCCTCACATACAGATGTGTATATATACAGTCACCACTAGAGGGGGCTCCTCACATACAGATTTGTATATATACAGTCACCACTAGAGGGGGCTCCTCACATACAGATGTGTATATATATACAGTCACCACTAGAGGGAGCTCCTCACATACAGATGTGTTTATATACAGTCACCACTAGAGGGGGCTCCTCACATACAGATGTGTATATATACAGTCACCACTAGAGGGAGCTCCTCACATACAGATGTGTATATATACAGTCACCACTAGAGGGAGCTCCTCACATACAGATGTGTATATATACAGTCACCACTAGAGGGGGCTCCTCACATACAGATGTGTTTATATATACAGTCACCACTAGAGGGGGCTCCTCACATACAGATGTATATATATACAGTCACCACTAGAGGGAGCTCCTCACATACAGATGTGTATATATACAGTCACCACTAGAGGGGGCTCCTCACATACAGATGTGTTTATATATACAGTCACCACTAGAGGGGGCTCCTCACATACAGATGTATATATATACAGTCACCACTAGAGGGGGCTCCTCACATACAGATGTGTATATATATACAGTCACCACTAGAGGGAGCTCCTCACATACAGATGTGTATATATACAGTCACCACTAGAGGGAGCTCCTCACATACAGATGTGTATATATACAGTCACCACTAGAGGGGGCTCCTCACATACAGATGTGTGTGTATATACAGTCACCACTAGAGGGGGCTCCTCACATACAGATGTGTATATATACAGTCACCACTAGAGGGGGCTCCTCACATACAGATGTGTATATATATACAGTCACCACTAGAGGGGGCTCCTCACATACAGATGTGTATATATATACAGTCACCACTAGAGGGGGCTCCTCACATACAGATGTGTATATATATACAGTCACCACTAGAGGGGGCTCCTCACATACAGATGTGTATATATACAGTCACCACTAGAGGGGGCTCCTCACATACAGATGTGTATATATACAGTCACCACTAGAGGGGGCTCCTCAAATACAGATGTGTATATATACAGTCACCACTAGAGGGGGCTCCTCACATACAGATGTGTATATATACAGTCACCACTAGAGGGGGCTCCTCACATACAGATGTGTATATATACAGTCACCACTAGAGGGGGCTCCTCACATACAGATGTGTATATATACAGTCACCACTAGAGGGAGCTCCTCACATACAGATGTGTATATATACAGTCACCACTAGAGGGGGCTCCTCACATACAGATGTGTATATATACAGTCACCACTAGAGGGGGCTCCTCACATACAGATTTGTATATATACAGTCACCACTAGAGGGGGCTCCTCACATACAGATGTGTTTATATACAGTCACCACTAGAGGGGGCTCCTCACATACAGATGTGTATATATACAGTCACCACTAGAGGGAGCTCCTCACATACAGATGTGTATATATATACAGTCACCACTAGAGGTGGCTCCTCACATACAGATGTGTATATATACAGTCACCACTAGAGGGGGCTCCTCACATACAGATGTGTTTATATATACAGTCACCACTAGAGGGGGCTCCTCACATACAGATGTATATATATACAGTCACCACTAGAGGGGGCTCCTCAAATACAGATGTGTATATATATACAGTCACCACTAGAGGGAGCTCCTCACATACAGATGTGTATATATACAGTCACCACTAGAGGGAGCTCCTCACATACAGATGTGTATATATACAGTCACCACTAGAGGGGGCTCCTCACATACAGATGTGTGTGTATATACAGTCACCACTAGAGGGGGCTCCTCACATACAGATGTGTATATATACAGTCACCACTAGAGGGGGCTCCTCACATACAGATGTGTATATATATACAGTCACCACTAGAGGGGGCTCCTCACATACAGATGTGTATATATATACAGTCACCACTAGAGGGGGCTCCTCACATACAGATGTGTATATATATACAGTCACCACTAGAGGGGGCTCCTCACATACAGATGTGTATATATACAGTCACCACTAGAGGGGGCTCCTCACATACAGATGTGTATATATACAGTCACCACTAGAGGGGGCTCCTCACATACAGATGTGTATATATACAGTCACCACTAGAGGGGGCTCCTCACATACAGATGTGTATATATACAGTCACCACTAGAGGGGGCTCCTCACATACAGATGTGTATATATATACAGTCACCACTAGAGGGAGATCCTCACATACAGATGTGTATATATACAGTCACCACTAGAGGGGGCTCCTCACATACAGATGTGTATATATACAGTCACCACTAGAGGGGGCTCCTCACATACAGATGTGTATATATATACAGTCACCACTAGAGGGGGCTCCTCACATACAGATGTGTATATATACAGTCACCACTAGAGGGAGCTCCTCACATACAGATGTGTATATATATATATATACAGTCACCACTAGAGGGAGCTCCTCACATACAGATGTGTATATATATATATATATACAGTCACCACTAGAGGTGGCTCCTCACATACAAATGTGTATATATACAGTCACCACTAGAGGGGGCTCCTCACATACAGATGTGTATATATACAGTCACCACTAGAGGGGGCTCCTCACATACAGATGTGTATATATACAGTCACCACTAGAGGGAGCTCCTCACATACAGATGTGTATATATACAGTCACCACTAGAGGGGGGTCCTCACATACAGATGTGTATATATATACAGTCACCACTAGAGGGGGCTCCTCACATACAGATGTGTATATATATATACAGTCACCACTAGAGGGGGCTCCTCACATACAGATGTGTATATATACAGTCACCACTAGAGGGGGGTCCTCACATACAGATGTGTATATGTACAGTCACCACTAGAGGGAGCTCCTCACATACAGATGTGTATATATACAGTCACCACTAGAGGGGGCTCCTCACATACAGATGTGTATATATACAGTCACCACTAGAGGGGGCTCCTCACATACAGATGTGTATATATATACAGTCACCACTAGAGGGAGCTCCTCACATACAGATGTGTATATATACAGTCACCACTAGAGGGGGCTCCTCACATACAGATGTGTATATATACAGTCACCACTAGAGGAGGCTCCTCACATACAGATGTGTATATATATACAGTCACCACTAGAGGGAGCTCCTCACATACAGATGTGTATATATACAGTCACCACTAGAGGGAGCTCCTCACATACAGATGTGTATATATACAGTCACCACTAGAGGGGGCTCCTCACATACAGATGTGTGTGTATATACAGTCACCACTAGAGGGGGCTCCTCACATACAGATGTGTATATATACAGTCACCACTAGAGGGGGCTCCTCACATACAGATGTGTATATATATACAGTCACCACTAGAGGGGGCTCCTCACATACAGATGTGTATATATATACAGTCACCACTAGAGGGGGCTCCTCACATACAGATGTGTATATATACAGTCACCACTAGAGGGGGCTCCTCACATACAGATGTGTATATATACAGTCACCACTAGAGGGGGCTCCTCAAATACAGATGTGTATATATACAGTCACCACTAGAGGGGGCTCCTCACATACAGATGTGTATATATACAGTCACCACTAGAGGGGGCTCCTCACATACAGATGTGTATATATACAGTCACCACTAGAGGGAGCTCCTCACATACAGATGTGTATATATACAGTCACCACTAGAGGGGGCTCCTCACATACAGATGTGTACATATACAGTCACCACTAGAGGGAGATCCTCACATACAGATGTGTATATATATATATATATATATACAGTCACCACTAGAGGGGGCTCCTCACATACAGATGTGTATATATACAGTCACCACTAGAGGGAGCTCCTCACATACAGATGTGTATATATATATACAGTCACCACTAGAGGGAGCTCCTCACATACAGATGTGTATATATATATATATATATATACAGTCACCACTAGAGGTGGCTCCTCACATACAAATGTGTATATATACAGTCACCACTAGAGGGGGCTCCTCACATACAGATGTGTATATATACAGTCACCACTAGAGGGGGCTCCTCACATACAGATGTGTATATATATACAGTCACCACTAGAGGAGGCTCCTCACATACAGATGTGTATATATACAGTCACCACTAGAGGGAGCTCCTCACATACAGATGTGTATATATACAGTCACCACTAGAGGGAGCTCCTCACATACAGATGTGTATATATACAGTCACCACTAGAGGGGGCTCCTCACATACAGATGTGTATATATACAGTCACCACTAGAGGGAGCTCCTCACATACAGATGTGTATATATACAGTCACCACTAGAGGGAGCTCCTCACATACAGATGTGTATATATACAGTCACCACTAGAGGGGGCTCCTCACATACAGATGTGTATATATACAGTCACCACTAGAGGGGGCTCCTCACATACAGATGTGTATATATATACAGTCACCACTAGAGGGGGCTCCTCACATACAGATGTGTATATATACAGTCACCACTAGAGGGAGCTCCTCACATACAGATGTGTATATATACAGTCACCACTAGAGGGGGCTCCTCACATACAGATGTGTATATATACAGTCACCACTAGAGGGAGCTCCTCACATACAGATGTGTATATATACAGTCACCACTAGAGGGGGCTCCTCACATACAGATGTGTATATATACAGTCACCACTAGAGGAGGCTCCTCACATACAGATGTGTATATATACAGTCACCACTAGAGGGGGCTCCTCACATACAGATGTATATATATACAGTCACCACTAGAGGGGGCTCCTCACATACAGATGTGTATATATACAGTCACCACTAGAGGGGGCTCCTCACATACAGATGTGTATATATACAGTCACCACTAGAGGGAGCTCCTCACATACAGATGTGTATATATACAGTCACCACTAGAGGGAGATCCTCACATACAGATGTGTGTATATATATATATATATATACAGTCACCACTAGAGGGGGCTCCTCACATACAGATGTGTATATGTACAGTCACCACTAGAGGGAGCTCCTCACATACAGATGTGTATATATACAGTCACCACTAGAGGGGGCTCCTCACATACAGATGTGTATATATATACAGTCACCACTAGAGGGGGCTCCTCACATACAGATGTGTATATATACAGTCACCACTAGAGGGAGCTCCTCACATACAGATGTGTATATATACAGTCACCACTAGAGGGGGCTCCTCACATACAGATGTGTATATATACAGTCACCACTAGAGGGAGATCCTCACATACAGATGTGTATATATACAGTCACCACTAGAGGGGGCTCCTCACATACAGATGTGTATATATACAGTCACCACTAGAGGGGGCTCCTCACATACAGATGTGTATATATACAGTCACCACTACAGGGGGCTCCTCACATACAGATGTGTATATATACAGTCACCACTAGAGGAGGCTCCTCACATACAGATGTGTATATATATACAGTCACCACTAGAGGGGGCTCCTCACATACAGATGTGTGTGTATATATACAGTCACCACTAGAGGGGGCTCCTCACATACAGATGTGTATATATACAGTCACCACTAGAGGGGGCTCCTCACATACAGATGTGTATATATACAGTCACCACCAGAGGGAGCTCATCACATACAGATGTGTATATATACAGTCACCACTAGAGGGGGCTCCTCACATACAGATGTGTATATATACAGTCATCACTAGAGGGGGCTCCTCACATACAGATGTGTATATATATATACAGTCACCACTAGAGGGGGCTCCTCACATACAGATGTGTATATATACAGTCACCACTAGAGGGGGCTCCTCACATACAGATGTGTATATATACAGTCACCACTAGAGGGGGCTCCTCACATACAGATGTGTGTGTATATACAGTCACCACTAGAGGGGGCTCTTGACCTTTTTGTCAGTGGGAGGAGCCTTATGTGTCCTCGTTCCCTGATTGGCCGTCTCCTCTTCTCCCTCGCTCTCAGATCCGGTGGTGGACGGGCGTCTGGGTCCCTCCCCGGTGGTCTTGGATCACACCAGCGGCTTTGAGGGGTTACTTCTGGTTGATGACGACCTCCTGGGGGTGAGTCTTCTCGGTCGGCTCCTCTCTCCCGCTGATCTCCGGCGCTGACGCTGATCTCTGCCCACAGGTGATTGGTCACAGTAACTTCAGTTCCATCAGAGCTACCACCTGCGTGTATACAGGTGAGTGCGGGGGTCCTGGCCGGGGGGAGCGCAGTGTGTGAGCTGCAGCCTCTTGTGGTACTACTGTCCCCAGCATGCCGTGTGTGGGTGGTGGTGAGGGCTGCGGCCGTCCTGACGCCGTCGTCTGCTCGTCCGCAGGGCGGTGGCTGTACGAGGTGCTGATCTCCTCCCAGGGGTTGATGCAGATCGGATGGTGCACGCTCAGCTGCCGCTTCAACCAGGAGGTGAGAGCAGGATCCGCCCAGGACGGCGGCGAGGGGATGGGGGGATGGTGGCGAGGGGATGGGGGGACGGCAGCGAGGGGATGGGGGGACTGCGGCGAGGGGATGGGGGGACGGCAGCGAGGGGATGGGGGGACGGCGGCGAGGGGATGGGGGGACGGTGGCGAGGGGATGGGGGGACGGTGGCGAGGGGATGGGGGGACTGTGGCGAGGGGATGGGGGGACGGCAGCAAGGGGATGGGGGGACGGTGGCGAGGGGATGGGGGGACGGTGGCGAGGGGATGGGGGGACGGCGGCAAGGGGATGGGGGGACGGCGGTGAGGGGATGGGGGGACGGCGGCGAGGGGATGGGGGGACGGCGGCGAGGGGATGGGGGGACGGCGGCGAGGGGATGGGGGGACGGCGGCGAAGGGATGGGGGGACGGCGGCGAGGGGATGGGGGGATGGCGGGTGCTGGGAGGTGGCGGTGGGTAGATGGTAGGGGGGTGTGGTGGCAGGGGGTGCTGGCGGTGGGTGGATGGCGGTGGCAGGATGGTCTCGGGGGGGATGGCGGTGGCAGGATGGTCTCGGGGTGGGGGGATGGGGGGTGGCCTCGATGGATGGTGGTAGCAGGATGGTCTCGGGTGGATGGCGGTGGCAGGGTGGCCTCGGGGTGGATGTCGGTGGCAGGATGGTCTTTGGTGGATGGTCTCGGGGTGGGTATCCTCGGTGGATGGCGGTGGCAGGATGGTCTCGGGATGGGGGGTGGCCTCGATGGATGGTGGTAGCAGGATGGTCTCGGGTGGATGGTGGTGGCAGGGTGGCCTCGGGGTGGATGGGGGTGGGGGGTGGATGTCGGTGGCAGGATGGTCTTTGGTGGATGGTCTCGGGGTGGGTGTCCTCGGTGGATGGCGGTGGCAGGATGGCGGCGGGAGGGATGGGGGTGGCCTCGGTGGATGGCGGTGGCAGGATGTTCTCGAGGGGGATGGGGGGTGGCAGGATAACGGCGGGAGGGATGGGGGGTGGCCTTGGTGGATGGCGGTGGCTGGATGGTCTCGGGGGGGATGGGGGGTGGCAGGATGGCTTCGAGAGGGATGGAGGTGGCCTCGGTGGATGGCGGTGGCAGGATGGTCTCGGGGGGATGGGGGTGGCCTCGGTGGATGGCGGTGGCAGGATGGTCTCGGGGGGATGGGGGTGGCCTCGGTGGATGGCGGTGGCTGGATGGTCTCGGGGGGATGGAGGTTGCCTCGGTGGATGGCGGTGGCAGGATGGCCTCGGGGGGATGGCGGCGGGAGGGATGGGGGTGGCCTCGGTGGATGGCGGTGGCAGGATGGCCTCGGGGGGATGGTGGTGGGGGGCGGCTGGTGACCGTGTCCCTTCTCTCCTCACACAGGAGGGGGTGGGCGACACTCCCAATTCTTACGCCTATGACGGGAATAGGGTCCGTAAATGGAACGTGACCACCACCAACTACGGGAAGGTGAGTGCTTGGCGGAGTTGTAGGGGGCTCTGCGGACGCACCAGACCCCTGTGTGACCTCTTTCTGCTCCCCCCCCAGTCCTGGGCGGCCGGGGACATCGTCAGCTGCCTCATAGACCTGGATGAAGGAAGCATCTCGTTCTGCCTGTAAGACCCCTCTGCCCCATGAGACCCCCAGTGATTGTCGCGCCCCCCCTCACCGCCCTCTTCTCTCTGCAGGAACGGTGTGAGTCTAGGCAAGGCCTTCAGCGACATCTCCCGGGGGGCCGGCATGGCCTACTTCCCCGCCATCAGCCTTTCCTTCAAGGAGTCGGTGGCATTTAACTTCGGCTCCCGCCCTCTTCGATATCCTCCCCTGCACAGCTGCAGCAGCGTTACAGTGTGTCAGTGCAGGAGAAGTGAGAGCCGCTGCAGTGTCCGCCTGACAGAGCATTGTCTGCACTGATGTACTGTAACAAACCCTCAGCTGTGAGAAGCATTAGGGCAGAAAGGGGAGAGAGAGAGTGGGTGAGAGCGCGAGAGAGAGAGGATGAGAGCGAGAAAGAGAGCGCGAGAGAGAGAGAATGAGAGCGAGAGAGAATGAGAGCGAGAGAGAATGAGAGCGAGAGAGAATGAGACAGCTCTCGATCCTTTCTCCGCGCTGACAGCAGATTGTGGAGGACGTTGTAGAACATCGCAGTGATCGGGCTTCATTCTTGGGGTAGGACGCCGGCCCTTTAATTTTTGACACTCTTCCTTAATGCCCCCTCACATATCCTGTGGACGGCTACCGCCCCCTGCAGGATCCCCCCGCAATCGATCTCCTGAAGGCTCAGAGGCTGCTGGGATATCTGAAGAATGTCCTGAGCACTGGTATCGACGTGCAGGTAAGTGACGTCCCGGTCCCCCCGCCCTGACGTCCCGGTCCCCCCGCCCTGACGTCCCGGTCCCCTCGCCCTGACTTCCCGGTCCCCCCGCCCTGACTTCCCGGTTCCCCCGCCCTGACTTCCCGGTCCCTCCGCCCTGACTTCCCGGTCCCTCCGCCCTGACGTCCCGGTCCCTCCGCCCTGACTTCCCGGTCCCTCCGCCCTGACGTCCCGGTCCCTCCGCCCTGACTTCCCGGTCCCCCCGCCCTGACTTCCCGGTCCCTCCGCCCTGACTTCCCGGTCCCTCCGCCCTGACGTCCCGGTCCCTCCGCCCTGACTTCCCGGTCCCTCCGCCCTGGCGTCCCGGTCCCTGGCCCCCCCGGGCCCTCCGCCCTGACCCCCCCGGTCTCTCCGCCCTGGCCCCCACATGCCTTCGCCCTGACCCCCAGTCCTCCGCTGCTCCCCAGGGTCAGATCTAATACCATTTTCCTGACAGGAGGGGCGACTGGTGGACGCGGACCCCGCTATGTGGCAGCTGCAGGGGGAGCCCACCGCCCTCATCACACTGGCGCACATATTTAACCACTTTGCCCCATTGATGGTAAGTGCAGCGGGGGCGGGGACGTTGCCCTCTTTCTGGGGCCCGGTTCCGTGGCCCCCGCTGACCCCGCTCTCTCGCAGTGTAAGGTGTACCTGGTGGAGGACGTCCTGATGAGCTTCCTCCTGGGGATCCTGGAGCGCGGCGGTGCGGTGGGGGAGCACCCCCTCATCCAGCATCTCCTGGACCTCATGTGGCTGCTGATGGAGGTGGGTGGCGCCCTCTAGTGGCAGGAGGGCAGGGAGCGCTCATTAACCCCTCGTGTTCTGCAGGACTATGAGATCCAGGAGTTTCTGAAGCAGCTGATGATGTCTCTGCTCCGGGCCTATCGCTTCTCTCCTATCGTGCCCGACCTGGGGCTGCAGGTACGTCCCTGACATGTGGGGCCACAAGGGAACGTGGACCCCAATCACTGGAAAGTCTCGCTGTTCTGGCTGCAGCGGTGACATCACATTGTCAGAACACATCACCGCTGCAGCCGATCACTGAGCCAGCAGCTGGTGCTCCCGACCTCGGACAGCCGGGTAGGGGGGCTGCCTGCCATGTGGTGATTTAGGGATTTTCCAGCATTTGGGGTCCCCTCTGATTGTATGCCGTCCTGATGGTGACCGGCGCCGTGTACCCACAGATCCACTACCTGCGCCTGACCATCGCCATCCTGCGCCACGAGAAGTCCCGCAAGTACCTGCTCAGCAACGTGCTGTATCCTGGGGCCACTGTGATGTGTGCTAGGGGCCCGGGTGTACTGGGCCCCGGGCAGGATGGGCTCTGTGTGTGTGTGTCGGGGGCCCCGGCAGGATGGGCTCTGTGCGTGTGTGTCGGGGGCCCCGGGCAGGATGGGCTCTGTGCGTGTGTGTCGGGGGCCCCGGGCAGGATGGGCGGCTCTTTTCCGCTGTCCACCATCTTGGTTTGTCCTTAGCGGGATTCATAGATTTGATGTCCTGCGATCGGTCGTCTTCTTCTTCATAAAGAGCCCCCTGCGGGTGGAGGAGGCCGGACTGCAGGAGCTCATCCCCACCACTTGGTGGCCCCAGCGCTTCAACAAGGAGGTGAGAGGAGGCGCCACGCTGCCACGTCTGCTGCTTCTCCGCGGTTTGTCTTCATTTATAGTAATAGACGCTCAATCTCTACTGTAAGTGGACACAGGTCCAATGGCGATCCAAAACAACAAAACCCGACCTTCATCAAAACTCATTGCCGGAGCGCAGGCGATCAGCTCTGAAGAAGGTCCGGACGTTACGATACTGGCGTAGCACTGCTGGAATCCAGTGGCCGAAGGAGCACAAGCAGGAACTGCAAGCGATAGGAGAAGTTTTTGGATAAAGCAAATGGAGTTGTAGGAAACAATCCATAGATTGGTGAGAACTGTCTGGGTAAGAGCGTCCAGGAGTTGAGACTGGAACTAGGCTAACAGCTAGACACAATACAATGAGTGAGAGATCCATGTGGCTTTAAGTAGGCCCAAACAGGACACAAGATGGAGTCCACAGGTTCAGAATCGCCATCTTAGTAAAGAGTAAAGTAAACACAACATCAGCCTCCAGTGGTAAGGAGTGGTATTGCAGCACAATTATTAAGGTGAACAATAGCAGCCACTAGTGGTCAAACTGTAGAAGGACTACTGGAATCCTAACATTACTCCCCCCTTTCAACAGCGGCCTCCGGACGATGGCTGGCTTGGTCTTTATGGGTATTTTTGGTGAAATCCGTCCTGTGTAATCTTTATTTTCAGTTTGGAGATAATGATATTCCCGTGCTTTGGGGCGGCCTGTGGGGGGGCGCTCTATGTGGCTCTCCGGGGCAGCCTGTAGGGGGCGCTCTATCTGGCGCTCCGCGGCGGCCTGTAGGGGGCGCTCTATGTGGCGCTCCGGGGCAGCCTGTAGGGAGTGCTCTATGTGGAGCGCCGGGGCGGCCTGTGGGTGGCGCTCTATGTGGCACTCCGGGGCGGCCTGTGGGGGGCGCTCTATGTGGTGCTTCGGGGCGGCCTGTGGGGGCGCTCTATGTGGTGCTTCGGGGCGGCCTGTGGGGGGCGCTCTATGTAGCGCTTCGGGGCGGCCTGTGGGGGGGGCGCTCTATCTGGCGCTCCGCGGCGGCCTGTGGGGGCGCTCTATGTGGCGCTCCGGGGTGGCCTGTGGGGGCGCTCTATGTGGCGCTCAGGGGCGGCCTGTGGGGGGGCGCTCTATGTGGCACTCCGGGGCGGCCTGTGGGGGGGGCTCTCTATGTGGCACTCCGGGGCGGCCTGTAGGGGGCGCTCTATCTGGCACTCCGGGGCGGCCTGTGGGGGCATTCTATGTGGCGTTCCGGGGCGGCCTGTGGGGGCGTTCTATGTGGCGCTCCGGGGCGGCCTGTAGGGAGTGCTCTATGTGGCACTCCGGGGCGGCCTGTGGGGGCGCTCTATGTGGCGCTCCGGGGCAGCCTGTGGGGGCGCTCTATGTGGCGCTCCGGGGCGGCCTGTGGGGGGGGCGCTCTATGTGGCTCTCCGGGGCGGCCTGTGGGGGGGGCGCTCTATGTGGCGCTCCGGGGCGGCCTGTGGGGGGCGCTCTATCTGGCGCTCCGGGGCGGCCTCTAGGGAGTGCTCTATGTGGCACTCCGGGGCGGCCTGTGGGGGCGCTCTATGTGGCGCTCCGGGGCAGCCTGTGGGGGCGCTCTATGTGGCGCTGTGGGGGGGGCGCTCTATGTGGCACTCCGGGGCGGCCTGTAGGGGGCGCTCTATCTGGCGCTCCGGGGCGGCCTGTGGGGGCGTTCTATGTGGCGCTCCGGGGCGGCCTGTAGGGAGTGCTCTATGTAGCGCTCCGGGGCGGCCTGTGGGGGCGCTCTATGTGGCGCTCCGGGGCAGCCTGTGGGGGGCGCTCTATGTGGCCCTCCGGGGCGGCCTGTGGGGGGCGCTCTATGTGGCCCTCCGGGGCGGCCTGTGGGGGGCGCTCTATGTGGCGCTCCGGGGCGCCCTGTGGGGGCGCTCTATGTGGTGCTCCGGGGCGGCCTGTGGGGGCACTCTATGTGGCGCTCCGGGGCGGCCTGTGGGGGCGCTCTATGTGGTGCTCCGGGGCGGCCTGTGGGGGCGCTCTATGTGGCACTCCGGGGCGGCCTGTGGGGGGGGCGCTCTATGTGGCACTCCGGGGCGGCCTGTGGGGGCGCTCTATCTGGCGCTCCGAGGCGGCCTGTGGGGGGGGCGCTCTATGTGGCACTCCGGGGCGGCCTGTGGGGGCGCTCTATCTGACGCTCCGAGGCGGCCTGTGGGGGCGCTCTATGTGGCGCTCCGGGGCGGCCTGTGGGGGCGCTCTATGTGGCGCTCCGGGGCGGCCTGTGGGGGCGCTCTATGTGGCGCTCCGGGGCGGCCTGTGTGGGGGGCGCTCTATGTGGCACTCCGGGGCGGCCTGTGGGGGGCGCTCTATGTGGCGCTCCGGGGCAACCTGTGGGAGTGCTCTATGTGGCGCTCCGGGGCAGTCTGTAGGGAGTGCTCTATGTGGTGCTCCGGGGCGGCCTGTGGGGGGCGCTCTATGTGGCGCTCCGGGGCAGCCTGTAGGGAGTGCTCTATGTGGAGCGCCGGGGCGGCCTGTGGGGGGCGCTCTATGTGGCACTCCGGGGCGGCCTGTGGGGGGCGCTCTATGTGGTGCTTCGGGGCAGCCTGTGGGGGGCGCTCTATGTGGTGCTTCGGGGCGGCCTGTGGGGGGCGCTCTATGTAGCACTTCGGGGCGGCCTGTGGGGGGGGCGCTCTATCTGGCGCTCCGCGGCGGCCTGTGGGGGCGCTCTATGTGGCGCTCCGGGGTGGCCTGTGGGGGCGCTCTATGTGGCGCTCAGGGGCGGCCTGTGGGGGGGCGCTCTATGTGGCACTCCGGGGCGGCCTGTGGGGGGGGCGCTCTATGTGGCACTCCGGGGCGGCCTGTAGGGGGCGCTCTATCTGGCGCTCCGGGGCGGCCTGTGGGGGCGTTCTATGTGGCGTTCCGGGGCGGCCTGTGGGGGCGTTCTATGTGGCGCTCCGGGGCGGCCTGTAGGGAGTGCTCTATGTGGCACTCCGGGGCGGCCTGTGGGGGCGCTCTATGTGGCGCTCCGGGGCAGCCTGTGGGGGCGCTCTATGTGGCGCTCCGGGGCGGCCTGTGGGGGGGGCGCTCTATGTGGCTCTCCGGGGCGGCCTGTAGGGGGCGCTCTATCTGGCGCTCCGGGGCGGCCTGTGGGGGGCGCTCTATCTGGCGCTCCGGGGCGGCCTCTAGGGAGTGCTCTATGTGGCACTCCGGGGCGGCCTGTGGGGGCGCTCTATGTGGCGCTCCGGGGCAGCCTGTGGGGGCGCTCTATGTGGCACTGTGGGGGGGGCGCTCTATGTGGCACTCCGGGGCGGCCTGTAGGGGGCGCTCTATCTGGCGCTCCGGGGCGGCCTGTGGGGGCGTTCTATGTGGCGCTCCGGGGCGGCCTGTAGGGGGCGCTCTATCTGGCGCTCCGGGGCGGCCTGTGGGGGGCGCTCTATGTAGCGCTCCGGGGCGGCCTGTGGGGGCGCTCTATGTGGCGCTCCGGGGCAGCCTGTGGGGGGCGCTCTATGTGGCCCTCCGGGGCGGCCTGTGGGGGGCGCTCTATGTGGCCCTCCGGGGCGGCCTGTGGGGGGCGCTCTATGTGGCGCTCCGGGGCGGCCTGTGGGGGGCGCTCTATGTGGCGCTCCGGGGCGCCCTGTGGGGGCGCTCTATGTGGTGCTCCGGGGCGGCCTGTGGGGGCACTCTATGTGGCGCTCCGGGGCGGCCTGTGGGGGGGCGCTCTATGTGGCACTCCGGGGCGGCCTGTGGGGGGGGCGCTCTATGTGGCACTCCGGGGCGGCCTGTAGGGGGCGCTCTATCTGGCGCTCCGGGGCGGCCTGTGGGGGCGTTCTATGTGGCGTTCCGGGGCGGCCTGTGGGGGCGTTCTATGTGGCGCTCCGGGGCGGCCTGTAGGGAGTGCTCTATGTGGCACTCCGGGGCGGCCTGTGGGGGCGCTCTATGTGGCGCTCCGGGGCAGCCTGTGGGGGCGCTCTATGTGGCGCTCCGGGGCGGCCTGTGGGGGGGGCGCTCTATGTGGCTCTCCGGGGCGGCCTGTGGGGGGGGCGCTCTATGTGGCTCTCCGGGGCGGCCTGTGGGGGGCGCTCTATCTGGCGCTCCGGGGCGGCCTCTAGGGAGTGCTCTATGTGGCACTCCGGGGCGGCCTGTGGGGGCGCTCTATGTGGCGCTCCGGGGCAGCCTGTGGGGGCGCTCTATGTGGCGCTGTGGGGGGGGCGCTCTATGTGGCACTCCGGGGCGGCCTCTAGGGAGTGCTCTATGTGGCACTCCGGGGCGGCCTGTGGGGGCGCTCTATGTGGCGCTCCGGGGCAGCCTGTGGGGGCGCTCTATGTGGCGCTGTGGGGGGGGCGCTCTATGTGGCGCTCCGGGGCGGCCTGTGGGGGCGTTCTATGTGGCGCTCCGGGGCGCCCTGTGGGGGCGCTCTATGTGGTGCTCCGGGGCGGCCTGTGGGGGCACTCTATGTGGCGCTCCGGGGCGGCCTGTGGGGGCGCTCTATGTGGTGCTCCGGGGCGGCCTGTGGGGGCGCTCTATGTGGCACTCCGGGGCGGCCTGTGGGGGGGGCGCTCTATGTGGCACTCCGGGGCGGCCTGTGGGGGCGCTCTATCTGGCGCTCCGAGGCGGCCTGTGGGGGGGGCGCTCTATGTGGCACTCCGGGGCGGCCTGTGGGGGCGCTCTATCTGACGCTCCGAGGCGGCCTGTGGGGGCGCTCTATGTGGCGCTCCGGGGCGGCCTGTGGGGGCGCTCTATGTGGCGCTCCGGGGCGGCCTGTGGGGGCGCTCTATGTGGCGCTCCGGGGCGGCCTGTGTGGGGGGCGCTCTATGTGGCACTCCGGGGCGGCCTGTGGGGGGCGCTCTATGTGGCGCTCCGGGGCAACCTGTGGGAGTGCTCTATGTGGCGCTCCGGGGCAGTCTGTAGGGAGTGCTCTATGTGGTGCTCCGGGGCGGCCTGTGGGGGGCGCTCTATGTGGCGCTCCGGGGCAGCCTGTAGGGAGTGCTCTATGTGGAGCGCCGGGGCGGCCTGTGGGGGGCGCTCTATGTGGCACTCCGGGGCGGCCTGTGGGGGGCGCTCTATGTGGTGCTTCGGGGCAGCCTGTGGGGGGCGCTCTATGTGGTGCTTCGGGGCGGCCTGTGGGGGGCGCTCTATGTAGCACTTCGGGGCGGCCTGTGGGGGGGGCGCTCTATCTGGCGCTCCGCGGCGGCCTGTGGGGGCGCTCTATGTGGCGCTCCGGGGTGGCCTGTGGGGGCGCTCTATGTGGCGCTCAGGGGCGGCCTGTGGGGGGGCGCTCTATGTGGCACTCCGGGGCGGCCTGTGGGGGGGGCGCTCTATGTGGCACTCCGGGGCGGCCTGTAGGGGGCGCTCTATCTGGCGCTCCGGGGCGGCCTGTGGGGGCGTTCTATGTGGCGTTCCGGGGCGGCCTGTGGGGGCGTTCTATGTGGCGCTCCGGGGCGGCCTGTAGGGAGTGCTCTATGTGGCACTCCGGGGCGGCCTGTGGGGGCGCTCTATGTGGCGCTCCGGGGCAGCCTGTGGGGGCGCTCTATGTGGCGCTCCGGGGCGGCCTGTGGGGGGGGCGCTCTATGTGGCTCTCCGGGGCGGCCTGTAGGGGGCGCTCTATCTGGCGCTCCGGGGCGGCCTGTGGGGGGCGCTCTATCTGGCGCTCCGGGGCGGCCTCTAGGGAGTGCTCTATGTGGCACTCCGGGGCGGCCTGTGGGGGCGCTCTATGTGGCGCTCCGGGGCAGCCTGTGGGGGCGCTCTATGTGGCACTGTGGGGGGGGCGCTCTATGTGGCACTCCGGGGCGGCCTGTAGGGGGCGCTCTATCTGGCGCTCCGGGGCGGCCTGTGGGGGCGTTCTATGTGGCGCTCCGGGGCGGCCTGTAGGGGGCGCTCTATCTGGCGCTCCGGGGCGGCCTGTGGGGGGCGCTCTATGTAGCGCTCCGGGGCGGCCTGTGGGGGCGCTCTATGTGGCGCTCCGGGGCAGCCTGTGGGGGGCGCTCTATGTGGCCCTCCGGGGCGGCCTGTGGGGGGCGCTCTATGTGGCCCTCCGGGGCGGCCTGTGGGGGGCGCTCTATGTGGCGCTCCGGGGCGGCCTGTGGGGGGCGCTCTATGTGGCGCTCCGGGGCGCCCTGTGGGGGCGCTCTATGTGGTGCTCCGGGGCGGCCTGTGGGGGCACTCTATGTGGCGCTCCGGGGCGGCCTGTGGGGGGGCGCTCTATGTGGCACTCCGGGGCGGCCTGTGGGGGGGGCGCTCTATGTGGCACTCCGGGGCGGCCTGTAGGGGGCGCTCTATCTGGCGCTCCGGGGCGGCCTGTGGGGGCGTTCTATGTGGCGTTCCGGGGCGGCCTGTGGGGGCGTTCTATGTGGCGCTCCGGGGCGGCCTGTAGGGAGTGCTCTATGTGGCACTCCGGGGCGGCCTGTGGGGGCGCTCTATGTGGCGCTCCGGGGCAGCCTGTGGGGGCGCTCTATGTGGCGCTCCGGGGCGGCCTGTGGGGGGGGCGCTCTATGTGGCTCTCCGGGGCGGCCTGTGGGGGGGGCGCTCTATGTGGCTCTCCGGGGCGGCCTGTGGGGGGCGCTCTATCTGGCGCTCCGGGGCGGCCTCTAGGGAGTGCTCTATGTGGCACTCCGGGGCGGCCTGTGGGGGCGCTCTATGTGGCGCTCCGGGGCAGCCTGTGGGGGCGCTCTATGTGGCGCTGTGGGGGGGGCGCTCTATGTGGCACTCCGGGGCGGCCTCTAGGGAGTGCTCTATGTGGCACTCCGGGGCGGCCTGTGGGGGCGCTCTATGTGGCGCTCCGGGGCAGCCTGTGGGGGCGCTCTATGTGGCGCTGTGGGGGGGGCGCTCTATGTGGCGCTCCGGGGCGGCCTGTGGGGGCGTTCTATGTGGCGCTCCGGGGCGGCCTGTAGGGAGTGCTCTATGTAGCGCTCCGGGGCGGCCTGTGGGGGGCGCTCTATGTGGCGCTCCGGGGCGGCCTGTGGGGGGCGCTCTATGTGGCCCTCCGGGGCGGCCTGTGGGGGGGGCGCTCTATGTGGCGCTCCGGGGCGGCCTGTGGGCGCGCTCTATCTGGCGCTCCGCGGCGGCCTGTGGGGGGCGCTCTATGTGGCGCTCCGGGGCGCCCTGTGGGGGCGCTCTATGTGGTGCTCCAGGGCGGCCTGTGGGGGCGCTCTATGTGGCGCTCCGGGGCGGCCTGTGGGGGCGCTCTATGTGGTGCTCCGGGGCGGCCTGTGGTGGCGCTCTATGTGGCGCTCCGGGCCGGCCTGTAGGGGGCGCTCTATGTGGCGCTCCGGGGCGGCCTGTGGGGGGCGCTCTATGTAGCACTCCGGGGCGGCCTGTAGGGGGCGCTCTGTGTGGTGCTCCGGGGCGGCCTGTGGGGGCGCTCTATGTGGCGCTCCGGGGTGGCCTGTGGGGGCGCTCTATGTGGTGCTCCGGGGCGGCCTGTGGGGGCGCTCTATGTGGCGCTCCAGGGCGGCCTGTGGGGGCGCTCTATGTGGCGCTCCGGGGCGGCCTGTGGGGGCGCTCTATGTGGCACTCCGGGGCGGCCTGTGGGGGGCGCTCTATGTGGCGCTCCGGGGCAGTCTGTAGGGAGTGCTCTATGTGGCGCTCCGGGGCAGTCTGTAGGGAGTGCTCTATGTGGTGCTCCGGGGCGGCCTGTGGGGGGCGCTCTATGTGGCGCTCCGGGGCAGCCTGTAGGGAGTGCTCTATGTGGAGCGCCGGGGCGGCCTGTGGGGGGCGCTCTATGTGGAGCGCCGGGGCGGCCTGTGGGGGGCGCTCTATGTGGTGCTTCGGGGCGGCCTGTGGGGGGCGCTCTATGTGGTGCTTCGGGGCGGCCTGTGGGGGGCGCTCTATGTAGCGCTCCGGGGCGGCCTGTGGGGGGGGGGCGCTCTATCTGGCGCTCCGCGGCGGCCTGTGGGGGCGCTCTATGTGGCGCTCCGGGGTGGCCTGTGGGGGCGCTCTATGTGGCACTCCGGGGCGGCCTGTGGGGGGGCGCTCTATGTGGCACTCCGGGGCGGCCTGTGGGGGGGGCGCTCTATGTGGCACTCCGGGGCGGCCTGTAGGGGGCGCTCTATCTGGCGCTCCGGGGCGGCCTGTGGGGGCGTTCTATGTGGCGTTCCGGGGCGGCCTGTGGGGGCGTTCTATGTGGCGCTCCGGGGCGGCCTGTAGGGAGTGCTCTATGTGGCACTCCGGGGCGGCCTGTGGGGGCGCTCTATGTGGCGCTCCGGGGCAGCCTGTGGGGGCGCTCTATGTGGCGCTCCGGGGCGGCCTGTGGGGGGGGCGCTCTATGTGGCTCTCCGGGGCGGCCTGTGGGGGCGTTCTATGTGGCGCTCCGGGGCGGCCTCTAGGGAGTGCTCTATGTGGCACTCCGGGGCGGCCTGTGGGGGCGCTCTATGTGGCGCTCCGGGGCAGCCTGTGGGGGCGCTCTATGTGGCGCTGTGGGGGGGGCGCTCTATGTGGCACTCCGGGGTGGCCTGTAGGGGGCGCTCTATCTGGCGCTCCGGGGCGGCCTGTGGGGGCGTTCTATGTGGCGCTCCGGGGCGTCCTGTAGGGAGTGCTCTATGTAGCGCTCCGGGGCGGCCTGTGGGGGCGCTCTATGTGGCGCTCCGGGGCAGCCTGTGGGGGGCGCTCTATGTGGCCCTCCGGGGCGGCCTGTGGACGGCGCTCTATGTGGCGCTCCGGGGCGGCCTGTGGGCGCGCTCTATCTGGCGCTCCGCGGCGGCCTGTGGGGGGCGCTCTATGTGGCGCTCCGGGGCGCCCTGTGGGGGTGCTCTATGTGGTGCTCCGCGGCGGCCTGTGGGGGGCGCTCTATGTGGCACTCCGGGGCGGCCTGTAGGGGGCGCTCTATCTGGCGCTCCGGGGCGGCCTGTGGGGGCGTTCTATGTGGCGTTCCGGGGCGGCCTGTGGGGGCGTTCTATGTGGCGCTCCGGGGCGGCCTGTGGGGGCGTTCTATGTGGCGCTCCGGGGCGGCCTGTAGGGAGTGCTCTATGTGGCACTCCGGGGCGGCCTGTGGGGGCGCTCTATGTGGCGCTCCGGGGCAGCCTGTGGGGGCGCTCTATGTGGCTCTCCGGGGCGGCCTGTGGGGGGGGCGCTCTATGTGGCTCTCCGGGGCGGCCTGTGGGGGGCGCTCTATCTGGCGCTCCGGGGCGGCCTCTAGGGAGTGCTCTATGTGGCACTCCGGGGCGGCCTGTGGGGGCGCTCTATGTGGCGCTCCGGGGCAGCCTGTGGGGGCGCTCTATGTGGCGCTGTGGGGGGGGCGCTCTATGTGGCGCTCCGGGGCGGCCTGTGGGGGCGTTCTATGTGGCGCTCCGGGGCGGCCTGTAGGGAGTGCTCTATGTAGCGCTCCGGGGCGGCCTGTGGGGGCGCTCTATGTGGCGCTCCGGGGCAGCCTGTGGGGGGCGCTCTATGTGGCCCTCCAGGGCGGCCTGTGGGGGGCGCTCTATGTGGCGCTCCGGGGCGGCCTGTGGGCGCGCTCTATCTGGCGCTCCGCGGCGGCCTGTGGGGGGCGCTCTATGTGGCGCTCCGGGGCGCCCTGTGGGGGCGCTCTATGTGGTGCTCCAGGGCGGCCTGTGGGGGCGCTCTATGTGGCGCTCCGGGGCGGCCTGTGGGGGCGCTCTATGTGGTGCTCCGGGGCGGCCTGTGGTGGCGCTCTATGTGGCGCTCCGGGCCGGCCTGTAGGGGGTGCTCTATCTGGCGCTCCGGGGCGGCCTGTGGGGGGCGCTCTGTGTGGTGCTCCGGGGCGGCCTGTGGGTTCGCTCTATGTGGCGCTCCGGGGTGGTCTGTGGGGGCGCTCTATGTGGTGCTCCGGGGCGGCCTGTGGGGGCGCTCTATGTGGCGCTCCGGGGCGGCCTGTGGGGGCGCTCTATGTGGCGCTCCGGGGCGGCCTGTGGGGGCGCTCTATGTGGCGCTCCGGGGCGGCCTGTGTGGGGGGCGCTCTATGTGGCACTCCGGGGCGGCCTGTGGGGGGCGCTCTATGTGGCGCTCCTTGGCAACCTGTGGGAGTGCTCTATGTGGCGCTCTGGGGCATTCTGTAGGGAGTGCTCTATGTGGTGCTCCGGGGCGGCCTGTGGGGGGCGCTCTATGTGGCGCTCCGGGGCAGCCTGTAGGGAGTGCTCTATGTGGAGCGCCGGGGCGGCCTGTGGGGGGCGCTCTATGTGGCACTCCGGGGCGGCCTGTGGGGGGCGCTCTATGTGGTGCTTCTTGGCGGCCTGTGGGGGGCGCTCTATGTGGTGCTTCGGGGCGGCCTGTGGGGGGCGCTCTATGTGGTGCTTCGGGGCGGCCTGTGGGGGGCGCTCTATGTAGCGCTCCGGGGCGGCCTGTGGGGGGGGCGCTCTATCTGGCGCTCCGCGGCGGCCTGTGGGGGCGCTCTATGTGGCGCTCCGGGGTGGCCTGTGGGGGCGCTCTATGTGGCGCTCCGGGGCGGCCTGTGGGGGGGCGCTCTATGTGGCACTCCGGGGCGGCCTGTGGGGGGGGCGCTCTATGTGGTGCTCCGGGGCGGCCTGTAGGGGGCGCTCTATCTGGCGCTCTGGGGCGGCCTGTGGGGGCGTTCTATGTGGCGTTCCGGGGCGGCCTGTGGGGGCGTTCTATGTGGCGCTCCGGGGCGGCCTGTAGGGAGTGCTCTATGTGGCACTCCGGGGCGGCCTGTGGGGGCGCTCTATGTGGCGCTCCGGGGCAGCCTGTGGGGGCGCTCTATGTGGCGCTCCGGGGCGGCCTGTGGGGGGGGCGCTCTATGTGGCTCTCCGGGGCGGCCTGTAGGGGGCGCTCTATCTGGCGCTCCGGGGCGGCCTGTGGGGGGCGCTCTATCTGGCGCTCCGGGGCGGCCTCTAGGGAGTGCTCTATGTGGCGCTCCGGGGTGGCCTGTAGGGGGCGCTCTGTGTGGTGCTCCGGGGCGGCCTGTGGGGGCGCTCTATGTGGCGCTCCGGGGTGGCCTGTAGGGGGCGCTCTATCTGGCGCTCCGGGGCGGCCTGTGGGGGCGCTCTATGTGGCGCTCCGGGGCAGCCTGTGGGGGCGCTCTATGTGGCGCTCCGGGGCGGCCTGTGGGGGGGGCGCTCTATGTGGCTCTCCGGGGCGGCCTGTAGGGGGCGCTCTATCTGGCGCTCCGGGGCGGCCTGTGGGGGGCGCTCTATCTGGCGCTCCGGGGCGGCCTCTAGGGAGTGCTCTATGTGGCGCTCCGGGGTGGCCTGTAGGGGGCGCTCTGTGTGGTGCTCCGGGGCGGCCTGTGGGGGCGCTCTATGTGGCGCTCCGGGGTGGCCTGTAGGGGGCGCTCTATCTGGCGCTCCGGGGCGGCCTGTGGGGGCGCTCTATGTGGCACTCCGGGGCAGCCTGTGGGGGGCGCTTTATCTGGTCTATTCACCAAAAGAAACGAGACAGAAGTTCTGGTGTATTGAATTCCTTTGTGTCCGGCTAACTTGGAGTCCTGGATTAGTTTTAACACTTTAAGTCTCACAGTTCTGGAACACAGATGCAATCAGTCTGAGTCCATACGTTATTTTGGGAGGTAGGGGATCCATCATCTGGTGGATGCAGAAGCATTGGGTCTGTCTCGTAGGCTTCCTGTATATCTCCCAGCAAGTCTTTGTTATGGATCACCCCCAGGAAGTTGGACTCAGGCAGAATAGTTGTTGGTGGTGCTGCTGTAGAAGGGTCTTTGGAGAAGACCCTAGATAAAGTATCAGCCTTACCGTTACGGGAGCCAGGTCTGTAAGAGATAACAAAGTTGAATTGATTAAGAAAGAGAACTTCTGGAGAAATAAGCAGAAGGATGGAGCGAATCCTTTGTTCCCGTTTGTGATAGACTGGCCCCTACTGCCCAGTCTGAAGCATCCACTTCTACAATAAAGGCTTGTTTGTTCAGGATTGGGAGGAATCAGTATAGAAGTTGTGGTGAACTTCGTCTTCAGGCAGGAAAAAGCATCTTGTGCTTGAGGAGACCAAACAAACAATATGCTTTTCTTTGTTAGTTCGGTGCAATTATACCTGAAAAATTGTTAATCACATGGCTGTAAACCCACAAATCAGTGTAAACTGGCGGAATAAACTACAATTTTGATAACTTGAACACCCTGGATCCGATGCTGTTTTTCCTTCTATAAGCTGCAATTTTTCCAAGTTGGTTCCTTGGAGTTAACGGGCGTCCATTTTGCTGAGTGCTATCGGTTCCTTCTTCTTTGGTAAGTGCTCAGTGTCCATAACATAACGGAGCAATATGGTGATTTTGTAATTGAAGGATCTGTTCAGACTGCCGTACGATCTTATTGCTTAGATCTTGTACAGTAGTCAGTAGATCCTGTGTAGCTTGTTCAAAAAGGTGAACATTATGAGATGTCGGAGTTTCAAATGCCGATGTTGGTAAGCAAACAGCTCATCTTAGTTACACGAACCTCCAAATATCCCTCAGCGGCGTCCATGATGAAGGCTTGGGTATCCTGTTACGATACTGGCGTAGAACTGCTGGAAACCAGTGGCCAAAGGAACAGCAAGCGGTAGTAGAAGTTCTTGGAGTTAACAAGGAGTTGTAGGAAACAATCTGTAGATGAATGAGAACAGTCTGGGTAAGAATGTTCAAGAGCTTGGAGACTGGAAACTAGGCTAAACAGTTAGACACAATACTAAAGCAATGAATGAAAGATCCATGCGGCTTTAAGTAGGCCCAAACAGAAAACAAGATGGATTCCACAGATTCAGAATCCACCATCTTAGTAAAAAGGGCAATTGCAGAACACCGCATCAGCCTCCAGTGGTAAGGAGTAGGATTGCAGCACAATTATTACGGTGAACAATAGCAGCCACTAGTGGTCAAACTGAAGGACAACAGGAATCCTGACACCGGATTACGACCGAAGCGTATTGTTTTGGATCACCATTAGACGCGTTCACTTACTGCAGAGATTGCACTTCTCTTACTATTTATATGGGCTGGACCCCGAGTCAGGCGCCGCGGTCTCTACACGGGGGGGCCGCACATCTACAGCATCGTCTTCACTTATAGAAATTCTGCTTATTTTTTTAAGGGAAAAGAAATTAAAGAACCAACAGAGGAGAGCGGCGAGGAGCGGCTGCGGAGGCGGGCGTACGAGCGGGGCTGCACCAGGCTGAAGAAACGCATTGAAGGTACCCGAGGTGGAAGGATGTCCAGGAAACAGCCGATCTGTGCCGGGGAGCGGCCGACCCGTGCCGGGGAACGCTGACTTCTGTTGTTTCTTTCAGTGGTGGAGGAGCTGCAGGTGCAAATCCTGAAACTTCTGCTGAACAACAAGGACAAAGGAGCAGTAAGTGCAACCGTGTCTCAGCAGGGCACAGATACGCTGCCCCCGTTACCTGTGCCCCATCACCCCCCACGTATCTGTTGTCACGGGTGTGTCAGAAGTGACAGACAGTCGCTCTGCAGTTGGTTGCAGGAGATCTCTACATTTGGCGTTATAGACTCCTTCTTAGAGGCTGTTTCAAGTACCGAGCAGCTCCTCCCTCTGGCTAACTAGCTCCCTGGCCTGAGTGTATAAATACCTGCTGTGTGTCAGAGGGAGGTCCCAGCGATATTCATTACTACTTGTGAGGCTTAGCAGGAGCAGTACTTTGTCCTCTCTGGAGCTTGAGGACGTGTGCGCATTTTGTCTGACGTCGTCTAAAGCTAAGCAATCTCCCCCTGTTTGTCCTCCCTTGTTGTCTATAGTGTTTAGTGGAGATCGACTAGTGCTCATTTCCTCCCTTCCCTAGCCTGAGCCAAACGCCAGGGAAAGACAGGGCGAGGCACGCAAGAGCCAATATAGGGACGTTAGGGGAGACAGAGTGACACTAGATCAGCCTAGGAGGTCTCCGCTCCCCCCTTTCCCTAGAGTCTGGGCTCCCTTTCCCTCTTCCCTTTGTGTTGCACTAAGTCTTTCGCACACCTTGAGTGACATTATCGCCGGCCGAGCACATTTTGAATATGTATATTTTTTTCTCCCCTCTGTGTGTTTTTGGGCATGGACTTTTTTTTCCTTACTCCCCTTGGTATGGGATCAGTGGTGGAGCTCGCAGAGCGGCTGCGCTGTCTGTCTCTGGAGGTGAGTGACCTCCGCTGTGAGGTTCAGCAGCAGCATCACCGGTTACAGGCCGCCAATGTGGGGGTCTCTGCAGGTTGGCCTGCCCAGCCTGAACCCAAGGTTGCCCTCCCGGACATGTTTTCAGGAGGTAGGGACAAGTTTTTTGTGTTTAAGGAGGACTGCAAGTTGTATTTTAAACTTCGTCCTTACTCCTCCGGTAATGAGGAGCAATGGGTCGGTATTGTGATCTCTCTATTGCAGGGAGATCCTCAGTCCTGGGCGTTTTCGTTACCGCAGGACCCGGTTTGTCTCCAGTCTGTGGAGGGGTTTTTCGGAGCCCTGACCCTCATCTATGATGACCCTGACTGAGTCGTCTTGGCTGAGTCTCGGCTACGTCGCCTTCAGCAGGGGAATCGGTCAGTGGAGACGGACAGTTCTGAATTATGTAGATGGGCAACAGATTCCAAATGGAAGGACTCAGCCCTTAGAAGCCAATTTTGTGAGGGTCTTACTGAAAGGTTGAAAGATGCCTTGTCTGTATATGATACCCCTCAGTCCTTGGAGGCTGCCATGTCGTTGGCCATATGTCTTGATAGACGCCTTCAGGATAGACGGGTGAGACCACCTTCTCTGGGGCCTTCTTGCTGGGGTTGTGTATCTCTGCGGGGGGAGCGGTCTGGGGGTGAACCAGTACTGGGGGAGGTGGGGGAACCCATGCAGTTGGGGGGTGTCTCTACATCATACATCTCCCCGGACATTCGCAAGAAAAAAGGTGTATGCTTTTTGTGGGAAAAAGGGACACTTTGTTGGGACCTGTCCTTCAATTCCTAAACAAAAGGAGACTCAATTAACTCTCGGTAGTCAGGAGTTGGATAAAGAAGGGGTGCATTTGTGGCTAAACTGCAGTTCCCGCTTTGTCCTGACAGCAGATGTGGTGCTAGAGAGCAAAACCGAGAACATTTCTGTTTGTTGACAGTGGAGCCGGGGTCAGCATGGTGGATGCTCAGTTTGTGAAGACTCACGGTCTCGCTTGCTGGACTTTAGCTGAACCTATTTCCATCTTCGCCATTGACTCGGCGCCACTTGCACAGAAAGCATTTACTCAGATTGTACATAATGTGAAACTGAGGGTGGGGTCCGTTCATTGTGAAATAATCCCTTGCTATGTCCTGGACAATCTTCCCACACTTATTGTCTTGGGTATTCCTTGGCTTGTTAAACATAATCCGTTGGTGGATTGGTAAACCGGGGAGATTACCGAATGGGGAGATTACCGAATGGGGAGATTACCGAATGGGGAGATTACTGCCATGAGAACCCTTTACTGTACTTGGATGAAGATGGTGCCGAGAAAAAAACGCGCTCCTCCGTGAAGACAAAGTTTGCCCAAAAATTGTATATAGTTTGTAAGTGTTTTGTTTATTAACTAAAAGCTACAGTCACTACGTGTTTCGTGGACGTCTCGTCCACTTCCTCAGGTACATAGCTAATGCTAACCATTCGGTCAGACGTCCATATATACATAGTCACACGCAAGATGTAATGAAAAACCCGCCAGAACGCTCGGCGCCAAATAAAACAACGGTTTCATTAATCAAAAAAGACATCTAAAATTCCAAAAAAATCTCATATGACACTCATATTAAACAAGAATTAAAAGTATAATCCAAAAACTTTCGAATTGATATCAGATTATTCAGTCTCCAAATATAATTTCATTTTTATATTTACTACTTATAAAAATTTGGATCGCATCGCTATAGTTGTTCTAGAATTGAACCTGAAACTTTTTATTGTATACAATTTTTTTTTACGTTTTTCTCGGCCCCATCTTCATCCAAGTACAGAAAACTACAAAAGTTCCCCACGGGATTCTGTGCTGGCTGCAGCCCTTCACTATGTTTCTATATGCATTACACAACTCATAAAGGTGAGCACATTTTTCTTTTACCGTCCTGTTTTATGTTGGATAACAGCGCTATTTGCGACCATTTGTCTTCACTCATTTCTGAGAACTGTTTAGATATTTCCCTTGCTACTGTCTCTACGGAAAAAAAGACGGCGGTCTACGTCACTGTTTTTAGATTTCCGGGAATTGAATCAAATTATCATCCGTGATTCATACCCTCTTCCTCTGATTCCTGATTTGTTCAGCCAGGTTGTGGGAGCTAAGGTCTTCTCCAAGGTGGATTTAAGGGGAGTCAACAACCTGGTTAGAATCAGAGAAGGGGACGAATGGAAGACGGCGTTCAATACCCCTGAGGGGCATTTCCAGAGTCTGGTTTTGCCTTTTGGTTTGACCAGTGCACCTGCGGTGTTCCAGCATTTCATAAATTATATCTTCCATCATTTGGTGGGGAGGTTTGTGGTGGTCTATCTGGACGAAATTTTGGTTTATTCACCTGATTTTGAGACTCATCAGGGGCAAGATAAGCAGGTGCTCCAGATATTAAGGGTGACCATGAGAACGCTGCCCCGATATTACAGAAGGGGGTAGTCATTTCAGCTCTTTTCCCTGAACTGGAGGGTGAGGTGTTGGAGGGTCAGGGGGACGCCCCTGCCTCCTGCCCTTCAGGACCGGTATTTGTACCATCTAATCTGCACCGCAAAGTAATCAAGGAACATCATAACTCTGTGCTTGCTGGTCATCCAGGTGGTAAGGCCCCCGCGGACCTCCTCTCTCATCGTTTTTGGTGGCCGGGGTTGCATCGGGATGTGATTGAACATGTAACTGCTTGTAGTATTTGCGCGCTTTCTAAGGTTTCGCGCACCCGTCCGTCTGGTACTCTTCTCCCGCTACCTATCCCTAGCAGGACATGCACACTCTTGTCCATGGATTTTATTACTGACCTACCGGTTTCTGCAAGCAAAACGGTGGTTTTGGTGGTTGTTGATAGGTTCTGTAAAATGGTTCACTTCGTCGCTTTACCTGTATGGGGGTCGTGATGACATTCCACTCGTCCTCCAGTCACTCCAAATTCAAACTATGAGCATGGGTCAACCATTCAAAGAATGAGTCAGACAACAAGCTGGTTCAAACTCAGAGCATGCTCAGAAGCTACTACAGACAACGTCCTCAGCAATGTTCTGTGTTTATTCCTACATACACAAACCTAAATACACTACATAATGGGGAGGGGAAAGGGGTTGTCCGGGGCGGGTAAGCCATGAAAGTCCAGTGTCTGGCCACTCCTGATTGGTCCACATCTCCTTATCTCAGTCTCTGGGCAGATATTGCAGCCGTCAGCTTATAATCTTGTTTCGTTTCTCTGAAATAAGTCTTGGCAACACTGGAACTGTCTTAGCTTAAGTTTCGATTTGAGTAATACGTAGCAAGGAAAGCTTATTGTTATAAGACACAAAATGGTGGTTAGTACATTAGCAAAAAAGCGTATAAAAGTTACAAATATATATATTCTCTTTTACCCCGACATTCCCCCCTAAACACTAAGCTTTCCCTTGCTTCGGGGCCTTTGAGACTGTCCATGTGTGGGGAGAGGGGAGGTGGATTTCTTCACCCAATCATCTTAGAAGCTGCCCCCTTATGGGACGCCCCCAGACAATCGAGCCCTATCCTGGGTGACACATGGAGTTCTCCCAACTGTCCCTAAACGAAATCTCTCAATTGGACTTTGTCATGGGTGGGCTGGTCAGGCTTGTTCAAAGGAGTGTATTTCTCTATATATTTTCTTGATTCAGAAAGGTCCCGGAGGTTGGGACAGCATTGGTTATAGCTTTCCTCTATAAGGGGACTATGCAGCACAGGACCACCAGGCTCAATACTAGTAGACCTCCCATTACTAGACAAACTTGTTGGAGGAATCCCTTGAGCCCTCCCAACCAACTTGAGAAGAAGGAGCTATCTACCCCTGTGTGGTAGCTGTCCACCCTGGGACAGACAGTAAGCATATGGAAAGGATATAGAAGAAGGTAGTCATCTTTTATAGGCTCGTTCTGTCTCTCTTGCAGTGGGAGGTGTGAATCCAGGTGCTCCTGCCCTCAAGCTTCAGAGCCGTCGGGGTGGTGAGAAGCACAGTGTACGGTCCCTCGAACCGCGGCTGGAGGCAGTCTTTCCGGACAAACTTCTTCACATACACTAGATCGCCTGGGGTGAAATCATGTACTGCATCACCTGTAGATTCTGGGAGAGAAGCAGATACTGCAGAGCGGGTGTTAGTCAATTCTCTAGACAAGGCAATCACAAATTTTACCACTCTATCATGTGTTTCAGACAACTCTTGGGGCCTAATCTCTCCTATCTTGGGTGGGGTCCCAAACAAAATTTTATAGGGAGTCAGCCCATGTTTGGCCTGAGGAGTGTGTGTGATATGATACAATACTATGGGGAGTAGGTCGGGCCAGGGGAGGGGATGATCTTGGGTCATTTTCAAGAGCTGGGTCTTGAGTGTGGAATTCATTCTCTCCACTTTGCCTGAACTGGCAGGATGGTATGGAGTGTGGAGGCCCAAATCTGTTCCCAACATGTTCCAGAGTTCTTCGTAGATATTTGCTGTGAAAGCTGGTCCTTGATCCGATTCTATGACTTGGGGAACTCCAAATCTGCAGGCAATTTCGGTGATCAGTTTCTTGGCTGTGACTTTAGCAGTCATGTTGACAACCGGGTAGGCCTCGGGCCAGGCTGAGAACATATCCACGGCTACCAAAACGTACTCCTATTTTCCTGCTTTAGGCATTTGGATATGGTCGACTTGTATTCTCTGCCAAGGGTAGTCTGGTTTAGCCAGGTGTTGGAGAGGGACCCGTGCCGTACACGTTGGGTTGCAGGTAGCGCAGACAGAGCAGGATTTTGAGTACGCAGTCACAGTGGAAGAGATTCCGGGTGCAAAATACAGTTTCTTGATACATGCCAAGGCTTGATTCTTTCCTCTGTGTGTAGGCCCGTGAGCCCATGCTGCCACAGCTGAGTACATGCGTCTAGGCAAGCAAGGCTTCCCATCCACTTGGTAAAAAGTCGAGTTGACCTTTGAATCTTTGCGACCTGCCAGCACGGCTCCCGCCGCTTTCCATTGCTTGACTTCTTCAGTGGGGGGTCTTCCTTTGTTCCTCACACAATTTTTCTTTAGGCATCCTGACCCCCCTGGATTCCACTCGTGTCTCCGCTGGACTTGTATGGTCTTCCGCCGGCTGTTCTTTGGCTCTTGCTCTAGTGAGCGCCACAGCTACGGTTTGCAGGGTTTCTCCCATCTCTTCTTCCTTTTCCTGCCACTTTGATGACACATTCTCCACTGCTGCAGTCTTGGCTGCTTGGTCAGCTAGGTGGTTGCCCCTGGCTTCTCTGGATTCTAGTCTTCCATGAGCCTTGACCTTGATAACAGCAACCTGAATGGGTAGTTCCAGGGCCTTCATTAGGGCCTTAATCCATGAGACATGTTTCACTGGTGTACCTGCAGCTGTGATGAATCCTCTAGACTTTCACAAGAGTCCAGAATCATTGCAAATTCCATGTCCATACCTGGAATCGGTATATACATATTCGCCTTTGTTCCTGCTGCCAGGTGGCAGGCCTCTGTGAGAGCCACAAGTTCAGCTTCTTGTGCAGACATGTATGGTGGTAGAGCTTCAGCCTTGAGGACTGTTAGGTCCGTTGTGACAGCATATCCCGTGTGGAACTTCCCTTGAGGGTCTGCGAAACGGGATCCATCAGTCCATAGGTGCAAGGCAGGGTCTGCGAGCGGATGTGCCACCATATTCTCTGGAGCAGAAGTCTCTTCCTGCAAAATTTTTATACAATCATGAGGTTCCACCAATGGACCTTCACCCTCTTCACCTTCCCCCCTAGAAGGTGGAAGCAAAGTGGCAGGATTGATAGTCAGACATCTGGTAAATGTTATATTGGAGGGCAACAATAGGGAACACTGCAGCCGCAGGTGTCTTTGGTTGGTTAGATGTTTCGGAGATGTTTGTTGCAGAACAGCTGAGAGATCATGGCCGGCCTGTATAACTAGATCATGTCCAAGGACGATATCAGCTGACTTGTCAAGGAGGATGTGAGCAGCGTGGACCGCCTTAAGGCACGTGGGGGCAGTTCGGGCGACAGGGTCCAGGCGGGCTGAGTAGTAGCCCAAAGGCCGATACTTAAGATCATAGCGTTGTGCTAGAACTCCAGAGGCATGACCTTCCGATTCCGAGACAAAAAGGTGAAATGGCTGAGTATAGTCTGGTAAGCCCAAGGCCGGGGCAGAGACAACAGCCTGTTTAAAGCGGTCAAAACATATTCTGTGTTGATGAGAAACATGTGGATTTTCGGCATGAAGCCAAACTGAGCCTTCATCCTTGAGACAGTCGTACAGAGGTTGCATGAGCTTTGAGGCATCAGGGATCCATTGCCTGCAGTAAGTGATGAGGCCAAGGAAAGTCTGCATAGCGGAATAGGTGGTTGGGAAGGTGATATCCATGATGGCTTGTTTTCTTTCTTCAGTCAGATATCTAGCACTTTGTGATATACAATGTCCGAGGAAAATGACCTTGGGCAGACACCATTGGACTTCGCCTTTCGAGACTTTACAGTTAGCTGAGTGAAGAAACCAGAGAAGGGATGCTGACATCTCTGGCAAATTTTCTTCAGTGCCACAGAGTAAAGGATCATCCACATACTGTAGAAGGGTGACCTGAGGGTTCTCTTGAACCCATGGCTCCAGAATAGACTTCATAGAATGAGTGAATTGGTTAGGAGAGTTCTGGGCTCTGCGGAGTCCTGGTCCATGTAAGCTGTACTCCTTGAAAGGTGAAGGCAGAAAGAAACCACGAATCTTCATGTAAGGGTATACTGAAGAAGGCGTTGGCCAGATCTAACACCGTAAACAAGGTGGCCGTTGGAGGCACCTGAGACAAAAGGGTGTTTGGGTTGGGTACCACTGGAGTTTCTAAAATGGTAGCTGCATTGACGGCTCTGAGATCCTGAACCAACCGGTATCTTGGAGGCTCTCCCGGAGCGGTTTTCTTTTTTACAGAAAAGAGGGGTGTATTGCATGGAGATACACATCTGACAAGGACTCCTGATTCCAGGAGGGAAGCGATTTGGGTACCCAAGCTTTATTCTTGTGCAGCCTTGAGGGGGTATTGTGGCAACCGTGGGTACCTGTGTCCAGGCTTGAGGTGTACTCGGACCGGGGGAACCTGCAGGAGGCCGACGTCCTCTGGCCCACTGGACCACAGAGAGTGAGGGAACTGTGAGGTTGTATGGTCATCATCATGAGAGGGAAGGCTTTAAGAACACAGCGGTCTTCAGTCCCTTGTTCTGAATGAGGGTCCCGCAAAAGAAGCTCCATACCATGGTTTCCGAAGGTAATTGTTGCCTTCATCCGCTCTAAGAGATCGGCTCTCAACAGATTGACAGGGCAAGTTTCAGAGACCAAGAATCTTGTGAGTACTCCGGTGAACGGTCCTGCAGACACAGGGACTGTGAGTGGAGAGGAAATATGTTGGCCTTCCACCCCAACACAGGTGAGGGTATCCGGTGATAGGGATACAGAAGGAGGGAGCTGTGCAGAGGAAATGACAGATGTGGCCGCCCCAGTGTCCACCAGGAACTCCAGTGGTTGATGGTCCACCTGTAAAGTGACAGTCCCACAGGCGGCCGTGAGATGCGTAGCCGGGAAAGTGGACACTGGTTGACCGAGCCGTCATTGGCGTGGATGAGATGGTTCACGGGAAGGTCCATGGTTGTGTGGACCGTCACGGAACGACCGGTCATGGTACTGTCTGCGGGTTGGACAGTCTCTGAGGATGTGGTCAAGGCTACCACACTCCCAACACAACATTCGTCCTTCAGAATCACGAGATTGTCTTCTGTTTCTAGATGATCCCCTGTCATCTCTTCTGTCTTGTTTTCTATATGTGGGAGGAGTATCATCACCTGTGCCTTTAACCATTACCCACTTGATTCCATGTTGGTTGCCAGGGGGTGGGTAGCTTTCTTGAGCTTGATATACCATGGCAGGTGCGGCTTTCTTCTTTGGCTTAGTATCCTTTTCCATTTTTAGCATTGATTTTTGGAAAGCTTTAACGATGTCCACCGCGTCGTTGAAAGAAGAAGAACGAATCTCGGGCCGTACTCTCAGGACTTCATCTCTGAGAGCGTCTTGTAGGCCATCTACTAGGGCCTGAACCAACAGGGCGGCCTGCGTCTTGACGTGAGGACTGTATCCGAGATCCTCAAAATGCATGCTGAGTCTTGCAGCATATCTTTCCACAGATTCAACAGGGTCTTGTTGAACATCTTGTACAGACCCAGCTTGATCTGACAAGCGATTCTGAGCCCAGGCCTTTAACTGTTTCATGTATTCTAGGCCGGATTCATACGTACTAAGGGGTCCTGCTTTTGTGGAATCCATGGCCTTTTGAAAGCTCTCCGTTTTCGGCTAAGTGAGCCTGGCATTCTGCAGCCAGAGTAGAACCAGCAGCAAGGGAAATTTTGCGAGCCAATCCTCCAGCATGGCTCATACAGGTGTTTGCAGGGTTGACTATGGCCCCCACCCAATGTGTAAGGATGTCACCATAGCCTATTGACAGAATGACGGGGCGTCCTGATGGGTCTACTAGATTACGGGAGCGGCAGGGGTCCCAAACTTCTGAGAGGTTGGGGGGTGGTGTTCTGTCAGCAGTTGCTTGGAGCAAGGGCCGGAATATGGGTAATGAATGTGGGGTGGAGGATGCCATAGGAGACGTATGGGGTAAAGGGGGGGGGGGGTTGGAGTATCTTGAGTCCATCCCTCATCTGGCTCCGTATCGTCTTGAGTAACAGTATGTTGGCGGAGGGAGAGCAGTCTGGCCTGAAATTCTGGGGAGTTGAGGAGGATATCCCCAGGGTTGTGGGTGACTCCCATAGGAAACAGGGGAAGCGTCTCAGCATCGTGGACTGGAGCAGAGGGTGTCACATTAACTTCAGATGGGTGCTCTGGGCCTGCGTGCTTTTCCACCTGTGCTGGTGGCTGGTAATATGCACCGGACGGATCTAGTAGTGGATATAGGCCGGATTGGGGCTTTCCGGGCCTCCCACAACAAGTAAGAGGTGTAGCAAAATGGCCGTTGGAGGGAGGAGTTAGAGTGGAAGTGGGATTATTCTTGGGGGCAGGCTGGGCATCGTGCCATGGGCGGCCCTCCCAGAGTGGGTTTTGCTCTCCACACACCCGACACGTCCACCCTTCCGGTGATTTGTTGTTGGCACCATTATAGAGCGGTGGCTGAGGGCTTGGTGTAGTGACAGGCATCAAAGGTGCAACAACCATTTTGGGGGCACATAACAAATCACAGTCTGCAGCTTTCATGTATCCGAACAAAGGCTCGGCATTCTCTGTTTCCCCCTGCACCATCTACTTATTTCCAGCCTTCAGACTTCAAATCACTCGCTACTCTAAGATGTGCTTGAGCCTGGTGCAGAAGTCCTCACCCAACTTTCCCAACTTCTGTGTAACACATTCATTCTACACTGAAAACTAAAGCCTGCCTGTACTGGATAAGCTTATCATGTTATACAAATTCCTAACATTCTTCTTGCCTTCCCGTAACTCCACTAATTGGCTTAACTCCCACAGCAGCATTCCACAACTTACGAGATCTTTCAAATTTGAATATACACAACATTTTCTTATAGAATGCAATGATCTGTCGCGATTCAGATCACTGGTGCAGCCGACAGGTCGCCACTCGTCAGTGTAGAGTACCTCTCAATACACTGATAAGATAGAGAGTACCTCTCAATCTATCCCTTCCCTAACCTTGAATGGCGACTTTACAGTACGACTCACCACGGCACCCTGACTGACAGCAGAACCCCTCCTTATGAGGTTTCTCTGTATAAGACGAAGAGCACCTCTCAATCCGTCTTCTTTCCTACCACGGCACCACCCGTCAGTGTAGAGTACCTCTCAATACACTGATGAGATAGAGAGTACACCTCTCAATCTATCTCCTTTCCTAACCTTGACTTTACAGCAGTCTCTGTGTTAGACGAAGAGCACTCCTCAATTTGTCACAGATTTTTTCTTCTTTATACTACAATTTAGGAATGCTTTGAAACTTCGACTATCAGTTACGGGAGGCAGCTATCTAAGAAAAGTTCAGTGACCGGGGGAGGAGGAGGTGGTGTGCACACGAGCACGCGCAGGCATGCGACGTCACTCGTTTTAACACTTGCTGGTTCAGGACGTGGTGCGGGACGCCTGAGGTCTCACCACTCGACCGGTCACCCACCCAGATCCAATCTGACAACCCAACAGGAACCGCTGCGGCTGACACACAGGCAAGTGAGACATATAAAATACATCTCAACTTACCGTGTTCGATGGAGGTTGATCAGGCCTCAAATTCAGCCACCGCGGTCACCACCAGAGAAGTCAGCAATATGGGTCCGGGAGGGCGGCGTACCGCTAACCACGCCGCACGTTGAGCGCCATTTGTGGGGGTCGTGATGACATTCCACTCGTCCTCCAGTCACTCCAAATTCAAACTATGAGCATGGGTCAACCATTCAAAGAATGAGTCAGACAACAAGCTGGTTCAAACTCAGAGCATGCTCAGAAGCTACTGGCAAGCCACGATCTCAGCAATGTTCTGTCTTTATTTCCGCATGCACAAACCTAAATACACTACATAATGGGGAGGGGAAAGGGGTTGTCCGGGGCGGCGTAAGCCATGAAAGTCCAGTGTCTGGCCACTCCTGATTGGTCCACATCTCCTTATCTCAGTCTCTGGGCAGATATTGCAGCCGTCAGCTTATAATCTTGTTTCGTTTCTCTGAAATAAATCTTGGCAACACTGGAACTGTCTTAGCTTAAGTTTCGATTTGAGTAATACGTAGCAAGGAAAGCTTATTGTTATAAGACACAAAATGGTGGTTAGTACATTAGCAAAAAAGCGTATAAAAGTTACAAAAATATAAAAGTTACAAATATATATATTCTTTTTTACCCCGACACCTGCACTTCCCAATGCTAAGACACTTGCTCAGGTGTTCATAAGTGAGATCATGAAGCTTCATGGGGTTCCCTCCGATGTGGTGTGAGATCGGGAGACCCAGTTTGTTTCCAAGTTCTGGAAAGCATTCTGTTCTCTACTGGGGGTGCAGCTGTCCTTTTCCTCTGCCTCCCACCCTCAGTCGAATGGACAGACCGAGCGGGTCAATCAGAACTTGGGGACCTACCTCAGGTGTTTCGTCTCCGAAAATCAGGAGGACTGGGCATCCTACTTACCGCTGGCAGAATTTGCCATCAATAATCATCGTCAAGGATCCACCGGCAGGTCACCGTTCTTCGGTGCATACGGTTATCGCCCCCAGTTTGGTGCCTTCAGTGGGGGAGAAGCTTCACGAGTTCCTGAGGAGGAACGGTTTATTTCGTCGCTCTCCTCGGTGTGGCGGGGGGTTCTGAGTAATTTAAGGATCATGGGAGACAATTATAGACGTATGGCTGACAGAAAACGCCTGCCAGGTCCGGACCTGAATGTGAATGACTTTGTGTGGTTGTCTACCAGGAATATAAGATTGAAAGTTCCTTCTTGGAAGCTGGGACCTACAGTACAGACCAAAAGTTTGGACACACCTCATTTAAAGATTTTTCTGTATTTTCATAACTATGATAATTGTACATTCACACTGAAGGCATCAAAACTATGAATTACCACATGTGGAATTATATACTTAACAAAAAAGTGTGAAACAACTGAAAATATGTCTTATATTCTAGGGTCTTCACAGTAGCCACCTTTTGCTTTGATGACGGCTTTGCACACTCTTGGCATTCTCTTCATGAGCTTCAAGAGGTAGTCACTGGAAATGGTCTTCCAACAATCTTGAAGGAGTTCCCAGAGATGCTGAGCACTTGTTGGCCCTTTTGCCTTCACTCTGCGGTCCAGCTCACCCCAAACCATCTGGATTGGGTTCAGGTCTGGTGACTGTGGAGGCCAGGTCATCTGGCGTAGCACCCCATCACTCTCCTTCTTGGTCAAATAGCCCTTACACAGCCTGGAGGTGTTTGGGGTCATTGTCCTGTTGAAAAATAAATGATGGTCCAACTAAACGCAAACCGGATGGAATAGCATGCCGCTGCAAGATGCTGTGGTAGCCATGCTGGTTCAGTATGCCTTCAATTTTGAATAAATCCCCAACAGTGTCACCAGCAAAGCCCCCCCACACCATCACACCTCCTCCTCCATGCTTCACGGTGGGAACCAGGCATGTAGAGTCCATCCGTTCACCTTTTCTGCGTCGCACAAAGACACGGTGGTTGGAACCAAAGATCTCAAATTTGGACTCATCAGACCAAAGCACAGATTTCCACTGGTCTAATGTCCATTCCTTGTGTTCTTTAGCCCAAACAAGTCTCTTCTGCTTGTTGCCTGTCCTTAGCAGTGGTTTCCTAGCAGCTATTTTACCATGAAGGCCTGCTGCACAAAGTCTCCTCTTAAGAGTTGTTGTAGAGATGTGGCTGCTGCTAGAACTCTGTGTGGCATTGACCTGGTCTCTAATCTGAGCTGCTGTTAACCTGCGATTTCTGAGGCTGGTGACTCGGATAAACTTATCCTCAGAAGCAGAGGTGACTCTTGGTCTTCCTTTCCTGGGGCGGTCCTCATGTGAGCCAGTTTCTTTGTAGCGCTTGATGGTTTTTGCAACTGCACTTGGGGACACTTTCAAAGTTTGCCCAATTTTTCGGACTGACTGACCTTCATTTCTTAAAGTAATGATGACCACTCGTTTTTCTTTACTTAGCTGCTTTTTTCTTGCCATAATACAAATTCTAACAGTCTATTCAGTAGGACTATCAGCTGTGTATCCACCTGACTTCTACATAACACAACTGATGGTCCCAACCCCATTTATAAGGCAAGAAATCCCACTTATTAAACCTGACAGGGCACACCTGTGAAGTGAAGACCATTTCCGGTGACTACCTCTTGAAGCTCATCAAGAGAATGCCAAGAGTGTGCAAAGCAGTCATCAAAGCAAAAGGTGGCTACTGTGAAGACCCTAGAATATAAGACATATTTTCAGTTGTTTCACACTTTTTTGGTAAGTATATAATTCCACATGTGGTAATTCATAGTTTTGATGCCTTCAGTGTGAATGTACAATTTTCATAGTCAAGAAAATACAGAAAAATCTTTAAATGAGAAGGTGTGTCCAAACTTTTGGTCTGTACTGTAGGTTTATTGGTCCCTACAAAATTACCACCGTCATCTTGAGTCCTCACCTCTACCACCGCCCCCAGTAATGGGTGATGGTAATCCGGAGCTCCAGATTTCGAGGATTGTAGATTCTCGTCTCCAGCATCGTTCTCTACAATACTTGGTGCACTGGAAGGGTTATGGGCCTGAGGAGAGGATGTGCGTTTCAGCATCAGAGGTGAACGCTCCCAGGTTGGTTCACTCATTCCACACCTCTTTTCCTGAGAAACCTGGTCCTGAGTGTCCGGAGGGGGGGGGGTGCTGTCACGGGTGTGTCAGAAGTGACAGACAGTCGCCCTGCAGTGGGTTGCAGGAGATCTCTACGTTTGGCATTACAGACATCTTTTTAGATGAGAGGCTGTCTCTAGGACCTGGCAGCTACCTTCTTCTGGCTAATTAACATCCTGCCTGGGTGTATAAATACCTGCTGTGTTTCAGAGGGAGGTCCCAGCGATATTCATTACTACTTGTGGGGCTTTAGCAGGAGCAGTACTTCGTCCTCTCTGGAGCTTGAGACCGTGTGCGCATTTGTCCGGAGTTTGTCTAAAGCTAAGCTATCCCCGCTTGTTTGTCTACCCCTGTTGTCTATAGTGTTTAGTGGAGATTGACTAGTGCTCATCTCCTCCCTTCCCTAGCCTTATGCCAGGGAGAGTAGGGCAAGGCACGCTTGCGGCGATTGCTGAGGAGGCAATAGAGGGACGGTATTTGAGACAGGGTGACACTAGACCAGACTAGGAGGTCTCCACTCCCCCCTTTCCCTAGTGTCTGGGCTCCCTTTCCATCTTCCCTTTGTGCTTCACTAAGTCCCACACCTAGCGTGACATCTGTGCCCCCCTCATCCCTCACCTATCTGAGACCCCTCTCTGTACCTCTCACACTGGGGTCTCTCTCTCTGCAGGGTGAAGCGTCTCGTTATATTTTCCTCAACAAGTTCAGGAAGTTTCTCCAGGAGAACGCGAGTAACCGTGGGGTGAGATGTCTCTTCTGTCGTCAGGGGGTGGAGTCTACTGTCTCTTCCCCTGGTGGTGGCGGTCTCTTCTGCCATCAGGTGGAGTCTGTGGTCTCTTCCCCTGGTGGTGGCGGTCTCTTCTGCCATCAGGTGGAGTCTGTGGTCTCTTCCCCTGGTGGTGGCAGTCTCTTCTGTTGTCAGGGGGTAGAGTCTGTGGTCTCTTCCCCTGGTGGTGGCAGTCTCTTCTGCCATCAGGTGGAGTCTGTAGTCTCTTCCCCTGGTGGTGTCGGTCTCTTCTGTTGTCAGGGGATGGAGTCTGCGGTCTCTTTCTCTGGTGGTAGCAGTCTCTTCTGTCCGCCTTCAGGGGGCGCTGTCCTTCTCTCACGTCTGTCTCCCCCCAGAACCCGACGGTGCTGTGCCCCCCGGAGTACATGGTGTGTTTCCTGCACCGCCTTGTGACGGCGCTGCGCTGCTGCTGGGACGAGGTCCAGGCCCGGAGAGCGTCGGCACTCTGCAGTGAGGGTGCGGTGAGACTCAGAGGTCCGGGGGTCTTGGGGGAGGTGGCTTCTTTCCTGGTGTCCTGATCCGTTCTGCGCCCCCAGATGCCTACGTGCCGCCCCAGCTCTTCTACAACGGGAAGGTGGATTACTTCGATCTGCAGCGGCTTGGGGGGCTTCTCTCTCATCTACGGAAGATGCTGAAAGGTGGGATCTCTTCTAGACGGGGCAGAGCGGGGGTCGGGGTCTGTGCGGGGGGTCGGGTCCGGTCGGAGGCAGAGCAGGGGGTCGGGGCAGGTTGTGAGCAGCGCGGTTCTGACCGCTTATGTTTCCATCTCAGATGATCTGGCGTCTAAGGCCAATATCGTCATCGACCCGTCGGAGCTGCAGGCCGTCACTATGGATGATCTGGAGGAGGAGGATGAGTCTGCCAGCACCACGGCCCAGGTGGGCGAGGGGCAGATGAGGTGCAGTGTGTCACGTCACTCACTCTGCCCCCTCCAACGCTCACTCTGCCCCCCACACGCTCACTCTGCCCCCTCCCCACGTTCACTCTGCCCCCTCTCCACGCTCACTCTGCCCCCTCTCCACACTCACTCTGCCCCCTCTCCACGCTCACTCTGCCCCCTCTCCACACTCACTCTGCCCCCTCTCCACGCTCACTCTGCCCCCTCTCCACGCTCTCTCTGCCCCCTCCCGCGCTCACTCTGCCCCCTCCCGCGCTCACTCTGCCCCCTCCCGCGCTCACTCTGCCCCCTCTCCACGTTCACTCTGCCCCCTCTCCACGCTCACTCTGCCCCCTCTCCACACTCACTCTGCCCCCTCTCCACGTTCACTCTGCCCCCTCTCCACGCTCACTCTGCCCCCTCTCCACGCTCACTCTGCCCCCTCTCCACGCTCACTCTGCCCCCTCTCCACGCTCTCTCTGCCCCCTCCCGCGCTCACTCTGCCCCCTCCCGCGCTCACTCTGCCCCCTCCCGCGCTCACTCTGCCCCCTCCCGCGCTCACTCTGCCCCCTCTCCACGCTCACTCTGCCCCCTCTCCACGCTCACTCTGCCCCCTCCCCACGTTCACTCTGCCCCCTCTCCACGCTCACTCTGCCCCCTCTCCACGCTCACTCTGCCCCCTCTCCACGCTCACTCTGCCCCCTCTCCACGCTCACTCTGCCCCCTCTCCACGCTCACTCTGCCCCCTCTCCACGCTCACTCTGCCCTAGCCACGCTCTCTCTGCCCCCTCCCGCGCTCACTCTGCCCCCTCTCCACGCTCACTCTGCCCCCTCTCCACGTTCACTCTGCCCCCTCTCCACGCTCACTCTGCCCCCTCCCCACGTTCACTCTGCCCCCTCTCCACGCTCACTCTGCCCCCTCTCCACGCTCACTCTGCCCCCTCTCCACGCTCACTCTGCCCCCTCTCCACGCTCTCTCTGCCCCCTCCCGCGCTCACTCTGCCCCCTCCCACGCTCACTCTGCCCCCTCTCCACGCTCACTCTGCCCCCTCCCCGCGCTCACTCTTCCCCCTCCCACGCTCACTCTGCCCCATCCCACGCTCACTCTTCCCCCTCCCACGCTCACTCTGCCCCCTCCCCACGCTCACTCTGCCCCCTTCCCACGCTCACTCTGCCCCCTCCCCACGCTCACTCTGCCCCCTCCCCACGCTCACTCTGCCCCCTCTCCACACTCACTCTGCCCCCTCCAACGCTCACTCTGCCCCCCACACGCTCACTCTGCCCCCTCCCCACGCTCACTCTGCCCCCTCCCCACGCTCACTCTGCCCCCTCCCCACGCTCACTCTGCCCCCTCCCCACGCTCACTCTGCCCCCTTCTTACGCTCACTCTGCCCCCTTCTTACGCTCACTCTGCCCCCTTCTTACGCTCACTCTGCCCCCTCCCCACGCTCACTCTGCCCCATCTCCACGCTCACTCTGCCCCATCTCCACGCTCACTCTGCCCCATCTCCACACTCACTCTGCCCCCTCTCCACACTCACTCTGCCCCCTCTCCACGCTCACTCTGCCCCCTCTCCACGCTCACTCTGCCCCTCTCCACGCTCACTCTGCCCCCTCTCCACGCTCACTCTGCCCCCTCTCCACGCTCACTCTGCCCCCTCTCCACGCTCACTCTGCCCCCTCTCCACGTTCACTCTGCCCCCTCTCCACGTTCACTCTGCCCCCTCCCCACGCTCACTCTGCCCCCTTCTTACGCTCACTCTGCCCCCTTCTTACGCTCACTCTGCCCCCTCTCCACGCTCACTCTGCCCCCTCTCCACGCTCACTCTGCCCCCTCTCCACGTTCACTCTGCCCCCTCTCCACGCTCACTCTGCCCCCTCTCCACCCTCACTCTGCCCCCTCTCCACCCTCACTCTGCCCCCTCTCCACCCTCACTCTGCCCCCTCTCCACGCTCACTCTGCCCCCTCTCCACGCTCACTCTGCCCCCCTCTCCACGCTCACTCTGCCCCCTCTCCACGCTCACTCTGCCCCCTCTCCACGCTCACTCTGCCCCCTCTCCACGCTCACTCTGCCCCCTCTCCACGCTCACTCTGCCCCCTCTCCACGTTCACTCTGCCCCCTCTCCACGCTCACTCTGCCCCCTCCCCACCCTCACTCTGCCCCCTCCCCACCCTCACTCTGCCCCCTCCCCACCCTCACTCTGCCCCCTCTCCACGCTCACTCTGCCCCCTCTCCACGCTCACTCTGCCCCCTCTCCACGCTCACTCTGCCCCCTCTCCACGCTCACTCTGCCCCCTCCCCACCCTCACTCTGCCCCCTCCCCACCCTCACTCTGCCCCCTCTCCACCCTCACTCTGCCCCCTCTCCACCCTCACTCTGCCCCCTCTCCACCCTCACTCTGCCCCCTCTCCACCCTCACTCTGCCCCCTCTCCACACTCAACTCTGCCCCCTCTCCACACACTCTGCCCCCTCTCCACCCTCACTCTGCCCCCTCCCCACCCTCACTCTGCCCTCTCTCCACGCTCACTCTGCCCCCTCCCCACGCTCACTCTGCCCCCTCCCCACCCTCACTCTGCCCTCTCTCCACGCTCACTCTGCCCCCTCTCCACGCTCACTCTGCCCCCTCTCCACGCTCACTCTGCCCCCTCTCCACGCTCACTCTGCCCCCTCTCCACGCTCACTCTGCCCCCTCTCCACGCTCACTCTGCCCCCTCTCCACGCTCACTCTGCCCCCTCTCCACGCTCACTCTGCCCCCTCTCCACGCTCACTCTGCCCCCTCTCCACGCTCACTCTGCCCCCTCTCCACGCTCACTCTGCCCCCTCTCCACGCTCACTCTGCCCCCTCTCCACGCTCACTCTGCCCCCTCCCCACCCTCACTCTGCCCCCTCTCCACACTCACTCTGCCCCCTCTCCACCCTCACTCTGCCCCCTCTCCACCCTCACTCTGCCCCCTCTCCACCCTCACTCTGCCCCCTCTCCACCCTCACTCTGCCCCCTCTCCACCCTCACTCTGCCCCCTCTCCACCCTCACTCTGCCCCCTCTCCACGCTCACTCTGCCCCCTCTCCACCCTCACTCTGCCCCCTCTCCACCCTCACTCTGCCCCCTCTCCACCCTCACTCTGCCCCCTCCCCACCCTCACTCTGCCCCCTCCCCACGCTCACTCTGCCCCCTCCCCACGCTCACTCTGCCCCATCTCCACGCTCACTCTGCCCCATCTCCACGCTCACTCTGCCCCATCTCCACGCTCACTCTGCCCCATCTCCACGCTCACTCTGCCCCCTCTCCACGCTCACTCTGCCCCCTCTCCACGCTCACTCTGCCCCCTCTCCACGCTCACTCTGCCCCTCTCCACGCTCACTCTGCCCCCTCTCCACGCTCACTCTGCCCCCTCTCCACGCTCACTCTGCCCCCTCTCCACGCTCACTCTGCCCCCTCTCCACGCTCACTCTGCCCCCTCTCCACGCTCACTCTGCCCCCTCTCCACGCTCACTCTGCCCCCTCTCCACGCTCACTCTGCCCCCTCTCCACGCTCACTCTGCCCCCTCTCCACGCTCACTCTGCCCCCTCCCCACCCTCACTCTGCCCCCTCTCCACGCTCACTCTGCCCCCTCTCCACGCTCACTCTGCCCCCTCTCCACGCTCACTCTGCCCCCTCTCCACGCTCACTCTGCCCCCTCTCCACCCTCACTCTGCCCCCTCTCCACCCTCACTCTGCCCCCTCTCCACCCTCACTCTGCCCCCTCTCCACCCTCACTCTGCCCCCTCTCCACCCTCACTCTGCCCCCTCTCCACCCTCACTCTGCCCCCTCTCCACCCTCACTCTGCCCCCTCCCCACGCTCACTCTGCCCCCTCTCCACGCTCACTCTGCCCCCTCTCCACGCTCACTCTGCCCCCTCTCCACGCTCACTCTGCCCCCTCTCCACGCTCACTCTGCCCCCTCTCCACGCTCACTCTGCCCCCTCTCCACGCTCACTCTGCCCCCTCCCCACCCTCACTCTGCCCCCTCTCCACGCTCACTCTGCCCCCTCCCCACCCTCACTCTGCCCCCTCCCCACCCTCACTCTGCCCCCTCTCCACGCTCACTCTGCCCCCTCTCCACGCTCACTCTGCCCCCTCTCCACCCTCACTCTGCCCCCTCCCCACCCTCACTCTGCCCCCTCCCCACGCTCACTCTGCCCCCTCCCCACGCTCACTCTGCCCCCTCCCCACGCTCACTCTGCCCCCTCCCCACGCTCACTCTGCCCCCTCTCCACGCTCACTCTGCCCCCTCCCCACCCTCACTCTGCCCCCTCCCCACGCTCACTCTGCCCCCTCCCCACCCTCACTCTGCCCCCTCCCCACCCTCACTCTGCCCCCTCCCCACCCTCACTCTGCCCCCTCTCCACGCTCACTCTGCCCCCTCTCCACGCTCACTCTGCCCCCTCTCCACGCTCACTCTGCCCCCTCCCCACCCTCACTCTGCCCCCTCCCCACGCTCACTCTGCCCCCTCTCCACGCTCACTCTGCCCCCTCTCCACGCTCACTCTGCCCCCTCCCCACCCTCACTCTGCCCCCTCTCCACCCTCACTCTGCCCCCTCTCCACCCTCACTCTGCCCCCTCTCCACACTCACTCTGCCCCCTCTCCACCCTCACTCTGCCCCCTCTCCACCCTCACTCTGCCCCCTCCCCACCCTCACTCTGCCCCCTCCCCACCCTCACTCTGCCCCCTCTCCACCCTCACTCTGCCCCCTCCCCACCCTCACTCTGCCCCCTCTCCACCCTCACTCTGCCCCCTCTCCACCCTCACTCTGCCCCCTCTCCACCCTCACTCTGCCCCCTCTCCACACTCACTCTGCCCCCTCCCCACCCTCACTCTGCCCCCTCTCCACCCTCACTCTGCCCCCTCCCCACCCTCACTCTGCCCCCTCTCCACACTCACTCTGCCCCCTCTCCACCCTCACTCTGCCCCCTCCCCACCCTCACTCTGCCCCCTCTCCACACTCACTCTGCCCCCTCTCCACACTCACTCTGCCCCCTCTCCACCCTCACTCTGCCCCCTCTCCACCCTCACTCTGCCCCCTCTCCACCCTCACTCTGCCCCCTCTCCACCCTCACTCTGCCCCCTCCCCACCCTCACTCTGCCCCCTCTCCACACTCACTCTGCCCCCTCTCCACACTCACTCTGCCCCCTCTCCACCCTCACTCTGCCCCCTCTCCACCCTCACTCTGCCCCCTCCCCACACTCACTCTGCCCCCTCTCCACCCTCACTCTGCCCCCTCTCCACGCTCACTCTTCCCCCTCTCACGCTCACTCTGCCCCCTCTCCACGCTCACTCTGCCCCCTCTCCACGCTCACTCTGCCCCCTCTCCACGCTCACTCTGCCCCCTCTCCACGCTCACTCTGCCCCCTCTCCACGCTCACTCTGCCCCCTCTCCACGCTCACTCTGCCCCCTCCCCACCCTCACTCTGCCCCCTCCCCACCCTCACTCTGCCCCCTCTCCACACTCACTCTGCCCCCTCTCCACACTCACTCTGCCCCCTCTCTATTCAGAGGGCCTCAGCGGCTCTGGCTATCGGGGGGGCCCTGGCGCGGCCCAGCTGGCTCAGCTCGCCAACTCTGGGGAGAGCCAATCGCTTCCTGAGCACCGCTGCCGTCAGTCTGATGAATCCTCGCCGGCCCCTGGGGGCCCTGGAGAAAGTGAAAGTGCGGAGCCTGAGCGTGGAGCAGCGCACCGAGGACGATAGTAGGTGACGGGGCAGTGGCTCCTCCGCTGCCCCCCTAAACTTGTGTCTATAAAACGTCGGGGGAGATATTGGGGGTCTCAGGCTGATATTAGGGGCTCGTGTCAGAGGAGAATGATCAGCGGTGCAGCCCTCAGCGCTGGGGATTGCGGCACCGCTGATACCGACGGCAGCCATGATTTCTTCCATTATAGTTGAAGGGCATCATGGGAATGATGGGCTGCTGCTGGGAAGACCCCCGGAAGAGGTGGAGCTGCCCACCACGGAAAACTCGCTGCTGGAGATCCTGGACGGGGCAGTGATGATGTATAATCTGAGCGTGCACCAACAGCTGGGGAAGGTGCGGCCCACCGAGAGCAGATCCGACCACTGCGCGGCCCACCGAGAGCAGATCCCAAGCACTGCGCGGCCCACCAGGAGCAGATCCCGACCACTGCGCGGCCCACCGGGAGCAGATCCCGACCACTGCACGGCCCACCAGGAGCAGATCCCGACCACTGCGCGGCCCACCGGGAGCAGATCCCGACCACTGCACGGCCCACCAGGAGCTGATCCCGACCACTGCGCGGCCCACCAGGAGCTGATCCCGACCACTGCGCGGCCCACCAGGAGCTGATCCCGACCACTGCGCGGCCCACCAGGAGCAGATCCCGACCACTGCGAGGCCCACCAGGAGCAGATCCCGACCACTGCGCGGCCCACCGGGAGCAGATCCCGACCACTGCACGGCCCACCGGGAGCAGATCCCGACCACTGCGCGGCCCACCGGGAGCAGATCCCGACCACTGCACGGCCCACCACGAGCTGATTCCGACCACTGCACGGCTCACCAGGAGCTGATCCTGACCACTGCGCGGCCCACCAGGAGCTGATCCTGACCACTGCGCAACCCACCAGGAGCAGATCCCGACCACTGCGCGGCCCACCGACAGCAGATCCCGACCACTGCGCGGCCCACCAGGAGCAGATCCCGACGACTATGTGGCCCACCACAAGCTGATCCCGACCACTGCACGGCTCACCAGGAGCTGATCCTGACCACTGCGCAGCCCACCAGGAGCAGATCCCGACCACTGCGCGGCCCACCGAGAGCAGATCCCGACCACTGCGCGGCCCACCAGGAGCAGATCCCGACGACTATGTGGCCCACCACAAGCTGATCCCGACCACTGCGCGCCCCACCATGAGCAGATCCCAATCCCGACCACTGCCTGTCCCACCACGAGCGGATCCCATCCACTGCGAGGCCCACCAGGAATGGATCCCGGCCACTGCCCGTCCCACCACAAGCAGATCCCGACCACTGCTCGTCCCATCAGGCGCGGATCCCGACCACTGCCTGTCCCATCAGGAGCGGATCCCGACCACTGCCCGTCCCATCAGGAGCGGATCCCGACCAATGCCCGTCCCATCAGGAGCGGATCCCAACCACTGCCCGTCCCATCAGGAGCTGATCCCGACCACTGCCCGTCCCATCAGCAGCGGATCCCGACCACTGCCCGTCCCATCAGCAGCGGATCCCGACCACTGCCCGTCCCATCAGCAGCGGATCCCGACCACTGCCCGTCCCATCAGCAGCGGATCCCGACCACTGCCCGTCCCATCAGCAGCGGGTCCCGACCACTGCGCAGCCCACCACAAGCAGATCCCGACCACTGCGCAGCCCACCAGAAGCCGATCCCGACCACTGCGCGACCCACCAGGAGCAGATCCCGACCACTGCCCGGCCCACCAGGAGCAGATCCCGACCTCTGCACGGCCCACTGCAAGCAGATCCCGACCACTGCGTGGCCCACCACAATCCGATCCCGACCACTGCCCGGCCCACCAGGAGCAGATCCCAACCACTGCGCGGCCCACCACAAGCAGATCCCGACCACTGCCTGGCCCACCATGAGCAGATCCCAATCCCGACCACCACGTGGCCCACCAGGAGCAGATCCCAATCCCGACCACTGCCCGTCCCAGCACGAGCGGATCTCATCCACTGCGCTTCCCACCAGGAGTGGATCCCGACCACTGCGCAGCCCACCACGAGTAGATCCCATCCACTGTTCGGCCCACCACGAGCAGATCCCATCCACTGCGCGGTCCACCACGAGCAGATCCCATCCACTGCGCGGTCCACCACGAGCAGATCCCATCCACTGCGCGGTCCACCACGAGCAGATCCCATCCACTGCGCGGTCCACCACGAGCAGATCCCATCCACTTCCCCCTCTATTGTGTTGTTTTCTTGCAGATGGTTGGGGTCTCAGACGATGTGAATGAATACGCTTTGGCCCTTAAAGACACAGAGGAGAAGATAAAGCGCTGCCCCCAGAGGGTGAGTAGGGGCCGCCCCGGCTGTGCCCGCTCCGCTGTGCCCGCAGGGAGGGGCCGCTGCCATGTGTAATGATATGTGGTCTGGACAGAGGCCGGACATCCTGGAGGAGCTGAAGAAGAGCCAGCAAGTCTTCCTGGAGAAGCTGAACCACCTGAGCCGGCGGCTGGCCTGGATCAACGTCACCATCTACTCCAAGGTACCGGCCGCACCCCGGGGGTCCTGCCCGCCCCCTCACCCCGGGGGTCTTCCCCGCACCCCCACCCCTGGGGTCCTCCCCGCCCCCTCACCCCGGCGGTCCTGCCCGCCCCCTCACCCCGGGGGTCCTCCCCGCCCCCTCACCCCGGGGGTCCTGCCCGCCCCCTCACCCCGGGGGTCCTCCCCACACCTCCACCCCGGGGGTCCTCTCCGCACCTCCACCCCGGGGGTCCTCCCCGCCCCCTCACCCCGGGTCCTCCCCGCACCCCCACCCCTGGGGTCCTGCCCGCCCCCTCACCCCGGGGGTCCTCCCCGCCCCCTCACCCCGGGGGTCCTCCCCGCACCTCCACCCCGGGGGTCCTCTCCGCACCTCCACCCCGGGGGTCCTCCCCGCCCCCTCACCCCGGGTCCTCCCCGCACCCCACCCCTGGGGTCCTGCCCGCCCCCTCACCCCGGGGGTCCTCCCCGCCCCCTCACCCCGGGGGTCCTCCCCGCACCTCCACCCCGGGGGTCCTCTCCGCACCTCCACCCCGGGGGTCCTCCCCGCCCCCTCACCCCGGGTCCTCCCCGCACCCCCACCCCTGGGGTCCTGCCCGCCCCCTCACCCCGGGGGTCCTCTCTGCACTCTCACCCTGGGGGTCCTCCCCGCCCCCTCACCCTGGGGGTCTTCTCTGCACTCTCACCCCGGGGGTCCTCCCCACCCCCTCACCCCGGGGGTCCTTCCCGCCCCCTCACCCCGGGGGTCTTCCCCGCCCCCTCACCCCGGGGGTCCTCCCCACACCTCCACCCCGGGGGTCCTCTCCGCCCCCTCACCCCGGGGGTCCTCCCCGCCCCCTCACCCTGGGGGTACTGCCCGCCCCCTCACCCCAGGGGTCTTCTCTGCACTCTCACCCCGGGGGTCCTCCCCACACCCCCACCCTGGGAGTCCTCCCCGACCCCTCACCCCGGGGGTCCTGCCCGCCCCCTCACCCCGGGTCCTCCCCGCACCCCACCCCTGGGGTCCTGCCCGCCCCCTCACCCCGGGGGTCCTCCCCGCCCCCTCACCCCGGGGGTCCTCCCCACACCTCCACACCGGGGGTCCTCTCCGCACCTCCACCCCGGGGGTCCTCCCCGCCCCCTCACCCCGGGTCCTCCCCGCACCCCCACCCCTGGGGTCCTCCCCGCCCCCTCACCCCGGGGGTCCTCTCTGCACTCTCACCCCGGGGGTCCTCCCCGCCCCCTCACCCTGGGGGTCTTCTCTGCACTCTCACCCCGGGGGTCCTCCCCACCCCTTCACCCCGGGGGTCCTGCCCGCCCCCTCACCCCGGGGGTCTTCCCCGCCCCCTCACCCCGGGGGTCCTCCCCACACCTCCACCCCGGGGGTCCTCTCCGCCCCCTCACCCCGGGGGTCCTCCCCGCCCCCTCACCCTGGGGGTACTGCCCGCCCCCTCACCCCGGGGGTCTTCTCTGCACTCTCACCCCGGGGGTCCTCCCCACACCCCCACCCTGGGAGTCCTCCCCGCCCCCTCACCCCGGGTCCTCCCCGCACCCCACCCCTGGGGTCCTGCCCGCCCCCTCACCCCGGGGGTCCTCCCCGCCCCCTCACCCCGGGGGTCCTCCCCGCCCCCTCACCCCGGGGGTCCTCCCCACACCTCCACCCTGGGGGTCCTCTCCGCACCTCCACCCCGGGGGTCCTCCCCGCCCCCTCACCCCGGGTCCTCCCCGCCCCCCCACCCCTGGGGTCCTCCCCGCCCCCTCACCCCGGGGGTCCTGCCCGCCCCCTCACCCCGGGGGTCCTCTCTGCACTCTCACCCCGGGGGTCCTCCCCGCCCCCTCACCCTGGGGGTCTTCTCTGCACTCTCACCCCGGGGGTCCTCCCCACCCCCTCACCCCGGGGGTCCTGCCCGCCCCCTCACCCCGGGGGTCTTCCCCGCCCCCTCACCCCGGGGGTCCTCCCCACACCTCCACCCCGGGGGTCCTCTCCGCCCCCTCACCCCGGGGGTCCTCCCCGCCCCCTCACCCTGGGGGTACTGCCCGCCCCCTCACCCCGGGGGTCTTCTCTGCACTCTCACCCCGGGGGTCCTCCCCACACCCCCACCCTGGGAGTCCTCCCCGACCCCTCACCCCGGGGGTCCTGCCCGCCCCCTCACCCCGGGTCCTCCCCGCACCCCACCCCTGGGGTCCTCCCCGCCCCCTCACCCCGGGGGTCCTCCCCGCCCCCTCACCCCGGGGGTCCTCCCCACACCTCCACCCCGGGGGTCCTCTCCGCACCTCCACCCCAGGGGTCCTCCCCGCCCCCTCACCCCGGGTCCTCCCCGCACCCCCACCCCTGGGGTCCTCCCCGCACCCCCACCCCTGGGGTCCTCCCCGCCCCCTCACCCCGGGGGTCCTGCCCGCCCCCTCACCCCGGGGGTCCTCTCTGCACTCTCACCCCGGGGGTCCTCCCCGCCCCCTCACCCTGGGGGTCTTCTCTGCACTCTCACCCTGGGGGTCCTCCCCACCCCCTCACCCCGGGGGTCCTGCCCGCCCCCTCACCCCGGGGGTCTTCCCCGCCCCCTCACCCCGGGGGTCTTCCCCGCCCCCTCACCCCGGGGGTCCTCCCCACACCTCCACCCCGGGGGTCCTCTCCGCCCCCTCACCCCGGGGGTCCTCCCCGCCCCCTCACCCTGGGGGTACTGCCCGCCCCCTCACCCCGGGGGTCTTCTCTGCACTCTCACCCCGGGGGTCCTCCCCACACCCCCACCCTGGGAGTCCTCCCCGACCCCTTACCCCGGGGGTCCTGCCCGCCCCCTCACCCCGGGTCCTCCCCGCACCCCACCCCTGGGGTCCTGCCCGCCCCCTCACCCCGGGGGTCCTCCCCGCCCCCTCACCCCGGGGGTCCTCCCCACACCTCCACCCCGGGGGTCCTCTCCGCACCTCCACCCTGGGGGTCCTCCCCGCCCCCTCACCCCGGGTCCTCCCCGCACCCCCACCCCTGGGGTCTTCCCCGCCCCCTCACCCCGGGGGTCCTGCCCGCCCCCTCACCCCGGGGGTCTTCCCGGCCCCCTCACCCCGGGGGTCTTCCCCGCCCCCTCACCCCGGGGGTCCTCCCCACACCTCCACCCCGGGGGTCCTCTCCGCCCCCTCACCCCGGGGGTCCTCTCCGCCCCCTCACCCCGGGGGTCCTCCCCGCCCCCTCACCCCGGGGGTCCTCCCCGCCCCCTCACCCTGGGGGTACTGCCCGCCCCCTCACCCCGGGGCTCTTCTCTGCACTCTCACCCCGGGGGTCCTCCCTACACCCCCACCCTGGGAGTCCTCCCCGACCCCTCACCCCGGGGGTCCTCCCCGCCATCTGCATCGGACCCTTACCCGAGCATGTCACACACTGCAAAGGGGTGCAATACACTCATCTGCTGGGGGGCCGGGCCTGAATCCCCCCAGTCAGTCTCAGGAAGGGGTGAAGGGATGTCAGCTGATGGGCAATAGAAAGTCAGTGTGTCACCGACCTCTGCCACCAGTCACCGACCTCTGCCACCAGTCACCGACCTCTGCCACCTGTCTGTGACGGGAGCGTATCTCAAGCAATAGAAGAAGTCACTGATCTCCTCCTCCGCCCCCAGGAGAAGATGCAGGACGTGTACTGGTTACTGCAGGTCTGTCTGCGGAGCATCCAGCACTGCGACCGCACCGGAGCGCTCTTCTCCTTCATGCCGGAGTTCTACCTGAATGTCGCCATGAACAGCTACAACTCCCTGAAGAACTACTTCAGCCCCGTCAGCAGCATGGAGGAGCTTCCTGGTATGTACACAGCAGAACAGTGAGCGCAGCTCTGGAGTATGATACAGACTCAGCAATCTGTATACACAGCAGAATAGTGAGTGCAGCTCTGGAGTATAATACAGGAGGTAACTCAGGATCAGTAATGTAATGTATGTACACAGTGACTGCACCAGCAGAATAGTGAGTGCAGCTCTGGAGTATAATACAGGATGTAACTCAGGATCAGTAATGTAATGTATGTACACAGTGACTGCACCAGCAGAATAGTGAGTGCAGCTCTGGAGTATAATACAGGATGTAACTCAGGATCAGTAATGTAATGTATGTACACAGTGACTGCACCAGCAGAATAGTGAGTGCAGCTCTGGAGTATAATACAGGAGGTAACTCAGGATCAGTAATGTAATGTATGTACACAGTGACTGAACCCGCAGAATAGTGAGTGCAGCTCTGGAGTATAATACAGGAGGTAACTCAGGATCAGTGATGTATGTACACAGTGACTGCACCAGCAGAATAGTGAGCGCAGCTCTGGAGTATAATACAGGATGTAACTCAGGATCAGTAATGTAATGTATGTACACAGTGACTGCACCAGCAGAATAGTGAGTGCAGCTCTGGAGTATAATACAGGATGTAACTCAGGATCAGTAATGTAATGTATGTACACAGTGACTGCACCAGCAGAATAGTGAGTGCAGCTCTGGAGTATAATACAGGAGGTAACTCAGGATCAGTAATGTAATGTATGTACACAGTGACTGCACCAGCAGAATAGTGATCGCAGCTCTGGGGTATAATACAGAATGTAACTCAGGATCACTAATGTAATGTATGTACACAGTGACTGCACCAGCAGAATAGTGAGTGCAGCTCTGGGGTATAATACAGGATGTAACTCAGGATCAGTAATGTAATGTATGTACACAGTGACTGCACCAGCAGAATAGTGAGTGCTGCTCTGGAGTATAATAGCAGTGCTGTGCTGCTGTTTATCATGGATTGGTGTCAGTGGGTGGTCTCCTGGCGGTCGGGGTCCCTCTAGTTTCAGGCAGTGGTTTCCTCTCTGTCCCATTGTTCCTGGAGCTTTTCCTCTGGATTCTTTGGTTCCTTCTTCCATTTCTCCCCGTCTCCAGGTTATGAGGACACCCTCACCTGTCTCGCCGCCATTTTGGCCAAACACTTTGCTGATGCTCGTATTGTGGGAACAGGTGAGCAGCAGAGATTGCAGCATCGGGTCAGTCAGCCGTCCCACCTGACTCCCACCCGTCCCCCGCCCATAACTCACCGTCACCCGTCCGTCTTCCCCTTGTCCGTCTTTCCACCATCCCCCGCCCGTCTTCCCCCGTCCCCTGCCCGTTCCCCCATCCCCCTCCTGTCTTCGTCCCCCCCGTCTCCCCCCCCATCCTCCGCCCGTTCCCCCATCCCCCTCCTGTCTTCGTCTCCCCCCCCATCCTCCGCCCGTTCCCCTATCCCCAGCCTGTCTTCCTCCCCCCCATCTTCGTCCCGTTCCCTGCCCGTCCCCCATCCCCTGCTCGTCTCCCTCCCCCCGTCCGTCTTCCTCCCCCCCGTCCCCCACCGTCTTCGTCCCATCCCCCGCCCGTCTTCGTCCCGTCCCCCTATCCCCTGCCCGTCTCTCTATCCTCCGCCTGTCTCCGTCTCCCGCCTGCCCCCCATCCCACGCGTGTCCCCCCCCTCCGTCCCCTGCCCGTCTTCGTCCCGTCCCCCCATCCCCCCGCCTGTCTCCCTCTCCCCGTCCCCCACCCATCCTCCCATCCCTTGCCTGTCTCCCTCCCCCCGTCCCCCGCCTGTCCCCCCATCTCACTCTTGTCCCCCCCCGTCCCCTGCCCGTCTTCGTCCCGTCCCCCCATCCCCCGCCTGTCTCCCCGTCCCCCGCCTGTCTCCCCGTCCCCCGCCTGTCTCCCCATCCCCCCATCCCCCGCCTGTCTCCCCGTCCCCCACCTGTCTTCCCCCCCGTCCCCCGCCTGTCTCCCCGTCCCCCGCCTGTCTCCCCGTCCCCCGCCTGTCTTCCCCCCCCGTCCCCCGCCTGTCTCCCCGTCCCCCGCCTGTCTCCCCGTCCCCCGCCTGTCTCCCCGTCCCCCGCCTGTCTCCCCGTCCCCCGCCTGTCTCCCCGTCCCCCGCCTGTCTCCCCGTCCCCCGCCTGTCTCCCCGTCCCCCGCCTGTCTCCCCGTCCCCCGCCTGTCTCCCCGTCCCCCGCCTGTCTCCCCGTCCCCCGCCTGTCTCCCCGTCCCCCGCCTGTCTCCCCGTCCCCCGCCTGTCTCCCCGTCCCCCGCCTGTCTCCCCGTCCCCCGCCTGTCTCCCCGTCCCCCGCCTGTCTCCCCATCCCCCGCCTGTCTCCCCATCCCCCGCCTGTCTCCCCGTCCCCCGCCTGTCTCCGTCCCCCGCCTGTCTCCCCGTCCCCCGCCTGTCTCCGTCCCCCGCCTGTCTCCCCGTCCCCCGCCTGTCTCCGTCCCCCGCCTGTCTCCCCGTCCCCCGCCTGTCTCCCCGTCCCCCGCCTGTCTCCCCGTCCCCCGCCTGTCTCCCCGTCCCCCGCCTGTCTCCGTCCCCCGCCTGTCTCCCCGTCCCCCGCCTGTCTCCCCGTCCCCCGCCTGTCTCCCCGTCCCCCGCCTGTCTCCCCGTCCCCCGCCTGTCTCCGTCCCCCGCCCGGCCCTGATTCTCTGCTCTTCTGCCCTCAGACATTAAGGACTCCCTGATGCAGGCGCTGGCGAGCTACGTGTGTTACCCGCACTCCCTGCGGGCCGTGGAGCGGATCTCCGAGGAGCAGTGAGTCTGGGGGTCCGGTTGTGGGCTGATCCCCCCGGTCCCGGGTGCTCAGTAATGACCGGCGTCCTCCCTGCAGGCAGATCAGCATGATGAGGAATCTCCTGGCTCCGTACGAGCAGCGGCCCTGGGCTCAGACCAACTGGATCCTGGTCAGACTGTGGAGGGTGAGTGGGGGCGAGATTATAGGTGGGTGGTCTCCCGTCCTGCCTGTGTGACCCCCGATCTCTCCCCAGGGCTGCGGATTTGGTTATAGATACACGAGGCTCCCCCATCTGCTGAAGACCAAACCGGAGGACGCCAACCTGCCGAGCCTGCAGAGTGAGTGTGAGGGTCCGTGTGCCCCCTATACGAGGGGTCCGGGGTGCTCGCCACCCTATATGAGGGGTCCGGGGTGCTATCCACCCTATATGAGGGGTCAGGGGTGCTCTCCCCCTGTATGAGGGGTCCGGGGTGCTCTCCCCCTGTATGAGGGGTCCGGGATGCTCTCCCCCTGTATGAGGGGTCCGGGATGCTCTCCCCCTGTATGAGGGGTCCGGGGTGCTCTCCCCCTGTATGAGGGGTCCGGGGTTCTCTCCCCCTGTATGAGGGGTCCGGGGTTCTCTCCCCCTATATGAGGGGTCCGGGGTTCTCTCCCCCTATATGAGGGGTCCGGGGTGCTCTCACCCTATATGAGGGTTCCGGGTGCTCTCCCCCTTTATGAGGGGTCCGGGGTGCTCTCCCCCCTATATGAGGGGTCTGGGGTGCTCTCCCCCTATATGAGGGTTCCGGGGTTCTCTCCCCCTGTATGAGGGGTCCGGGGTGCTCTCCCCCTATATGAGGGGTCCATGGTGCTCTCACCCTATATGAGGGGTCCGGGGTGCTCTCCCCCTGTATGAGGGGTCCAGGGTGCTCTCCCCCTATATGAGGGGTCCATGGTGCTCTCACCCTATATGAGGGTTCCGGGGTGCTCTCCCCCCTATATGAGGGGTCCGGGGTTTTCTCCCCCTATATGAAGGGGTCCGGGGTGCTCTCCCCCTATATGAGGGGTCTGGGGTGCTCTCCCCCCTATATGAGGGGTTCGGGGTGCTCTCCCCCCTATATGAGGGGTCCGGGGTGCTCTCCCCCCTATATGAGGGGTCCGGGGTGCTCTCCCCCTATATGAGGGTTCTGGGGTGCTCTCCCCCTGTATGAGGGGTCCGGGGTGCTCTCCCCCTATATGAGGGTTCTGGGGTGCTCTCCCCCTGTATGAGGGGTCCGGGGTGCTCTCCCCCTATATGAGGGTTCCGGGGTTCTCTCCCCCTATATGAGGGTTCCGGGGTTCTCTCCCCCTATATGAGGGTTCCGGGGTTCTCTCCCCCTATATGAGGGGTCGGGGTGCTCTCCCCCTATATGAGGTGTCCGGGGTGCTCTCCCCCTATATGAGGGGTCCGGGGTGCTCTCCCCCTATATGAGTGGTCCGGGGTGCTCTCCCCCTGTATGAGGGGTCCGGGGTGCTCTCCCCCTATATGAGGGGTCCGGGGTGCTCTCCCCCTATATGAGGGGTCCGGGGTGCTCTCCCCCTATATGAGGTGTCCGGGGTGCTCTCCCCCTATATGAGGGGTCCGGGGTGCTCTCCCCCTATATGAGGGGTCCGGGGTTCTCTCCCCCTATATGAGGGGTCCGGGGTTCTCTTCCCCTATATGAGGGTTCCGGGGTTCTCTCCCCCTATATGAGGGGTCCGGGGTGCTCTCCCCCTGTATGAGGGTTCCGGGGTTCTCTCCCCCTATATGAGGGTTCCGGGGTGCTCTCCCCCTATATGAGGGTTCCAGGGTTCTCTCCCCCTATATGAGGGGTCCGGGGTGCTCTCCCCCTGTATGAGGGTTCCGGGGTTCTCTCCCCCTATACAAGGGTTCCGGGGTGCTCTCCCCCTGTATGAGGGTTCCGGGGTTCTCTCCCCCTATATGAGGGGTCCGGGGTGCTTTCCACCCTATATGAGGGGTCCGGGGTACTCTCCCCCTGTATGAGGGGTCCGGGATGCTCTCCCCCTGTATGAGGGGTCCGGGGTGCTCTCCCCCGAGATGAGGGGTCCGGGGTGCTCTCCCCCTGTATGAGGGTTCCGGGGTGCTCTCCCCCTGTATGAGGGTTCCGGGGTGCTCTCCCCCTGTATGATGGGTCTGGGGTGCTCTCCCCCTATATGACTGGTCCGGGTTTCTCTCCCCTATATGAAGGGTCCGGGGTGCTCTCCCCCTATATGAGGGTTCCGGGGTGCTCTCCCACTGTATGAGGGGTCCGGGGTGCTCTCCCCCTATATGAGGGGTCCGGGGTGCTCTCCCCCTATATGAGGGGTCCGGGGTGCTCTCCCCCTATATGAGGGTTCCGGGGTGCTCTCCCCCCTATATGAGGGGTCCGGGGTGCTCTCCCCCTATATGAGGGTTCCGGGGTTCTCTCCCCCTCTATATGAGGGTTCCGGGGTGCTCTCCCCCTATATGAGGGTTCCGGGGTGCTCTCACCCTATATGAGGGGTCCGGGGTGCTCTCCCCCTATATGAGGGGTCCGGGGTGCTCTCCCCCTGTATGAGGGTTCCGGGGTGCTCTCCCCCTATATGAGGGGTCCGCGGTTCTCTCCCCCTATATGAGGGTTCCGGGGTGCTCTCACCCTATATGAGGGTTCCGGGGTGCTCTCCCCCTGTATGAGGGTTCCGGGGTTCTCTCCCCCTATATGAGGGGTCCGGGGTGCTCTCCCCCTGTATGAGGGTTCCGGGGTGCTCTCCCCCTGTATGAGGGTTCCGGGGTTCTCTCCCCCCTATATGAGGGTTCCGGGGTTCTCTCCCCCTGTATGAGGGTTCCGGGGTTCTCTCCCCCTGTATGAGGGTTCCGGGGTGCTTTCCACCCTATATGAGGGGTCCGGGATGCTCTCCCCCTGTATGAGGGGTCCGGGGTGCTCTCCCCCTGTATGAGGGTTCCGGGGTGCTCTCCCCCTGTATGATGGGTCTGGGGTGCTCTCCCCCCTATATGAGGGGTCCGGGGTGCTCTCCCCCTATATGAGGGTTCCGGGGTTCTCTCCCCCTGTATGAGGGGTCTGGGGTGCTCTCCCCCTATATGAGGGTTCCGGGGTGCTCTCCCCCTGTATGAGGAGTCCGGGGGCTCTCCCCCTATATGAGGGGTCCATGGTGCTCTCACCCTATATGAGAGGTCCGGGGTGCTCTCCCCCTGTATGAGGGGTCCAGGGTGCTCTCCCACTTTATGAGGGTTCCGGGGTGCTCTCCCCCCTATATGAGGGGTCCGGGGTTCTCTCCCCCTATATGAAGAGGTCCGGGGTGCTCTCCCCCTATATGAGGGTTCCGGGGTTCTCTCCCCCTATATGAGGGGTCCGGGGTGCTCTCCCCCTATATGAGGGGTCCGGGGTGCTCTCCCCCCTATATGAGGGGTCCGGGGTGCTCTCCCCCCTATATGAGGGGTCCGGGGTGCTCTCCCCCCTATATGAGGGGTCCGGGGTGCTCTCCCCCTATATGAGGGTTCTGGGGTGCTCTCCCCCTGTATGAGGGGTCCGGGGTGCTCTCACCCTATATGAGGGGTCCGGGGTGCTCTCCCCCTGTATGAGGGGTCCGGGGTGCTCTCCCCCTGTATGAGGGTTCCGGGGTGCTCTCCCCCCCTATATGAGGGGTCCGGGGTTCTCTCCCCCTATATGAGGGTTCCGGGGTTCTCTCCCCCTATATGAGGGGTCCGGGGTGCTCTCCCCCTATATAAGGTGTCCGGGGTGCTCTCCCCCTATATGAGGGGTCCGGGGTGCTCTCCCCCTATATGAGTGGTCCGGGGTGCTCTCCCCCTGTATGAGGGTTCCGGGGTGCTCTCCCCCTATATGAGGGGTCCGGGGTTCTCTTCCCCTATATGAGGGTTCCGGGGTTCTCTCCCCCTATATGAGGGGTCCGGGGTGCTCTCCCCCTGTATGAGGGTTCCGGGGTTCTCTCCCCCTATATGAGGGTTCTGGGGTGCTCTCCCCCTGTATGAGGGTTCCGGGGTGCTCTCCCCCTATATGAGGGGTCCGGGGTTCTCTTCCCCTATATGAGGGTTCCGGGGTTCTCTCCCCCTATATGAGGGGTCCGGGGTGCTCTCCCCCTGTATGAGGGTTCCGGGGTGCTCTCCCCCTATATGAGGGTTCTGGGGTGCTCTCCCCCTATATGAGGGTTCCGGGGTTCTCTCCCCCTATATGAGGGGTCCGGGGTGCTCTCCCCCTGTATGAGGGTTCCGGGGTGCTCTCCCCCTATATGAGGGGTCCGGGGTGCTCTCCCCCTGTATGAGGGTTCCGGGGTTCTCTCCCCCTGTATGAGGGGTCCGGGGTGCTTTCCACCCTATATGAGGGGTCCGGGATGCTCTCCCCCTGTATGAGGGGTCCGGGATGCTCTCCCCCGAGATGAGGGGTCCGGGGTGCACTCCCCCTGTATGAGGGGTCCGGGGTGCTCTCCCCCGAGATGAGGGGTCCGGGGTGCTCTCCCCCGAGATGAGGGGTCCGGGGTGCTCTCCCCCTGTATGAGGGTTCCGGGGTGCTCTCCCCCTGTATGATGGGTCTGGGGTGCTCTCCCCCTATATGACTGGTCCGGGTTTCTCTCCCCTATATGAGGGGTCCGGGGTGCTCTCACCCTATATGAGGGTTCCGGGGTGCTCTCCCCCGGTATGAGGGGTCCGGGGTGCTCTCCCCCGGCATGAAGGGTCCGGGGTGCTCTCCCCCGGTATGAGGGGTCCGGGGTGCTCTTCCCCTTTATGAGGGGTCCAGGGTGCTCTCCCCCTGTATGAGGGGTCCGGGGTGCTCTCACCCTATATGAGGGTTCCGAGGTGCTCTCCCCCGGTATGAGGGTTCCGGGGTGCTCTCCCCCTTTATGAGGGGTCCGGGGTGCTCTCCCCCCTATATGAGGGTTCCGGGGTGCTCTCCCCCTATATGAGGGTTCCGGGGTGCTCTCACCCTATATGAGGGGACCGGGGTGCTCTCCCCCTATATGAGGGGTCCGGGGTGCTCTCCCCCTGTATGAGGGTTCCGGGGTGCTCTCCCCCTATATGAGGGGTCCGGGGTTCTCTCCCCCTATATGAGGGGTCCGGGGTGCTCTCACCATATATGAGGGTTCCGGGGTGCTCTCCCCCTGTATGAGGGTTCCGGGGTTCTCTCCCCCTATATGAGGGGTCCGGGGTGCTCTCCCCCTGTATGAGGGTTCCGGGGTGCTTTCCACCCTATATGAGGGGTCCGGGGTGCTCTCCCCCTGTATGAGGGGTCCGGGATGCTCTCCCCCTGTATGAGGGGTCCGGGGTGCTCTCCCCCTGTATGAGGGGTCCGGGGTGCTCTCCCCCGAGATGAGGGGTCCGGGGTGCTCTCCCCCTGTATGAGGGTTCCGGGGTGCTCTCCCCCTGTATGATGGGTCTGGGGTGCTCTCCCCCTATATGAGGTGTCCGGGGTGCTCTCACCCTATATGAGGGTTCCGGGGTGCTCTCCCCCGGTATGAGGGGTCCGGGGTGCTCTCACCCGGTATGAGGGGTCCGGGGTGCTCTCCCCTCTATATGAGGGGTCCGGGGTGCTCTCCCCCTATATGAGGGGTCCGGGGTGCTCTCCCCCTGTATGAGGGGTCCGGGGTGCTCTCCCCCTGTATGAGGGGTCCGGGGTTCTCTCCCCCTGTATGAGGGGTCCGGGGTGCTCTCCCCCTGTATGAGGGGTCCGGGGTGCTCTCCCCCTATATGAGGGTTCCGGTGTGCTCTCCCCCTGTATGAGGGGTCTGGGGTGCTCTCCCCCTGTATGAGGGGTCCGGGGTTCTCTCCCCCTGTATGAGGGGTCTGGGGTGCTCTCCCCCTATATGAGGGTTCCGGGGTGCTCTCCCCCTGTATGAGGAGTCCGGGGGCTCTCCCCCTATATGAGGGGTCCATGGTGCTCTCACCCTATATGAGAGGTCCGGGGTGCTCTCCCCCTGTATGAGGGGTCCAGGGTGCTCTCCCACTTTATGAGGGTTCCGGGGTGCTCTCCCCCCTATATGAGGGGTCCGGGGTTCTCTCCCCCTATATGAAGAGGTCCGGGGTGCTCTCCCCCTATATGAGGGTTCCGGGGTTCTCTCCCCCTATATGAGGGGTCCGGGGTGCTCTCCCCCTATATGAGGGGTCCGGGGTGCTCTCCCCCCTATATGAGGGGTCCGGGGTGCTCTCCCCCCTATATGAGGGGTCCGGGGTGCTCTCCCCCCTATATGAGGGGTCCGGGGTGCTCTCCCCCTATATGAGGGTTCTGGGGTGCTCTCCCCCTGTATGAGGGGTCCGGGGTGCTCTCACCCTATATGAGGGGTCCGGGGTGCTCTCCCCCTGTATGAGGGGTCCGGGGTGCTCTCCCCCTGTATGAGGGTTCCGGGGTGCTCTCCCCCCCTATATGAGGGGTCCGGGGTTCTCTCCCCCTATATGAGGGTTCCGGGGTTCTCTCCCCCTATATGAGGGGTCCGGGGTGCTCTCCCCCTATATAAGGTGTCCGGGGTGCTCTCCCCCTATATGAGGGGTCCGGGGTGCTCTCCCCCTATATGAGTGGTCCGGGGTGCTCTCCCCCTGTATGAGGGTTCCGGGGTGCTCTCCCCCTATATGAGGGGTCCGGGGTTCTCTTCCCCTATATGAGGGTTCCGGGGTTCTCTCCCCCTATATGAGGGGTCCGGGGTGCTCTCCCCCTGTATGAGGGTTCCGGGGTTCTCTCCCCCTATATGAGGGTTCTGGGGTGCTCTCCCCCTGTATGAGGGTTCCGGGGTGCTCTCCCCCTATATGAGGGGTCCGGGGTTCTCTTCCCCTATATGAGGGTTCCGGGGTTCTCTCCCCCTATATGAGGGGTCCGGGGTGCTCTCCCCCTGTATGAGGGTTCCGGGGTGCTCTCCCCCTATATGAGGGTTCTGGGGTGCTCTCCCCCTATATGAGGGTTCCGGGGTTCTCTCCCCCTATATGAGGGGTCCGGGGTGCTCTCCCCCTGTATGAGGGTTCCGGGGTGCTCTCCCCCTATATGAGGGGTCCGGGGTGCTCTCCCCCTGTATGAGGGTTCCGGGGTTCTCTCCCCCTGTATGAGGGGTCCGGGGTGCTTTCCACCCTATATGAGGGGTCCGGGATGCTCTCCCCCTGTATGAGGGGTCCGGGATGCTCTCCCCCGAGATGAGGGGTCCGGGGTGCACTCCCCCTGTATGAGGGGTCCGGGGTGCTCTCCCCCGAGATGAGGGGTCCGGGGTGCTCTCCCCCGAGATGAGGGGTCCGGGGTGCTCTCCCCCTGTATGAGGGTTCCGGGGTGCTCTCCCCCTGTATGATGGGTCTGGGGTGCTCTCCCCCTATATGACTGGTCCGGGTTTCTCTCCCCTATATGAGGGGTCCGGGGTGCTCTCACCCTATATGAGGGTTCCGGGGTGCTCTCCCCCGGTATGAGGGGTCCGGGGTGCTCTCCCCCGGCATGAAGGGTCCGGGGTGCTCTCCCCCGGTATGAGGGGTCCGGGGTGCTCTTCCCCTTTATGAGGGGTCCAGGGTGCTCTCCCCCTGTATGAGGGGTCCGGGGTGCTCTCACCCTATATGAGGGTTCCGAGGTGCTCTCCCCCGGTATGAGGGTTCCGGGGTGCTCTCCCCCTTTATGAGGGGTCCGGGGTGCTCTCCCCCCTATATGAGGGTTCCGGGGTGCTCTCCCCCTATATGAGGGTTCCGGGGTGCTCTCACCCTATATGAGGGGACCGGGGTGCTCTCCCCCTATATGAGGGGTCCGGGGTGCTCTCCCCCTGTATGAGGGTTCCGGGGTGCTCTCCCCCTATATGAGGGGTCCGGGGTTCTCTCCCCCTATATGAGGGGTCCGGGGTGCTCTCACCCTATATGAGGGGTCCGGGGTGCTCTCACCATATATGAGGGTTCCGGGGTGCTCTCCCCCTGTATGAGGGTTCCGGGGTTCTCTCCCCCTATATGAGGGGTCCGGGGTGCTCTCCCCCTGTATGAGGGTTCCGGGGTGCTTTCCACCCTATATGAGGGGTCCGGGGTGCTCTCCCCCTGTATGAGGGGTCCGGGATGCTCTCCCCCTGTATGAGGGGTCCGGGGTGCTCTCCCCCTGTATGAGGGGTCCGGGGTGCTCTCCCCCGAGATGAGGGGTCCGGGGTGCTCTCCCCCTGTATGAGGGTTCCGGGGTGCTCTCCCCCTGTATGATGGGTCTGGGGTGCTCTCCCCCTATATGAGGTGTCCGGGGTGCTCTCACCCTATATGAGGGTTCCGGGGTGCTCTCCCCCGGTATGAGGGGTCCGGGGTGCTCTCACCCGGTATGAGGGGTCCGGGGTGCTCTCCCCTCTATATGAGGGGTCCGGGGTGCTCTCCCCCTATATGAGGGGTCCGGGGTGCTCTCCCCCTGTATGAGGGGTCCGGGGTGCTCTCCCCCTGTATGAGGGGTCCGGGGTTCTCTCCCCCTGTATGAGGGGTCCGGGGTGCTCTCCCCCTGTATGAGGGGTCCGGGGTGCTCTCCCCCTATATGAGGGTTCCGGTGTGCTCTCCCCCTGTATGAGGGGTCTGGGGTGCTCTCCCCCTGTATGAGGGGTCCGGGGTTCTCTCCCCCTGTATGAGGGGTCCGGGGTGCTCTCACCCTATATGAGGGGTCCGGGGTGCTCTCCCCCTGTATGAGGGTTCCGGGGTTCTCTCCCCCTATACAAGGGTTCCGGGGTGCTCTCCCCCTGTATGAGGGTTCCGGGGTTCTCTCCCCCTATATGAGGGGTCCGGGGTGCTTTCCACCCTATATGAGGGGTCCGGGGTACTCTCCCCCTGTATGAGGGGTCCGGGATGCTCTCCCCCTGTATGAGGGGTCCGGGGTGCTCTCCCCCGAGATGAGGGGTCCGGGGTGCTCTCCCCCTGTATGAGGGTTCCGGGGTGCTCTCCCCCTGTATGATGGGTCTGGGGTGCTCTCCCCCTATATGACTGGTCCGGGTTTCTCTCCCCTATATGAGGGGTCCGGGGTGCTCTCCCCCTATATGAGGGTTCCGGGGTGCTCTCCCACTGTATGAGGGGTCCGGGGTGCTCTCCCCCTATATGAGGGGTCCGGGGTGCTCTCCCCCTATATGAGGGGTCCGGGGTGCTCTCCCCCTATATGAGGGTTCCGGGGTGCTCTCCCCCCTATATGAGGGGTCCGGGGTGCTCTCCCCCTATATGAGGGTTCCGGGGTTCTCTCCCCCTCTATATGAGGGTTCCGGGGTGCTCTCCCCCTATATGAGGGTTCCGGGGTGCTCTCACCCTATATGAGGGGTCCGGGGTGCTCTCCCCCTATATGAGGGGTCCGGGGTGCTCTCCCCCTGTATGAGGGTTCCGGGGTGCTCTCCCCCTATATGAGGGGTCCGCGGTTCTCTCCCCCTATATGAGGGTTCCGGGGTGCTCTCACCCTATATGAGGGTTCCGGGGTGCTCTCCCCCTGTATGAGGGTTCCGGGGTTCTCTCCCCCTATATGAGGGGTCCGGGGTGCTCTCCCCCTGTATGAGGGTTCCGGGGTGCTCTCCCCCTGTATGAGGGTTCCGGGGTTCTCTCCCCCCTATATGAGGGTTCCGGGGTTCTCTCCCCCTGTATGAGGGTTCCGGGGTTCTCTCCCCCTGTATGAGGGTTCCGGGGTGCTTTCCACCCTATATGAGGGGTCCGGGATGCTCTCCCCCTGTATTATGAGGGGTCCGGGGTGCTCTCCCCCTGTATGAGGGTTCCGGGGTGCTCTCCCCCTGTATGATGGGTCTGGGGTGCTCTCCCCCCTATATGAGGGGTCCGGGGTGCTCTCCCCCTATATGAGGGTTCCGGGGTTCTCTCCCCCTGTATGAGGGGTCTGGGGTGCTCTCCCCCTATATGAGGGTTCCGGGGTTCTCTCCCCCTGTATGAGGAGTCCGGGGGCTCTCCCCCTATATGAGGGGTCCATGGTGCTCTCACCCTATATGAGAGGTCCGGGGTGCTCTCCCCCTGTATGAGGGGTCCAGGGTGCTCTCCCACTTTATGAGGGTTCCGGGGTGCTCTCCCCCCTATATGAGGGGTCCGGGGTTCTCTCCCCCTATATGAAGAGGTCCGGGGTGCTCTCCCCCTATATGAGGGTTCCGGGGTTCTCTCCCCCTATATGAGGGGTCCGGGGTGCTCTCCCCCTATATGAGGGGTCCGGGGTGCTCTCCTCCCTATATGAGGGGTCCGGGGTGCTCTCCCCCCTATATGAGGGGTCCGGGGTGCTCTCCCCCCTATATGAGGGGTCCGGGGTGCTCTCCCCCTATATGAGGGTTCTGGGGTGCTCTCCCCCTGTATGAGGGGTCCGGGGTGCTCTCACCCTATATGAGGGGTCCGGGGTGCTCTCCCCCTGTATGAGGGGTCCGGGGTGCTCTCCCCCTGTATGAGGGTTCCGGGGTGCTCTCCCCCCCTATATGAGGGGTCCGGGGTTCTCTCCCCCTATATGAGGGTTCCGGGGTTCTCTCCCCCTATATGAGGGGTCCGGGGTGCTCTCCCCCTATATAAGGTGTCCGGGGTGCTCTCCCCCTATATGAGGGGTCCGGGGTGCTCTCCCCCTATATGAGTGGTCCGGGGTGCTCTCCCCCTGTATGAGGGTTCCGGGGTTCTCTCCCCCTATATGAGGGTTCCGGGGTTCTCTTCCCCTATATGAGGGTTCCGGGGTTCTCTCCCCCTATATGAGGGGTCCGGGGTGCTCTCCCCCTGTATGAGGGTTCCGGGGTTCTCTCCCCCTATATGAGGGTTCTGGGGTGCTCTCCCCCTATATGAGGGTTCCGGGGTTCTCTCCCCCTATATGAGGGGTCCGGGGTGCTCTCCCCCTGTATGAGGGTTCCGGGGTTCTCTCCCCCTATATGAGGGGTCCGGGGTGCTCTCCCCCTGTATGAGGGTTCCGGGGTTCTCTCCCCCTGTATGAGGGGTCCGGGGTGCTTTCCACCCTATATGAGGGGTCCGGGATGCTCTCCCCCTGTATGAGGGGTCCGGGATGCTCTCCCCCGAGATGAGGGGTCCGGGGTGCACTCCCCCTGTATGAGGGGTCCGGGGTGCTCTCCCCCGAGATGAGGGGTCCGGGGTGCTCTCCCCCTGTATGAGGGTTCCGGGGTGCTCTCCCCCTGTATGATGGGTCTGGGGTGCTCTCCCCCTATATGACTGGTCCGGGTTTCTCTCCCCTATATGAGGGGTCCGGGGTGCTCTCACCCTATATGAGGGTTCCGGGGTGCTCTCCCCCGGTATGAGGGGTCCGGGGTGCTCTCACCCTATATGAGGGTTCCGAGGTGCTCTCCCCCGGTATGAGGGTTCCGGGGTGCTCTCCCCCTTTATGAGGGGTCCGGGGTGCTCTCCCCCCTATATGAGGGTTCCGGGGTGCTCTCCCCCTATATGAGGGTTCCGGGGTGCTCTCACCCTATATGAGGGGACCGGGGTGCTCTCCCCCTATATGAGGGGTCCGGGGTGCTCTCCCCCTGTATGAGGGTTCCGGGGTGCTCTCCCCCTATATGAGGGGTCCGGGGTTCTCTCCCCCTATATGAGGGGTCCGGGGTGCTCTCACCATATATGAGGGTTCCGGGGTGCTCTCCCCCTGTATGAGGGTTCCGGGGTTCTCTCCCCCTATATGAGGGGTCCGGGGTGCTCTCCCCCTGTATGAGGGTTCCGGGGTGCTTTCCACCCTATATGAGGGGTCCGGGGTGCTCTCCCCCTGTATGAGGGGTCCGGGATGCTCTCCCCCTGTATGAGGGGTCCGGGGTGCTCTCCCCCTGTATGAGGGGTCCGGGGTGCTCTCCCCCGAGATGAGGGGTCCGGGGTGCTCTCCCCCTGTATGAGGGTTCCGGGGTGCTCTCCCCCTGTATGATGGGTCTGGGGTGCTCTCCCCCTATATGAGGTGTCCGGGGTGCTCTCACCCTATATGAGGGTTCCGGGGTGCTCTCCCCCGGTATGAGGGGTCCGGGGTGCTCTCACCCGGTATGAGGGGTCCGGGGTGCTCTCCCCTCTATATGAGGGGTCCGGGGTGCTCTCCCCCTATATGAGGGGTCCGGGATGCTCTCCCCCTGTATGAGGGGTCCGGGGTGCTCTCCCCCTGTATGAGGGGTCCGGGGTTCTCTCCCCCTGTATGAGGGGTCCGGGGTGCTCTCCCCCTGTATGAGGGGTCCGGGGTGCTCTCCCCCTATATGAGGGTTCCGGTGTGCTCTCCCCCTGTATGAGGGGTCTGGGGTGCTCTCCCCCTGTATGAGGGGTCCGGGGTTCTCTCCCCCTGTATGAGGGGTCCGGGGTGCTCTCACCCTATATGAGGGGTCCGGGGTGCTCTCCCCCTGTATGAGGGTTCCGGGGTTCTCTCCCCCTATACAAGGGTTCCGGGGTGCTCTCCCCCTGTATGAGGGTTCCGGGGTTCTCTCCCCCTATATGAGGGGTCCGGGGTGCTTTCCACCCTATATGAGGGGTCCGGGGTACTCTCCCCCTGTATGAGGGGTCCGGGATGCTCTCCCCCTGTATGAGGGGTCCGGGGTGCTCTCCCCCGAGATGAGGGGTCCGGGGTGCTCTCCCCCTGTATGAGGGTTCCGGGGTGCTCTCCCCCTGTATGATGGGTCTGGGGTGCTCTCCCCCTATATGACTGGTCCGGGTTTCTCTCCCCTATATGAGGGGTCCGGGGTGCTCTCCCCCTATATGAGGGTTCCGGGGTGCTCTCCCACTGTATGAGGGGTCCGGGGTGCTCTCCCCCTATATGAGGGGTCCGGGGTGCTCTCCCCCTATATGAGGGGTCCGGGGTGCTCTCCCCCTATATGAGGGTTCCGGGGTGCTCTCCCCCCTATATGAGGGGTCCGGGGTGCTCTCCCCCTATATGAGGGTTCCGGGGTTCTCTCCCCCTCTATATGAGGGTTCCGGGGTGCTCTCCCCCTATATGAGGGTTCCGGGGTGCTCTCACCCTATATGAGGGGTCCGGGGTGCTCTCCCCCTATATGAGGGGTCCGGGGTGCTCTCCCCCTGTATGAGGGTTCCGGGGTGCTCTCCCCCTATATGAGGGGTCCGCGGTTCTCTCCCCCTATATGAGGGTTCCGGGGTGCTCTCACCCTATATGAGGGTTCCGGGGTGCTCTCCCCCTGTATGAGGGTTCCGGGGTTCTCTCCCCCTATATGAGGGGTCCGGGGTGCTCTCCCCCTGTATGAGGGTTCCGGGGTGCTCTCCCCCTGTATGAGGGTTCCGGGGTTCTCTCCCCCCTATATGAGGGTTCCGGGGTTCTCTCCCCCTGTATGAGGGTTCCGGGGTTCTCTCCCCCTGTATGAGGGTTCCGGGGTGCTTTCCACCCTATATGAGGGGTCCGGGATGCTCTCCCCCTGTATGAGGGGTCCGGGGTGCTCTCCCCCTGTATGAGGGTTCCGGGGTGCTCTCCCCCTGTATGATGGGTCTGGGGTGCTCTCCCCCCTATATGAGGGGTCCGGGGTGCTCTCCCCCTATATGAGGGTTCCGGGGTTCTCTCCCCCTGTATGAGGGGTCTGGGGTGCTCTCCCCCTATATGAGGGTTCCGGGGTTCTCTCCCCCTGTATGAGGAGTCCGGGGGCTCTCCCCCTATATGAGGGGTCCATGGTGCTCTCACCCTATATGAGAGGTCCGGGGTGCTCTCCCCCTGTATGAGGGGTCCAGGGTGCTCTCCCACTTTGAGGGTTCCGGGGTGCTCTCCCCCCTATATGAGGGGTCCGGGGTTCTCTCCCCCTATATGAAGAGGTCCGGGGTGCTCTCCCCCTATATGAGGGTTCCGGGGTTCTCTCCCCCTATATGAGGGGTCCGGGGTGCTCTCCCCCTATATGAGGGGTCCGGGGTGCTCTCCCCCCTATATGAGGGGTCCGGGGTGCTCTCCCCCCTATATGAGGGGTCCGGGGTGCTCTCCCCCCTATATGAGGGGTCCGGGGTGCTCTCCCCCTATATGAGGGTTCTGGGGTGCTCTCCCCCTGTATGAGGGGTCCGGGGTGCTCTCACCCTATATGAGGGGTCCGGGGTGCTCTCCCCCTGTATGAGGGGTCCGGGGTGCTCTCCCCCTGTATGAGGGTTCCGGGGTGCTCTCCCCCCCTATATGAGGGGTCCGGGGTTCTCTCCCCCTATATGAGGGTTCCGGGGTTCTCTCCCCCTATATGAGGGGTCCGGGGTGCTCTCCCCCTATATAAGGTGTCCGGGGTGCTCTCCCCCTATATGAGGGGTCCGGGGTGCTCTCCCCCTATATGAGTGGTCCGGGGTGCTCTCCCCCTGTATGAGGGTTCCGGGGTTCTCTCCCCCTATATGAGGGTTCCGGGGTTCTCTTCCCCTATATGAGGGTTCCGGGGTTCTCTCCCCCTATATGAGGGGTCCGGGGTGCTCTCCCCCTGTATGAGGGTTCCGGGGTTCTCTCCCCCTATATGAGGGTTCTGGGGTGCTCTCCCCCTATATGAGGGTTCCGGGGTTCTCTCCCCCTATATGAGGGGTCCGGGGTGCTCTCCCCCTGTATGAGGGTTCCGGGGTTCTCTCCCCCTATATGAGGGGTCCGGGGTGCTCTCCCCCTGTATGAGGGTTCCGGGGTTCTCTCCCCCTGTATGAGGGGTCCGGGGTGCTTTCCACCCTATATGAGGGGTCCGGGATGCTCTCCCCCTGTATGAGGGGTCCGGGATGCTCTCCCCCGAGATGAGGGGTCCGGGGTGCACTCCCCCTGTATGAGGGGTCCGGGGTGCTCTCCCCCGAGATGAGGGGTCCGGGGTGCTCTCCCCCTGTATGAGGGTTCCGGGGTGCTCTCCCCCTGTATGATGGGTCTGGGGTGCTCTCCCCCTATATGACTGGTCCGGGTTTCTCTCCCCTATATGAGGGGTCCGGGGTGCTCTCACCCTATATGAGGGTTCCGGGGTGCTCTCCCCCGGTATGAGGGGTCCGGGGTGCTCTCCCCCGGCATGAAGGGTCCGGGGTGCTCTCCCCCGGTATGAGGGGTCCGGGGTGCTCTTCCCCTTTATGAGGGGTCCAGGGTGCTCTCCCCCTGTATGAGGGGTCCGGGGTGCTCTCACCCTATATGAGGGTTCCGAGGTGCTCTCCCCCGGTATGAGGGTTCCGGGGTGCTCTCCCCCTTTATGAGGGGTCCGGGGTGCTCTCCCCCCTATATGAGGGGTCCGGGGTGCTCTCCCCCTATATGAGGGTTCCGGGGTGCTCTCACCCTATATGAGGGGTCCGGGGTGCTCTCCCCCTATATGAGGGGTCCGGGGTGCTCTCCCCCTGTATGAGGGTTCCGGGGTGCTCTCCCCCTATATGAGGGGTCCGGGGTTCTCTCCCCCTATATGAGGGGTCCGGGGTGCTCTCACCATATATGAGGGTTCCGGGGTGCTCTCCCCCTGTATGAGGGTTCCGGGGTTCTCTCCCCCTATATGAGGGGTCCGGGGTGCTCTCCCCCTGTATGAGGGTTCCGGGGTGCTTTCCACCCTATATGAGGGGTCCGGGGTGCTCTCCCCCTGTATGAGGGGTCCGGGATGCTCTCCCCCTGTATGAGGGGTCCGGGGTGCTCTCCCCCTGTATGAGGGGTCCGGGGTGCTCTCCCCCGAGATGAGGGGTCCGGGGTGCTCTCCCCCTGTATGAGGGTTCCGGGGTGCTCTCCCCCTGTATGATGGGTCTGGGGTGCTCTCCCCCTATATGAGGTGTCCGGGGTGCTCTCACCCTATATGAGGGTTCCGGGGTGCTCTCCCCCGGTATGAGGGGTCCGGGGTGCTCTCACCCGGTATGAGGGGTCCGGGGTGCTCTCCCCTCTATATGAGGGGTCCGGGGTGCTCTCCCCCTATATGAGGGGTCCGGGGTGCTCTCCCCCTGTATGAGGGGTCCGGGGTGCTCTCCCCCTGTATGAGGGGTCCGGGGTTCTCTCCCCCTGTATGAGGGGTCCGGGGTGCTCTCCCCCTGTATGAGGGGTCCGGGGTGCTCTCCCCCTATATGAGGGTTCCGGTGTGCTCTCCCCCTGTATGAGGGGTCTGGGGTGCTCTCCCCCTGTATGAGGGGTCCGGGGTTCTCTCCCCCTGTATGAGGGGTCCGGGGTGCTCTCACCCTATATGAGGGGTCCGGGGTGCTCTCCCCCCTATATGAGGGGTCCGGGGTTCTCTCCCCCTATATGAGGGGTCCGGGGTGCTCTCACCCTATATGAGGGTTCCGGGGTTCTCTCCCCCTGTATGAGGGGTCCGGGGTGCTCTCCCCCTGTATGAGGGGTCCGGGGTGCTCTCCCCCTATATGAGGGGTCCGGGGTGCTCTCCCCCTGTATGAGGGGTCCGGGGTGCTCTCCCCCTGTATGAGGGTTCCGGGGTGCTCTCCCCCCTATATGAGGGGTCCGGGGTTCTCTCCCCCTATATGAAGGGGTCCGGGGTGCTCCCCCCCTATATGAGGGTTCCGGGGTTCTCTCCCCCTATATGAGGGGTCCGGGGTGCTCTCCCCCTATATGAGGGGTCCTAGGTGCTCTCACCCTATATGAGGGGTCCGGGGTGCTCTCCCCCTGTATGAGGGTTCCGGGGTTCTCTCCCCCTATATGAGGGGTCCAGGGTGCTCTCCCCCTGTATGAGGGTTCCGGGGTTCTCTCCCCCTATATGAGGGGTCCGGGGTTCTCTCCCCCTGTATGAGGGTTCCGGGGTTCTCTCCCCCTATATGAGGGGTCCGGGGTGCTTTCCACCCTATATGAGGGGTCCGGGGTGCTCTCCCCCTGTATGAGCGGTCCGGGATGCTCTCCCCCGAGATGAGGGGTCCGGGGTGCACTCCCCCTGTTTTAGGGGTCCGGGGTGCTCTCCCCCGAGATGAGGGGTCCGGGGTGCTCTCCCCCTGTATGATGGGTCTGGGGTGCTCTCCCCCTATATGAGGGGTCCGGGGTTCTCTCCCCTATATGAGGGGTCCGGGGTGCTCTCACCCTATATGAGGGTTCCGGGGTGCTCTCCCCCGGTATGAGGGGTCCGGGGTGCTCTCACCCAGTATGAGGGGTCCGGGGTCCTCTCCCCCTTTATGAGTGGTCCGGGGTGCTCTCCCCCTGTATGAGGGGTCCGGGGTGCTCTCACCCTATATGAGGGTTCCGGGGTGCTCTCCCCTGGTATGAGGGTTCCGGGGTGCTCTCCCCCTGTATGAGGGGTCTGGGGTGCTCTCCCCCTTTATGAGGGGTCCGGGGTGCTCTCCCCCTATATGAGGGGTCCGGGGTGCTCTCACCCTATATGAGGGTTCCGGGGTGCTCTCCCCCGGTATGAGGGTTCCGGGGTGCTCTCCCCCGGCATGAGGGGTCCGGGGTGCTCTCCCCCTTTATGAGTGGTCCGGGGTGCTCTCCCCCCTATATGAGGGGTCCGGGGTGCTCTCCCCCTATGTGAGGGTTCCGGGGTTCTCTCCCCCTGTATGAGGGGTCCGGGGTGCTCTCCCCCTGTATGAGGGGTCCGGGGTGCTCTCCCCCTATATGAGGGGTCCGGGGTGCTCTCCCCCTATATGAGGGGTCCGGGGTGCTTTCCACCCTATATGAGGGGTCCGGGGTGCTCTCCCCCTGTATGAGCGGTCCGGGATGCTCTCCCCCGAGATGAGGGGTCCGGGGTGCTCTCCCCCTATATGAGGGGTCCGGGGTTCTCTCCCCTATATGAGGGGTCCGGGGTGCTCTCACCCTATATGAGGGTTCCGGGGTGCTCTCCCCCGGTATGAGGGGTCCGGGGTGCTCTCACCCGGTATGAGGGGTCCGGGGTCCTCTCCCCCTTTATGAGGGGTCCGGGGTGCTCTCCCCCTGTATGAGGGGTCCGGGGTGCTCTCACCCTATATGAGGGTTCCGGGGTGCTCTCCCCTGGTATGAGGGTTCCGGGGTGCTCTCCCCCGGTATGAGGGGTCTGGGGTGCTCTCCCCCTTTATGAGGGGTCCGGGGTGCTCTCCCCCTATATGAGGGGTCCGGGGTGCTCTCACCCTATATGAGAGTTCCGGGGTGCTCTCCCCCGGTATGAGGGTTCCGGGGTTCTCTCCCCCTTTATGAGGGGTCCGGGGTGCTCTCCCCCTTTATGAGGGGTCCGGGGTGCTCTCCCCCCTATATGAGGGGTCCGGGGTGCTCTCCCCCTGTATGAGGGGTCCGGGGTGCTCTCCCCCTATATGAGGGGTCCGGGGTGCTCTCCCCCTATATGAGGGGTCCGGGGTGCTCTCCCCCTATATGAGGGGTCCGGGGTTCTCTCCCCCTGTATGAGGATTCCGGGGTGCTCTCCCCCCTATATGAGGGTTCCGGGGTTCTCTCCCCCTATATGAGGGGTCCGGGTTGCTCTCCCCCTATATGAGGGTTCCGGGGTGCTCTCCCCCTATATGAGGGTTCCGGGGTTCTCTCCCCCTATATGAGGGGTCCAGGGTGCTCTCCCCCTATATGAGGGGTCCGGGGTGCTCTCCCCCTGTATGAGGGTTCCGGGGTTCTCTCCCCCTATATGAGGGTTCCGGGGTGCTCTCACCCTATATGAGGGGTCCGGGGTGCTCTCCCCGTGTATGAGGGTTCCGGGGTTCTCTCCCCCTATATGAGGGGTCCGGGGTGCTCTCCCCCTGTATGAGGGTTCCGGGGTTCTCTCCCCCTATATGAGGGGTCTGGGGTGCTCTCCCCCTGTATGAGGGTTCCGGGGTTCTCTCCCCCTATATGAGGGGTCCGGGGTGCTTTCCACCCTATATGAGGGGTTCGGGGTGCTCTCCCCCTGTATGAGGGGTCCGGGGTGCTCTCCCCCGAGATGAGGGGTCCGGGGTGCTCTCCCCCTGTATGAGGGGTCCGGGGTGCTCTCCCCCTGTATGATGGGTCTGGGGTGCTCTCCCCCTATATGAGGGGTCCGGGGTTCTCTCCCCCTATATGAGGGGTCCGGGGTGCTCTCACCCTATATGAGGGTTCCGGGGTGCTCTCCCCCGGTATGAGGGGTCCGGGGTGCTCTCACCCTATATGAGGGTTCCGGGGTTCTCTCCCCCTGTATGAGGGTTCCGGGGTGCTCTCCCCCTATATGAGGGTTCCGGGGTGCTCTCCCCCCTATATGAGGGGTCCGGGGTGCTCTCCCTCTATATGAGGGTTCCGGGGTTCTCTCCCCCTGTATGAGGGGTCCGGGGTTCTCTCCCCCTATATGAGGGGTCCGGGGTTCTCTCCCCCTATATGAGGGGTCCGGGGTTCTCTCCCCCTATATGAGGGGTCCGGGGTGCTCTCACCCTATATGAGGGTTCCAGGGGTGCTCTCCCCCGGTATGAGGGGTCCGGGGTGCTCTCTCCCTGTATGAGGGGTCCGGGGTGCTCTCTCTCTGTATGAGGGGTCCGGGGTGCTCTCACCCTATATGAGGGTTCCGGGGTTCTCTCCCCCTGTATGAGGGGTCCGGGGTGCTCTCCCCCTATATGAGGGGTCCGGGGTGCTCTCACCCTATATGAGGGTTCCGGGGTGCTCTCCCCCTGTATGAGGGGTCCGGGGTGCTCTCCCCCTGTATGGGGGGGCCGGGGTGCTCTCCCCCTGTATGAGGGGTCCGGGGTGCTCTCCCCCCTATATGAGGGGTCCGGGGTTCTCTCCCCCTATATGAGGGGTCCGGGGTTCTCTCCCCCTATATGAGGGGTCCGGGGTGCTCTCACCCTATATGAGGGTTCCGGGTTGCTCTCCCCCGGTATGAGGGGTCCGGGGTGCTCTCCCCCTTTATGAGGGGTCCGGGGTGCTCTCCCCCCTATATGAGGGGTCCGGGGTGCTCTCCCCCTGTATGAGGGGTCCGGGGTGCTCTCCCCCTATTTGAGGGGTCCGGGGTGCTCTCCCCCTATATGAGGGGTCCGGGGTGCTCTCCCCCTGTATGAGGGTTCCGGGGTGCTCTCCTCCCTATATGAGGGGTCCGGGGTGCTCTCCCCCCTATATGAGGGTTCCAGGGGTGCTCTCCACCGGTATGAGGGTTCCGGGGTGCTCTCCCCCTATATGAGGGTTCCTGGGTGCTCTCCCCCTATATGAGGGTTCCGGGGTGTTCTCCCCCTATATGAGGGTTCCGGGGTGCTCTCACCCTATATGAGGGTTCCGGGGTGCTCTCCCCCTATATGAGGGTTCCGGGGTGTTCTCCCCCTATATGAGGGTTCCGGGGTGCTCTCCCCCTATATGAGGGTTCCGGGGTGTTCTCCCCCTATATGAGGGTTCCGGGGTGCTCTCCCCCTTTATGAGGGGTCCGGGGTGCTCTCATCCTATATGAGGGTTCCGGGGTGCTCTCCCCCCTATATGAGGGTTCCGGGGTGCTCTCCCCCTATATGAGGGTTCCGGGGTGTTCTCCCCCTATATGAGGGTTCCGGGGTGCTCTCACCCTATATGAGGGTTCCGGGGTGTTCTCCCCCTATATGAGGGTTCCGGGGTGCTCTCACCCTATATGAGGGTTCCGGGGTGCTCTCATCCTATATGAGGGTTCCGGGGTGCTCTCATCCTATATGAGGGTTCCAGGGGTGCTTTCCCCCGGTATGAGGGTTCCGGGGTGCTCTCCCCCTATATGAGGGTTCCGGGGTGCTCTCCCCCTATATGAGGGGTCCGGGGTGCTCTCCCTCTATATGATGGTTCCGGGGTTCTCTCCCCCTGTATGAGGGGTCCGGGGTGCTCTCCCCCTGTATGAGGGGTCCGGGGTTCTCTCCCCCTGTATGAGGGGTCCGGGGTGCTCTCCCCCTGTATGAGGGGTCCGGGGTGCTCTCCCCATATATGAGGGGTCCGGGGTGTCCGCTGCGCCCGTCTGCCCTGCGGAGTCATGTTGCGGTGTGTTTTGCAGAGCCCTGCCCGTCCACGCTGCTGCAGAGCCACATGGCGGAGCTGCTCCGCGGGGACCCGGATTTGGCCTCCAGCTTCCTGAACAGCGTCCTGAACCAGCTGAACTGGGCCTTCTCCGAGTTCATCGGGATGATTCAGGAGGTGAGGCCGGGATGGGGGGCCGGGGATGGGGGTCTCCTCCGCTGTGCTGGGTCTGAGCTCCGTCCTCTGCGCAGATCCAGCAGGCGGCCGAGCGGCTGGAGAGGAACTTTGTGGACAGCCGGCAGCTGAAGGTCTGCGCCACCTGCTTCGACCTGTCCGTCAGCCTCCTGCGCGTCCTGGAGATGACCGTCACCCTGATCCCCGACATCTTCCTGGACTGGAGCCGCCCGTCCTCCGAGCTGCTGCTCCGCCGCCTGGCCCAGGTACGCCAGAGCGCCGGCTGATAACAGCGAGCGACAGATCGCAGTCACCACGGGGAGCGCCGGCTGACAACAGTGAGCGATAGATCGCAGTCACCACGGCGAGCGCTGGCTGATAACAGCGAGCGACAGATCACAGTCACCACGGCGAGCGCCGGCTGACAACAGTGAGCGATAGATCGCAGTCACCACGGCGAGCGCTGGCTGATAACAGCGAGCGACAGATCACAGTCACCACGGCGAGCGCCGGCTGACAACAGTGAGCAATAGATCGTAGTCACCACGGCGAGCGCCGGCTGACAACAGCGAGCGACAGATCGCAGTCACCACGGCGAGCGACGGCTGACAACAGCGAGCGACAGATTGCAGTCACCACGGCGAGCGACGGCTGACAACAGCGAGCGACAGATCACAGTCACCACGGCGAGCGACGGCTGACAACAGCGAGTAATACAGTTGTGCTGTAAAGTTTACACACCCCGGCAGAGTTTTTCCTTTCTTGTTTCAGAGAATATGAATGATAACCACAAACCTTTTCCTCCCCTCATGGTTATTGGTCGGGTGAAGCCATTTATTGTGTTTTGTCTTTTTAAATCTTAATGACCCTGATCATAAGGTCACATACCCTGGTGATTTTGGCCTGATAACATGCTCAGAATTTGACACAAATGGGTTTGAATGGCTACTAAAGGTAACATCCTCACCTGTGACCTGTTTGCTTGTAATCAGTGTGGGGGTCGTGATGACATTCCACTCGTCCTCCAGTCACTCCAAATTCAAACTATGAGCATGGGTCAACCATTCAAAGAATGAGTCAGACAACAAGCTGGTTCAAACTCAGAGCAGCTCAGAAGACTACTGGCAAGCCACGATCTCAGCAATGTTCTGTCTTTATTTCCGCATGCACAAACCTAAATACACTACATAATGGGGAGGGGAAAGGGGTTGTCCGGGGCGGCGTAAGCCATGAAAGTCCAGTGTCTGGCCACTCCTGATTGGTCCACATCTCCTTATCTCAGTCTCTGGGCAGATATTGCAGCCGTCAGCTTATAATCTTGTTTCGTTTCTCTGAAATGTCTTGGCAACACTGGAAATGTCTTAGTTTAAGTTTCGATTTGAGTAATTACGTAGCAAGGAAAGCTTATTGTTATATGACACAAAATGGTGGTTAGTACATTAGCAAAAAAGCGTATAAAAGTTACAAAAATATAAAAGTTACAAATATATATATTCTCTTTTACCCTGACATTCCCCCCTAAACACTAAGCTTTCCTTTGCTTCAGGGCCTTTGAGACTGTCCATGTGTGGGGAGAGGGGAGGTGGATTTCTTCACCCAATCATCTTAGAAGCTGCCCCCTTATGGGACGCCCCCAGACAATCGAGCCCTATCCTGGATGACACATGGAGTTCTCCCAACTGATCCTAAACTGAATCTCTCAATTGGACTTTGTCATGGGGGGCTGGTCAGGCTTGTTCAAAGGAGTGTATTTCTCTATATAAGGGGACTATGCAGCACAGGACCACCAGGCCCAATACTAGTAGACCTCCCATTACTAGACAAACTTGTTGGAGGAATCCCTTGAGCCCTCCCAACCAACTTGAGAAGAAGGAGCTATCTACCCCTGTGTGGTAGCTGTCCACCCTGGGACAGACAGTAAGCATATGGAAAGGATATAGAAGAAGGTAGTCATCTTTTATAGACTCGTTCTGTCTCTCTTGCAGTGGGAGGCGTGAATCCAGGTGCTCCTGCCCTCAAGCTTCAGGGCCGTCGGGGTGGTGAGAAGCACAGTGTACGGTCCCTCGAACCGCGGCTGGAGGCAGTCTTTCCGGACAAACTTCTTCACATACACTAGATCGCCTGGGGTGAAATCATGTACTGCATCACCTGTAGATTCTGGGAGAGAAGCAGATACTGGAGAGCGGGTGTTAGTCAATTCTCTAGACAAGGCAATCACAAATTTTACCACTCTATCATGTGTTTCAGACAACTCTTGGGGCCTAATCTCTCCTATCTTGGGTGGGGTCCCAAACAAAATTCTATAGGGAGTTAGCCCATGTTTAGCTTGTGGGGTGTGTCTGATATGATACAATACTATAGGGAATAGGTCGGGCCAGGGGAGGGGATGATCTTGGGTCATTTTCAAGAGCTGGGTCTTGAGTGTGGAATTCATCCTTTCCACTTTGCCTGAACTGGCAGGATGGTATGGAGTGTGGAGGCCCAAATCTGTTCCCAACATGTTCCAGAGTTCTTCGTAGATATTTGCTGTGAAAGCTGGTCCTTGATCCGATTCTATGACTTGGGGAACTCCAAATCTGCAGGCAATTTCGGTGATCAGTTTCCTGGCTGTGACTTTAGCAGTCATGTTGACGACCGGGTAGGCCTCGGGCCAGGCTGAGAACATATCCACGGCTACCAAAACGTACTCCTATTTTCCTGCTTTAGACATTTGGATATGGTCGACTTGTATTCTCTGCCAAGGGTAGTCTGGTTTAGCCAGGTGTTGGAGAGGGACCCGTGCCGTACACGTTGGGTTGCAGGTAGCGCAGACAGAGCAGGATTTTGAGTACGAAGTCACAGTGGAAGAGATTCCGGGTGCAAAATACAGTTTCTTGATACATGCCAAGGCTTGATTCTTTCCTCTGTGTGTAGGCCCGTGAGCCCATGCTGCCACAGCTGAGTACATGCATCTAGGCAAGCAAGGCTTCCCATCCACTTGGTAAAGAGTCGAGTTGACCTTTGAATCTTTGCGACCTGCCAGCACGGCTCCTGCCGCTTTCCATTGCTTGACTTCTTCAGTGGGGGTCTCCCTTTGTTCCTCACACAATTTTTCTTCAGGCATCCTGACCCCCCTGGATTCCATTCGTGTCTCCGCTGGACTTGTATGGTCTTCCGCCGGCTGTTCTTTGGCTCTTGCTCTAGTGAGCGCCACAGCTACGGTTTGCAGGGTTTCTCCTATCTCTTCTTCCTTTTCCTGCCACTTTGATGACACATTCTCCACTGCTGCAGTCTTGGCTGCTTGGTCAGCTAGGTGGTTGCCCCTGGCTTCTCTGGATTCTAGTCTTCCATGAGCCTTGACCTTGATAACAGCAACCTGAATGGGTAGTTCCAGGGCCTTCATTAGGGCCTTAATCCATGAGGCATGTTTCACTGGTGTACCTGCAGCTGTGATGAATCCTCTAAACTTCCACAAAAGTCCAAAATCGTTGCAAATTCCATGTCCATACCTGGAATCGGTATATATATATATATATTCGCCTTTGTTCCTGCTGCCAGGTGGCAGGCCTCTGTGAGAGCCACAAGTTCAGCTTCTTGTGCAGACATGTATGGTGGTAGAGCTTCAGCCTTGAGGACTGTTAGGTCTGTTGTGACAGCATATCCCGTGTGGAACTTCCCTTGAGGGTCTGCGAGCGGATGTGCCACCATATTCTCTGGAGCAGAAGTCTCTTCCTGCAAAATTTTTATACAATCATGAGGTTCCACCAATGGACCTTCACCCTCTTCACCTTCCCCCCTAGAAGGTGGAAGCAAAGTGGCAGGATTGATAGTCAGACATCTGGTAAATGTTATATTGGAGGGCAACAATAGGGAACACTGCAGACGCAGGTGTCTTTGGTTGGTGAGATGTTTCGGAGATGTTTGTTGCAGAACAGCTGAGAGATCATGGCCGGCCTGTATAACTAGATCATGTCCAAGGACGATATCAGCTGACTTGTCAAGGAGGATGTGAGCAGCGTGGACCGCCTTAAGGCACATGGGGGCAGTTCGGGCGACAGGGTCCAGGCGGGCTGAGTAGTAGCCTAAAGGCCGATACTTATGATCATAGCGTTGTGCTAGAACTCCAGAGGCATGACCTTCCGATTCCGAGGCAAAAAGATGAAATGGCTGAGTATAGTCTAGTAAGCCCAAGGCCGGGGCAGAGACAACAGCCTGTTTAAGGCGGTCAAAACATAGTCTGTGTTGATGAGAAACACGTGGATCTTCAGCATGAAGCCAAACTGAGCCTTCATTCTTGAGACAGTCGTACAGAGGTTGCATGAGCTTTGAGGCATCAGGGATCCATTGCCTGCAGTAAGTGATGAGGCCAAGGAAAGTCTGCATAGCGGAATAGGTGGTTGGGAAGGTGATATCCATGATCGCTTGCTTTCTTTAGGAAAATGACCTTGGGCAGACACCATTGGACTTCGCCTTTCGAGACTTTACAGTTAGCTGAGTGAAGAAACCAGAGAAGGGATTCTGACATCTCTGGCAAATTTTCTTCAGTGCCACAGAGTAAAAGATCATCCACATACTGTAGAAGGGTGACCTGAGGGTTCTCTTGAACCCATGGCTCCAGAATAGACTTCATAGAATGAGTGAATTGGTTAGGAGAGTTCTGGGCTCTTTGCGGAGTCCTGGTCCATGTAAACTGTACTCCTTGAAAGGTGAAGGCAAAAAGAAACCACGAATCTTCGTGTAAGGGTATACTGAAAAAGGCGTTGGCCAGATCTAACACCGTAAACAAGGTGGCCGTTGGAGGCAGCTGAGACAAGAGGGTGTTTGAGTTGGGTACCACTGGAGTTTCTAAAATGGTAGCTGCATTGACGGCTCTGAGATCCTGAACCAACTGGTATCTTGGAGACTCTCCCGGAACGGTTTTCTTTTTTACAGGAAAGAGGGGTGTATTGCATGGAGATACACATCTGACAAGGACTCCTGATTCCAGGAGGGAAACGATTTGGGTACCCAAGCTTTGTTCTTGTGCAGCCTTGAGGGGGTATTGTGGCAACCGTGGGTACCTGTGTCCAGGCTTGAGGTGTACTCGGACCGGGGGAACCTGCAGGAGGCCGACGTCCTCTGGCCCACTGGACCACAGAGAGTGAGGGAACTGTGAGGTTGTATGGTCATCATCATGAGAGGGAAGGCTTTAAAAACACAGTGGTCTTCAGTCCCTTGTTCGGAATGAGGGTCCCGCAAAAGAAGCTCCATACCATGGTTTCCGAAGGTAATTGTTGCCTTCATTCGCTCTAAGAGATCGGTTCCCAACAGATTGACAGGACAAGTTTCAGAGACCAAGAATCTTGTGAGTACTCCGGTGAACGGTCCTGCAGACACAGGGACTGTGGGTGGAGAGGAAATATGTTGGCCTTCCACCCCAACACAGGTGAGGGTATCCGGTGATAGGGATACAGAAGGAGGGAGCTGTGCAGAGGAAATGACAGATGTGGCCGCCCCAGTGTCCACCAGGAACTTCAGTGGTTGATGGTCCACCTGTAAAGTGACAGTCTCTGAGGATGTGGTCAAGGCTACCACACTGCCAACACAACATTCATCCTTCAGAATCACGAGGTTGTCTTCTGTTTCTAGATGATCCCCTGTCATCTCTTCTGTCTTGTTTTCTATATGTGGGAGGAGTATCATCACCTGTGCCTTTAACCATTACCCACTTGATTCCATGTTGGTTGCCAGGGGTGGGTAGCTTTCTTGAGCTTGATATACCGTGGCAGAAACGGCTTTCTTCCTTGGCTTAGTATCCTTTTCCATTTTTAGCATGGCTTTTTGGAAAGCTTTGACAATGTTCACTACGTCGTTGAAAGAAGAAGAACGAATCTCGGGCCGTACTCTCAGGACTTCATCTCTGAGAGCGTCTTGTAGGCCATCCACTAGGGCCTGAACCAACAGGGCGGCCTGCGTCTTGACATGAGGACTGTATCCAAGATCCTCAAAATGCATGCTGAGTCTTGCAGCAGATCTTTCCACAGATTCATCAGGGTCTTGTTGAACATCTTGTACAGACCCAGCTTGATCTGACAAGCGATCCTGAGCCCAGGCTTTTAACTGTTTCATGTATTCTAGGCCGGATTCATACGTACTAAGGGATCCTGCTTTTGTGGAATTCATGGCCTTTTGAAAGCTCTCCGTTTTCGGCTAAGTGAGCCTGGCATTCTGCAGCCAGAGTAGAACCAGCAGCAAGGGCAATTTTACGAACCAATCCTCCAACATGGCTCATACAGGTGTTTGCAGGGTTGGCTATGGCCCCCACCCGATGTGTAAGGATGTCACCATAGCCTATTGACAGAGTGACAGGGTGTCCTGATGGGTCTACTAGGTTCCGGGAGCGGCAGGGGTCCCAGACTTCTGAGGGGCTGGGGGGTGGTGTTCTGTCAGCAGTTGCTTGGAGCAAGGGCCGGAATATGGGTAATGAATGTGGGGTGGAGGATGCCATAGGAGACGTATGGGGTAAAAAGGGGGGGGGGGGGGCTGGAGTATCTTGAGCCCATCCCTCATCTGGCTCCGTATCGTCTTGAGTAACAGTATGTTGGCGGAGGGAGAGCAGTCTGGCCTGAAATTCTGGGGAGTTGAGGAGGATATCCCCAGGGTTGTGGGTGACTCCCATAGGAAACAGGGGAAGCGTCTCAGCATCGTGAACTGGAGCAGAGGGTGTCACATTAGTTTCAGATGGGTACTCTGGGACTACGGGCTTTTCCACCTGTGCTGGTGGCTGGTAATATGCACTGGACGGATCTAGTAGTGGATATAGGCTGGATTGGGGCTTTACGGGCCTCCCACAACAAGTAAGAGGTGTAGCAAGATGGCCGTGGGAGGGAGGAGTTAAAATGGAAGTGGGATTATTCTTGGAGGCAGGAAAAGGTGTAGTAAGATGGCCGTTGGAGGGAGGAGGGGGGAGTGGGGGTGGGATTGTTCTTGGGGGCAGGCTGGGCATCGTGCCATGGGCGGCCCGCCCAGAGTGGGTTTTGCTCTCCACACACCCGACACGTCCACCCCTCCGGTGATTTGTTGTTGGCACCATTATAGGGCGGTGGCTGAAGGCTCGGTGTAGTGACAGGCATCAACGGGGTTACGGCCAATTTAGGGTCACATAACAAATCACATTCTGTAGCTTTCATGTATCCGAACAAAGGCTCGGCATTCTCTGTCCCCCCCCTGCACCATCTACTCTAAGATGTGCTTGCAGAAATCCTCACCCAACTTTCCCAACTTCTGTGTAACACATTCATAAGCTTATCATATTCTACAAATTCCTAACATTCTTCTTGCCTTCTTGCCTTCCCGTAACTCCACTAATTGGCTTAACTCCTACAGCAGCATTCCGCAACTTACGAAATCTTTCAAATTTGAATATACACAACATTTTCTTATAGAATGCAATGATCTGTCGCGACTCAGATCACTGGTGCAGCCGACAGGTCGCCACTCCTCAGTGTAGAGACACCTCGATACACTGTTGAGATAGAGAGACACCTCAATCTAACTCCTTTCCTAGCCTTGAATGGCGACTTTACAGTGCGACTCACCACGGCACCCTGACTACAGGTCACCACCCGTCAGTGTAGAGACACCTCGATACACTGATGAGATAGAGAGACACCTCGATCTATCTCCTTTCCTACCACGGTACCACCCGACAGTGTAGAGACACCTCAATACACTGTTTAGATAGAGAGACACCTCAATCTATCTGCTTTCCTACCACAGCACCACCCGACAGTGTAGAGACACCTCAATACACTGTTTCCTAACCTTGACTTAACAGCAGTCTCTGTATTAGACGAAGAGTACTCCTCAATTCGTCACAGATTCTTTCTCCCTTACACTACAATTCAGGAATGCTTTGTAACCTTGACTATCAGTCACAGGAGGCAGCTATCTAAGAAAAGTACAGTGACCGGGGGAGGAGGAGGTGGTGTGCACACGAGCACGCGCAGGCATGCGACGTCACTCGGTTTAACACTTGCTGGTTCAGGACGTGGTGCGGGACGCCCAAGGTCTCACCACTCGACCGGTCACCCACCCAGATCCAACCTGACAACCCCACAGAAACCGCTGCGGCTGACACACAGGCAAGTGAGACATATAAAATACATCTCAACTTACCGTGTTCGATGGAGGTTGATCAGGCCTCAAATTCAGCCACCGCGGTCACCACCAGGGAAGTCAGCAATATGGGTCCGGGAGGGCGGCGTACCGCTAGCCACGCCGCACGTTGAGCGCCATTTGTGGGGGTCGTGATGACATTCCACTCGTCCTCCAGTCACTCCAAATTCAAACTATGAGCATGGGTCAACCATTCAAAGAATGAGTCAGACAACAAGCTGGTTCAAGCTCAGAGCATGCTCAGAAGACTACTACAGTCAACCTCCTCAGCATTGTTCTGCGTTTATTTTTACATACACAAATCTAAATACACTACATAATGGGAGGGAAAAGGGGTTGTCCGGGGCGGGTTAAACAATGAAAGTCCAGTGTCTGGCCACTCCTGATTGGTCCACATCTCCTTATCTCAGTCTCTGGGCAGATATTGCAGCCGTCAGCTTATAATCTTGTTTCGTTTCTCTGAAATGTCTTGGCAACACTGGAAATGTCTTAGTTTAAGTTTCGATTTGAGTAATTACGTAGCAAGGAAAGCTTATTGTTATATGACACAAAATGGTGGTTAGTACATTAGCAAAAAAGCGTATAAAAGTTACAAAAATATAAAAGTTACAAATATATATATTCTCTTTTACCCTGACATCAGTGTGTGTGCATAAAAGCTGAGTGAGTTTCTGGGATCCAGACTCTTGCATCTGTCATCGAGCCACTGATGTTTCTGGATTGTGAGTCATGGGGAAAGCAAAAGAATTGTCAACGGATCTACGGGAAAAGGTAGTTGAACTGTATAACACAGGAAAGGGATACAAAAAGATATCCAAGGAATTGATAATGCCAGTCAGCAGCGTTCAACCTGTGATTAACAAATGGAAAATCAGGGGCTCTGGAAAAACCAAACCACGGTCAAAATTGTTTCGGATGCAAAGAAAAAAAAACCCACAGATAACATCAGCTGAAATTCAGGACTCTCTGAAAACTAGCGGTGTGGTTGTTTCAAGATGCACAATAAGGAGGCACTTGAAGAAAAATGGGCTGCATGGTCGAGTCGCCAGAAGAAAGCCATTACTGCGCAAATGCCACAAAGTATCTCGCCTACAATACACTAAACAGACAAGCCTCAAAACTTCTGGTACAAGGTAAAGAGAAAAAGTTTTTTTCCCATTCCCCGCGACAGCACCCAAGGACAGGAAACCCTACAGGTTTAAAAGGCGGAGCCATCTGTCATGCCTCAGTGGTTTCCAGTCCTTGAGGAGACCCTACATCTCCCCAGACGCTGCCGGTGTAGTGAAGAAATTACCTGAAGAAAGCGCTGCGGTGGCTTCCTTGCCGAACTGGTGTCTGGGTTCTCTCCGGGGGAGGCAGGCGGCACTGCTTCAGATGTGGTGGTCTGCAAAGTGTCCAGGAACGCCTCCCTCCCATGGGATGATGCAGGACTCCTGAAGGACCCTCTTGATAGGAAAGTGGAGAGTTTTCTGAAAAGAGCCCGGGAGTCTGGGGCCGCAGCATTCAAGACGAACATAGCGGCAAGATCCACGGCAAGATCCACAGCAAGATCCGTAAGTGTATGGATCTTGCCGTGAAACCTAAAAAACCTCAACAAGTTTCTGCTACTAAAGCGGTTCAAGATGGAAAACATTGAATCAGCAATAAAACTCTTGTTTCCAAAATGTTTTATGGCCACTATAGATCTCAGAGACGCCTATTACCATGACCCCCATCTTTCATGGTCATCAAAGATTCCTAAGGCTGGTGGTCTACATCAAGGGGCATTTAACACCTCTGCAATTCCAGGTCCTTCCCTTTGGACTATCCATGGCCCCAAGGGTCTTTACAAAAATAGTGGTGGGAATGTCAGCGCACGTAAGGGAAGCAGACGTGATTTTCATCCTGTACCTGGACGACTACTCGTGGTAGGAAAGTCGGAGTCCGAGTGCAATCTGGCAGTAACCCCGGATCTCAAGAATCTTAGGGTGACTAATAAACTTAAAAAAAGTCCCGGCTAGAGCCAAGACAAAAACAAACCTTCTTGGGAATCTGGGTGATATCAAAGGATACTCAACTATCATGAACATGGTGGACAAACGAGACCCATCTATCTCAAGGGGTTCCCCATGATACTCACCACAGACGCAAGTCCCACGCAGAAGGAGGCATTCTGCAAGGGAGATAGTCACAAGACGTAATAGATGAGTCTTCCAACAGGAAAGAGTTAACAGCCTTATGAGAAATCCTGCCAGTTGTCAAAGATCGACGCCTAAGGGTATGTGCCCACAATGCAGATTTGAAGCAGAAATTTCCTGAGCGTTTTTGTCTCTCCTTGCCAGAAAAATCGCATGCATTTTTTTTTAAGCGTTTTTGAGCATTAACGAATAATTTTTGGAGCTATAAAGTTGGTGGGACATTACTTAAGCCCTTGGATTACCATAGAACTGGGGTGAGTGTATTGATTCAATTAAAAGAATGAGTCTGTTGTATTTCAAATAAAGTGTTTACACTGTGCATGTGTGTTTCTTTACTTTGTTTTCGTCATGAAAAGGTCTGATTGTCACCTGGTCATTACCAAACAAAAAAGCTGAGTGTCAGCTAGTCCCATTCACCCAATCTTCATTAGCATTTCTATTCACGTAATTTATGCGGCAGCTGTGAGCTGCTATTTTTAGCCTAGGAAGGTGCCACTAGGCAAACATTTCCCTGGCCATAATTAACATCTCACAGCTGGTTCGTTAGCCGCTACATCCCCCCGATCAGCACTCAGCAGCACTTTGGACACAACGTATTTTTGTTGCATCCAAAACGCGGAGTTATAATTCCGCACTTTTGTTGTTGGTACATGTGAATCCACTGCATATAATGACCCGTCAATCAGTCTAAATCTGCAGCGGAGACTAGCGTGTCCACTACAGAATTTGACATGCTGCGGGTGAGTTTGGGTACGTGGCCACGATCAGGAGCCGCTGCAGGTTTGACGCTGCGTATTTATGCAGCGTCAAACCTGCAGCATCCGGATGTTACAGCGTCGTGGATGGGATCTCTAGAAATCCCATGTCCACTATACGTGCATCAGAAGCGGCGAATCACCCATGGACACTGACATGCGGTGCGTCTTTCCGGACCGCAGCATGTCAAATTCTCTTCGGAGTCGCTAGTCTCCACAACAGAAATTTGACCACTAGAAAGTATTGAATGCGGTAAATCTGCATGGTTCACTGAACACATCTGGATTTACTTGCGTTCAATAGCACGCAGCGTTTTGGACGCAGCAAAAATTTGCGTCCAAAGCGCTGCTACGTCTGAATTATGGGCACAAAGCCTAAAATGAAAATTTGATGTGGGCTCCTGCGTCATTTTTATAACCAGCAGAGGGAAAGCCGACCGCTGGGGGCTGATATTAGTAGCCGGGGAAGGGGCCATTAGCCAACAATGTTCCCTGGCTATTAATATCAGCCCACAGCTGTTTGTTTAGCCTTTACTGGCTAGATTACAGGGGGACCCCAGATTGACATGGTGTCCCCCTATAAAATCGAGCCAGCAAAGGCTAAACTAGACAGCTGCGGGCTGATATTAATAGCCAGCGAAGGGGCCATGGATACTAGCCCCCTCCGCGGCTATTAATATCACCCCTCAGCAGTCCCAGAAATGGCGCATCCATAAGATGCGCCAAATCCAGCGCTTAGCCTTCGCTCTTCTACGCTGCCCTATAGTGGTGTCGAGTGGGGTAATGGGGTTAGGGTTCACGTCAGCCTTGTATTGGCGGCTGACGTGAAGCCCAGGTTAGTAATGGAGGGTGTCTATAAGAAGCCCCCATTACTAACCGCATAGTAAAATGGTCGGCGCATTTTCGATAAAAGACACGGCCAGAATAAAGTATTTTAATGACAGTTCTACAATTTATTTTACTACCCGCCTCCGCAAAGCCCTCGATCTGCTGAAAAAAACGTGAAAAACACAAACAACAATATTCCTCACCAGTCAATGACATAATCCACGATCATGACTGTCCCACGACGATCCGGATCATTTCTACAGCAGTGACATCAGCAATCACGTGACCATCAGCTGATTGCTGCCGGTACTGATCACCTCATGGTCACGAAACCGTCAGGTGATCGCTGACATCACCGATCAGCTGATGGTCGCGTGACCATCAGGTGATCAGTGACGTCACTGCAGGTCCTGTAAGTACACAGCGACGGGACAGCATCGCCCAGGAGGACACCGGGGGCTGCCCGGAGAGGTGAGTATGAAGGTTTATTTTTAATTTTTACTTTTTTTTATTCTTTTTTACACTGCCGCTGGCACGCGGGCTGGGAGAAGCAGTCCGCTGCTTCCCCCATCCATCCCCCCCCCATCCATTTCTGGGGGGGGTTCCAAAAATATACCTATTTGCGAAGAAATTGAACAGGAAAGTTCAAAAATTCTTCACAATAAATCCAAAAGACCTCAGTTGGGGGTAGACGCCCTTCTCAACGAATGGCCAGGAGATCTACTCTATAACTGATTCCAGCAGTTCTCAGGAAGGTACGTACAGAGGGGGCCGAAATGCTTCTAGTGGTACCCTTGTGGCCCAGAAGGTTGCGGTTCTCTAGCTACGTCGCCTATCAGTAGCATCTCCGTGAGTATTTCCAAAAATTCCAGACCTCCTATCCCAGGGTCCCATACATCACCCTGACATAAGGAAGCTTCATCTAACAGCTCGGCGCTAGAGCGGCAGCTATTGACAGCTAAGGGGTGTTCGGAAAATGTAATATCCACGCTTATTTAATCGAGGAAGAAAACTACATCGATCATATATTACAGGATATGGAGGAAATTCCTGGATTTTTCAGGAATAAATCCTTTAAAAAAACATGGAGTCCCAATATGTCGGAATTCTGGAATTCCTACAAAAGGGGTGAGAAATGGGGCTATAAAGGACCACACTTAAGGTTCACTCGGTGGCCTTGGGAGCCCTCTTTGGGTCGCGGTCCACCCTGATAGTCAAATTTTTTTAGAGCAGTCAGTCGCTCGGAGTCTGTTCCACAACTGAGAGCAGCTGTTTGGTCCTTTAGGCTATTATACTCACCTTCTGATGGCCCACGGTCTCCTCTGTGGTGCGCCCGGTCTCTTGTACGGCTTTAGGCTATTATACTCACCTTCTGATGGCCGCGGTCTCCTCTGTGGTGCGTCCAGTCTCTTGTACGGCTTTAGGCTATTATACTCACCTTCTGATGGTCCCCGGTCTCCTCTGTGGTGCGCCCGGTCTCTTGTACGGCTTTAGGCTATTATACTCACCTTCTGATGGCTCGCGGTCTCCTCTGTGGTGCGCCCTGTCTCTTGTACGGCTTTAGGCTATTATACTCACCTTCTGATGGCCCGCGGTCTCCTCTGTGGTGCGCCCGGTCTCTTGTACGGCTTTAGGCTATTATACTCACTTTCTGATGGCCCGCGGTCTCCTCTGTGGTGCGCCCGGTCTCTTGTAGGGCTTTAGGCTATTATACTCACCTTCTGATGGCCGCGGTCTCCTCTGTGGTGCGTCCAGTCTCTTGTACGGCTTTAGGCTATTATACTCACCTTCTGATGGCCGCGGTCTCCTCTGTGGTGCGCCCGGTCTCTTGTACGGCTTTAGGCTATTATACTCGCCTTCTGATGGCCGCGGTCTCCTCTGTGGTGCACCCAGTCTCTTGTACGGCTTTAGGCTATTATACTCACCTTCTGATGGTCCCCGGTCTCCTCTGTGGTGCGCCCGGTCTCTTGTACGGCTTTAGGCTATTATACTCACCTTCTGATGGTCCCCGGTCTCCTCTGTGGTGCGCCCGGTCTCTTGTACGGCTTTAGGCTATTATACTCACCTTCTGATGGCCGCGGTCTCCTCTGTGGTGCGCCCGGTCTCTTGTATGGCTCGCGGTGGTGTAAAAGAACCTTCAAGTCAAGCAGGGAATTCAGGAAATTCAGGAAATCTACCTCCCTGTTTATTCTCTTCCAGGGTCCCAGGAAGGGCCGGGCCGCGTCCAAAGGATCCATAGCGAGATGGGTCAGGACCGGGATTTGCCCTGGCCTACACTTCGGGGGGGGGGGGTTCTCCCCTCCTGATAACATTAAGGCACACTCCACAAGGGTGGTCTCTACTTCCTGGACGGAAAGGGCAAATGCTTCCCTGGAGCAGATCTGTAGGGCTGCCACGTGGTCTTCACCCTCCACTTTTTTTCAAGCACTACAGGGTGGATCTGGGTGTTGGGGATTTGTCTTTCGGAAGGAAAGTCCTACAAGCGGTGGTCCCTCCCTAGGGGGATTCATTTGCAATCTCTCCTATGGTGCTGTCATGGGGATTGGGAAAAATGATGATTACTTACCGGTTATCGGATTTTCCATAACCCACGACAGCACCCTGACTTATTCCCTCCTTCTCACCCCTTTAGGGTGGAGGATGCACGTGTGAATCACAGGGTGTCGCAAAAAAAAAAAGAGAGAGCATGCATGTGTGATGTAAATACAAATATATATTTATACCTTCTCGTCTGGGCTCCGCACTAAATTCATAATGTTGGAGATTCCATGTATGTGAATACTGTCTAAACTAACCAAACGGGGTTCCCCTGATGCCGGGCTAACCACTGAGGCATGGCAGACGGCTCCGCCTGTTAAACCTGTAGGGTTTCCTGTTCTTGGGGCGGATCCTCTCTCCTCTGGTGCTGTCGTGGGTTCTGGAAAATCCTATTACCGGTAAGTAACCATCATTTTTGTTATCATTCATATTCTCGGAAACAAGGCCAAGAAAGGAAAAATTCTGCCGGGTTGTGTAAACTGTAGAGATCGCAGTCACCACAGCGTGCTGCGGCTGACAACAGCGAGTAATAGATCGTAGTAACCACAGCGTCACTACAGCCGATTATACCCACATGTAAGGATCTGTTTACATAGGACTGCTCGACCTGTTAACCCTAGTGTGAAGATCTATTTACATAGGACTGCTCGGCCCATTAACCCCTGGTGTAAGGATCTGTTTACATAGGACTACTCGAGTCTCTAACCCCCAGTGTAAGGATCTATTTGCATAGGACTGCTCGGCCCATTAACTCCTGGTGTAAGGATTTGTTTACATAGCACTGCTTGGCCCGCTAACCCCGGTGTAAGAATATATTTACATAGGACTGCTCGGCCCGCTAACCCTTGGTATAATGATCTTTTTACATAGGACTGCTAGGCCCGTTAACCCCCAGTGTAAGGATGTTTACATAGGACTACTCGACCCGCTAACCCCCAGTGTAAGGATCTATTTGCATAGGACTGCTCAGCCCATTAACTCCTGGTGTAAGGATCTGTTTACATAGGACTGCTCGGCCCGTAAACCCCCCGATGTAAGGATCTGTTTACATAGGACTGCTCGGCCCGTTAACCCCCGATGTAAGGATCTGTTTACATAGGACTGCTCGGCCCGTTAACCCCCGATGTAAGGATCTGTTTACATAGGACTGCTCGGCCTCAGTTTTTTGGGGTTTTCCCATTTTTGCAGCTTCTGAATCAGGTCTTGAACCGAGTGACGGCCGAGAGGAACCTGTTTGACAGGGTGGTCACCCTTCGATTACCAGGTGAGGGAAGACCTCAGCCCCGAGCCCCCATTAACCCCGCACTCCCCGCTAAAGCCCTGTCCTCCCCTCCCCCAGGTCTGGAGAGCGTGGACCATTACCCGATTCTGGTGGCGGTGACCGGTATTCTCGTACGTCTGTTGGTCGATGGTGAACCCCAAGGGTGAGTCCGGACACGCGACCGGGGTGTAATTGAGGGTCATATCTGTGTAGTGACGGACGGGCGGCAGCCTGCACTGTCAGGTGCGGCTGCTCAGATCGTCTGCAGCCTCCACCGTCAGCTGCCGCTGCTCGGATCGTCTGCAGCCCCCGGCGGCCTCATTACCTGCAGTGTGATGACTGCTCCACTGTAACTGGAGGTGGAGGCCGCAGAATGTGATGTTCCCGGGGTCTGTATTCAGTGATTCTCGCTGCTCTTCAGTGCATGCTGGGAGCTGCTGGTGGCTCCTGGATGGCGGCTGCGGACCCCCGGGATCTCGCCTGATGTACAAAACACTCCAGCACTTAGCTAGGATGACGAACGCAGGGAGACCGCCGAACCTCCACCCCCCGGACCACCGCCGGGGACAGGGGTCGAATATCACCGGGAGGAGCACCTAACCCTCCACCACGGGCTGAATATCACAGCGGTGACATCACATCAGCTGAGCAGTGACCTCCCATCGGGGGGGGGGGCTGGTGACCTCCCATCGCCGGGGCTGGTGACCTCCCATCGGGGGGGGGGGGGGGGGCTGGTGACCTCCCATCGCCGGGGCTGGTGACCTTCCATCGGGGGGGGGGGGGCTGGTGACCTCCCATCGCCGGGGCTGGTGACCTCCCATCGCCGGGGCTGGTGACCTCCCATCGCGGGGGCTGGTGACCTCCCATCGCGGGGGCTGGTGACCTCCCATCGCGGGGGCTGGTGACCTCCCATCGGGGGGGAAGCTGGTGACCTCCCATCGGGGGGGGGGGCTGGTGACCTCCCATCGCGGGGGCTGGTGACCTCCCATCGCGGGGGCTGGTGACCTCCCATCGCGGGGGCTGGTGACCTCCCATCGCGGGGGCTGGTGACCTCCCATCGGGGGGGAAGCTGGTGACCTCCCATCGGGGGGGAAGCTGGCGACCTCCCATCGGGGGGGAAGCTGGCGACCTCCCATCGCCGGAGCTGGTGACCTCCCATCGCGGGGGCTGGCGACCTCCCATCGCGGGGGCTGGCGACCTCCCATCGCGGGGGCTGGCGACCTCCCATCGCGGGGGCTGGCGACCTCCCATCGCCGGAGCTGGTGACCTCCCATCGCGGGGGCTGGCGACCTCCCATCGCGGGGGCTGGCGACCTCCCATCGCGGGGGCTGGCGACCTCCCATCGCGGGGGCTGGCGACCTCCCATCGCGGGGGCTGGCGACCTCCCATCGCCGGAGCTGGTGACCTCCCATCGCCGGAGCTGGTGACCTCCCATCGCGGGGGCTGGCGACCTCCCATCGCGGGGGCTGGCGACCTCCCATCGCGGGGGCTGGTGACCTCCCATCGCCGGGGCTGGTGACGTCAACAGCGCACACATGAATCTAGAGACGTCTCTGGTGAAAGACTGAGAAACCTTTTATTAGTATGAAGAGTTGAAGATGGCGGCTTCCCGGGGTCCCGACCGTCAGTGTCCTCCGGTACATTGCTGGGATGGATCTCGGCTTGTCCCATGAGACATGCGGGACGTTGCAGAGTGGGGGGGGTCCCACGGACCCCCGCAGCCTTTATGTCTGCACGATCAGACAGTCTGAGAAGACGGAGCTGGCCGAGTCCGAGTCTGACCGCAGCTGCAGGACCTTTGGGTTCTTCTCAGGTCTTCCTTCTTTGATTGGCTCCAAGAAGACGACATGGCGGCTGGCTCCCACCTTGCGGCTGTTGGGCCCCTCACACACTGGAGGAGTGCCACAGAGTATGGAGGATTGAGCGCTGCTTTCCTGCGGGGGGCTGGGGGTCTGCGAGGGCTTCGAGCAGCAGCGGAAACATCGGCATGGAGTCATGTAGAGGTAAATGAAGACCAGGACCAGGCTGACCACACAGCCCAGGAGGGTGGTGAGGCCCGTGTTGAAGGCCTCCACCTCGTGCTTGGGGTAATGGACGGTCACATTCACCTCATGCGTGGCGTTGTAGCTGAGCCGCCTGTTGAATGCAATGCACAGATACACCCCGGAGTGCCAGGGCTGCGCCCGCTGGATCTCTAGGCTGCCGTTGGGGTGGATCCTAAAACTCTGGTTACTGGTTCCGGGAGGGAGGATGAAGTCGTAGGCGGGCGAGATCCACAGGTAGGTGCTGTTCTCCTGGGGCAGGCTGGTATTGCAGGTCACCAGGAGCCTCCGCCCCACCAGGACCTTCAGTCCAGGCTCTGCAAGTTCTTGCCCAAGTCCTGTGGAGCAATTGTCAAGTCCTTTCTGGGCCTCCAGGATCTGGACCACGGCCCGAGGATTCCCCAGGTACAGGCAGGTGTGCTCCCGGGAGAAATGGAGGACGGACAGGAATCCGCGCTGCCTCCAGTGGGAGACGAGGGCGTGGAGGGCGCAGCTGCAGGTCAGCGGGTTGTTGTGCAGGTACAGGCCGTTCTTGATGAAGGCGGGAAGGGCGGACATCTCCTCCAGGGGCAGCTCGGGGAACCTGTTGGAGGACAGGTCCAGGGTGCGTAGGTTGGGCAGCGTCAGGTTGTGGACGGAGCTGAAGGAGAAGCTGCTCAGGTGGTTCCAGCTCAGGTAGATCTTCTGGATGTTGTGGAGTCTGGAGAACGCCGCCTCCTCCACCCGCGCGATGTGGTTGTTGTAGAGCAGCAGCTCCTCCAGGCTCGGCAGCAGGTGGAAGGCCGCCCCCGCGATGCTCTGCAGCTTGTTGGAGGAGAGGTCCAGGTGCCGCAGGCCGGAGGCGTTGTGCAGGGATCCCACCGGCAGCCGTTTCAGCTCATTGTGATTGAGACGTAAAATGAGGATATCGGGGACCCCCGACAGCCAGTTACTGGGCAGAAAGCTGAGGCTGTTGTGACTCAAGTCCACAGTGACCGACCAGGGCGGCAGCTTGTCAGGAACCTGGGTCAGAGCCGACCGGCTGCAGCTCAGGAGGTCCGAGGCGCAGATGCAGCCGGAGGGGCAGCCGGCAGCCGAGGGGCCTCGGAGTAGCAGAGTCGCCAGGATCAGAGTCCATCCCCGCGGGCCGCCCTCCGTTACCATGGTGTCCGGTTACCTGGTTGTGGCCAGCAGGGACGGTCAGCTCTGTGCTGGAGGGGCCGCGGCTGCGCCCGTGGTCATGTCTCGGGCAAGGAGACGTCTCCGGGGTCAGAAGCTCCTCAGATTCCCACGGAGGAGATGAAGTTGTCGGCGGCGGCCGCCGGAGCTGAGGACTTTGTGGAGAGTTGTGATGCTGCCGGCAGCTCTCGTGTCTCTGCCGCCCTCGCTGCCGCTCATTGGCTGCGTCTCTGCTGCCCGGGGGGAGTCTCTGCCCGAGCGCGGCTCTTAATGGCTACTTCAACTCTTCCAGGGCCCATCGAGGGAATGGAGCCGGCTGTGGACAGCAGCCTCCTGTCCTGGGACATTTGCCCGGTAGTAATAAAGATTATTAGTCCGAACCGCCATGGCCGCTGCGATCTGCTTCTCTGGGATCCGGCAGAAGCTCGTAATGCAGAGGAAAACTGATCTATGGGGGTGAACATCGAGAGCTGTAGCACGCGAGGGGTTCATGAGGAGGCGGTGGCATATAATAGGTTAAAGCCGCCCCGGGGCTGCAGCATACGAGGGGTTAAGGCGCTGTAATGTGAGTGGCGGTCTCTACAGATAATGGACTGATCGGAGCAGCGCTCCCCAGGGCTCCATCCTCTTCACTTCTGCTGCCGGAGAGAGACCCAGAGCCGGAAACCTGATCCCATCTGGGCTCCTCATGGCTCCTCCGGCTCCTCGCGGCTCACCACCCCCTCCCCCCTGTAATTTCTGCATCCCCTCCTTGCAGCATGCGACCCTGCTCCATCCTGGAAGTACTGCTACTCCCATCCTCCTCATTCTGATCTCACCATCATCTCTCTCCTCTAGGATCCAGCGAGCGACAACAGTCTTACTGGCCGATCCCTGCTTCCAGCTGCGCTCGCTCCACTACCTGCTGGGACAGAGCGAGGGCAGCGCACCGCCGCCGCCGCCGGCTGACAAGAAGCATTTCTCGCTGCAGGCCTGTACGTAACTGGCTGCCATATTGTCCAGAGCTGCGCCCCCCCCAGGCTGGAAGGTCGGGGTGCAGGTCAGGTATCCAAGAAACCCGGGGACCGAGAAGTGACACCAGAGTGATCGGCGGGACAATGATCATAGTGCAGAACATGGAGGGGCAGCTCCTCTACCGTTATGGACGGGTGGAAGGGTCAGGAGAAGTGTGGGGGGTCCGGGAGAGACTGGGGTGAAACAATTATATTATCTACACGGGGGTGGATGTAGGGGTGGGGAGTATTATCTACACGGGGGTGGATGTAGGGGTGCAGAGTATTATCTACATGGGGGGGATGTAGGGGTGCGGAGTATTATCTACACGGGGTGGATGTAGGGGTGTGGAGTATTATCTACACGGGGAGGGGGATGTAGGGGTGGGGAGTATTATCTACACGGGGGTGGATGTAGGGGTGCGGAGTATTATCTACACTGGGGGGATGTAGGGGTGCGGAGTATTATCTACACGGGGGTGGATGTAGGGGTGCGGAGTATTATCTACACGGGGGGGATGTAGGGGTGCGGAGTATTATCTACACGGGGTGGATGTAGGGGTGCGGAGTATTATCTACATGGGGGGGATGTAGGGGTGCGGAGTATTATCTACACGGGGGGGATGTAGGGGTGCGGAGTATTATCTACACGGGGGGGCGGGATGTAGAGGTGGGGAGTATTATCTACATGGGGGGGATGTAGGGGTGCGGAGTATTATCTACACGGGGAGGGGGATATAGGGGTGGGGAGTATTATCTACACGGGGGTGGATGTAGGGGTGCGGAGTATTATCTACACGGGGGGGATGTAGGGGTGCGGAGTATTATCTACATGGGGGTGGATGTAGGGGTGCGGAGTATTATCTACACGGGGGGGATGTAGGGGTGCGGAGTATTATCTACATGGGGGGGATGTAGGGGTGCGGAGTATTATCTACACGGGGGGGATGTAGGGGTGCGGAGTATTATCTACATGGGGATGTAGGGGTGCGGAGTATTATCTACACGGGGGTGGATGTAGGGGTGCGGAGTATTATCTACACGGGGGGGCGGGGAGTATTATCTACATGGGGGGGATGTAGGGGTGCGGAGTATTATCTACACGGGGGGGATGTAGGGGTGCGGAGTATTATCTACACGGGGTGGATGTAGGGGTGCGGAGTATTATCTACATGGGGGGGATGTAGGGGTGCGGAGTATTATCTACACGGGGGGGATGTAGGGGTGCGGAGTATTATCTACACGGGGGGGCGGGATGTAGAGGTGGGGAGTATTATCTACATGGGGGGGATGTAGGGGTGCGGAGTATTATCTACACGGGGAGGGGGATATAGGGGTGGGGAGTATTATCTACACGGGGGTGGATGTAGGGGTGCAGAGTATTATCTACACGGGGGGGATGTAGGGGTGCGGAGTATTATCTACACGGGGGTGGATGTAGGAGTGGGGAGTATTATCTACACGGGGGGGCGGGATGTAGGGGTGCGGAGTATTATCTACACGGGGGGGATGTAGGGGTGGGGAGTATTATCTACATGGGGGGATGTAGGGGTGCGGAGTATTATCTACACGGGGGGGATGTAGGGGTGCAGAGTATTATCTACACGGGGGGGATGTAGGGGTGGGGAGTATTATCTACACGGGGGTGGATGTACGGGTGGGGAGTATTATCTACATGGAGGATGTAGGGGTGGGGAGTATTATCTACACGGGGGGGGCGGGATGTAGAGGTGGGGAGTATTATCTACACGGGGAGGGGGATTTAGGGGTGCGGAGTATTATCTACACGGGGGTGGATGTAGGGGTGCGGAGTATTATCTACATGGGGGGGATGTAGGGGTGCGGAGTATTATCTACACGGGGGGTGGATGTAGGGGTGCGAAGTATTATCTACATGGGGGGGATGTAGGGGTGGGGAGTATTATCTACACGGGGGTGGATGTAGGGGTGCGGAGTATTATCTACACGGGGGGATGTAGGGGTGCGGAGTATTATCTACATGGGGATGTAGGGGTGCGGAGTATTATCTACACGGGGGTGGATGTAGGGGTGCGGAGTATTATCTACACGGGGGGGCGGGATGTAGGGGTGGGGAGTATTATCTACATGGGGGGGATGTAGGGGTGCGGAGTATTATCTACACGGGGGGGATGTAGGGGTGCGGAGTATTATCTACATGGAGGATGTAGGGGTGGGGAGTATTATCTACACGGGGGGGCGGGATGTAGGGGTGGGGAGTATTATCTACATGGGGGGATGTAGGGGTGCGGAGTATTATCTACACGGGGGGATGTAGGGGTGCGGAGTATTATCTACATGGAGGATGTAGGGGTGGGGAGTATTATCTACACGGGGGGGCGGGATGTAGAGGTGGGGAGTATTATCTACACGGGGGGATGTAGAGGTGGGGAGTATTATCTACACGGGGGGATGTAGGGGTGGGGAGTATTATCTACATGGAGGATGTAGGGGTGGGGAGTATTATCTACACGGGGGGGATGTAGAGGTGGGGAGTATTATCTACACGGGGGGGATGTAGAGGTGGGGAGTATTATCTACACGGGGGGGATGTAGGGGTGGGGAGTATTATCTACACGGGGGGTATGTAGGGTGGGGAGTATTATCTACCCGGGGGGATGTAGGGGTGGGGAGTATTATCTACACGGGGGGCGGGATGTAGAGGTGGGGAGTATTATCTACACGGGGGGGATGTAGGGGTGCGGAGTATTATCTACACGGGGGGGGATGTAGGGGTGGGGAGTATTATCTACATGGAGGATGTAGGGGTGGGGAGTATTATCTACACGGGGGGGCGGGATGTAGAGGTGGGGAGTATTATCTACACGGGGGGGATGTAGAGGTGGGGAGTATTATCTACACGGGGGGGATGTAGGGGTGGGGAGTATTATCTACATGGAGGATGTAGGGGTGGGGAGTATTATCTACACGGGGGGGATGTAGAGGTGGGGAGTATTATCTACACGGGGGGGATGTAGAGGTGGGGAGTATTATCTACACGGGGGGGATGTAGGGGTGGGGAGTATTATCTACACGGGGGGTATGTAGGGGTGGGGAGTATTATCTACCCGGGGGGATGTAGGGGTGGGGAGTATTATCTACACGGGGGGCGGGATGTAGAGGTGGGGAGTATTATCTACACGGGGGGGATGTAGGGGTGCGGAGTATTATCTACACGGGGGGGGGATGTAGGGGTGGGGAGTATTATCTACATGGAGGATGTAGAGGTGGGGAGTATTATCTACACGGGGGGGATGTAGGGGTGCGGAGTATTATCTACACGGGGGGGATGTAGGGGTGCGGAGTATTATCTACACGGGGGGGATGTAGGGGTGGGGAGTATTATCTACACGGGGGGGCGGGATGTAGGGGTGGGGAGTATTATCTACACGGGGGGGGCGGGATGTAGGGGTGGGGAGTATTATCTACACGGGGGGGGCGGGATGTAGGGGTGCGGAGTATTATCTACACGGGGGGGCGGGATGTAGGGGTGGGGAGTATTATCTACACGGGGGGGCGGGATGTAGGGGTGGGGGAGTATTATCTACACGGGGAGGGGGATGTAGGGGTGGGGGAGTATTATCTACACGGGAGGGGGATGTAGGGGTGGGGAGTATTATCTACACGGGGGGGATGTAGGGGTGGGGAGTATTATCTACACGGGGGGTATGTAGGGGTGGGGAGTATTATCTACCCGGGGGGGATGTAGGGGTGGGGAGTATTATCTACACGGGGGGCGGGATGTAGAGGTGGGGAGTATTATCTACACGGGGGGATGTAGGGGTGCGGAGTATTATCTACACGGGGGGGGGATGTAGGGGTGGGGAGTATTATCTACATGGAGGATGTAGGGGTGGGGAGTATTATCTACACGGGGGGGCGGGATGTAGAGGTGGGAGTATTATCTACACGGGGGGGATGTAGGGGTGCGGAGTATTATCTACACGGGGGGGATGTAGGGTGCGGAGTATTATCTACACGGGGGGGATGTAGGGGTGGGGAGTATTATCTACACGGGGGGGCGGGATGTAGGGGTGGGGAGTATTATCTACACGGGGGGGCGGGATGTAGGGGTGCGGAGTATTATCTACACGGGGGGGCGGGATGTAGGGGTGGGGAGTATTATCTACACGGGGGGGCGGGATGTAGGGGTGGGGGAGTATTATCTACACGGGGAGGGGGATGTAGGGGTGGGGGAGTATTATCTACACGGGGAGGGGGATGTAGGGGTGGGGAGTATTATCTACACGGGGGGGATGTAGGGGTGGGGAGTATTATCTACACGGGGGGTATGTAGGGGTGGGGAGTATTATCTACCCGGGGGGGATGTAGGGGTGGGGAGTATTATCTACACGGGGGGCGGGATGTAGAGGTGGGGAGTATTATCTACACGGGGGGGATGTAGGGGTGCGGAGTATTATCTACACGGGGGGGGGATGTAGGGGTGGGGAGTATTATCTACATGGAGGATGTAGGGGTGGGGAGTATTATCTACACGGGGGGGCGGGATGTAGAGGTGGGGAGTATTATCTACACGGGGGGGATGTAGGGGTGCGGAGTATTATCTACACGGGGGGGATGTAGGGGTGCGGAGTATTATCTACACGGGGGGGATGTAGGGGTGGGGAGTATTATCTACACGGGGGGGCGGGATGTAGGGGTGGGGAGTATTATCTACACGGGGGGGGCGGGATGTAGGGGTGGGGAGTATTATCTACACGGGGGGCGGGATGTAGGGGTGCGGAGTATTATCTACACGGGGGGGCGGGATGTAGGGGTGGGGAGTATTATCTACACGGGGGGGCGGGATGTAGGGGTGGGGGAGTATTATCTACACGGGGAGGGGGATGTAGGGGTGGGGGAGTATTATCTACACGGGGAGGGGGATGTAGGGGTGGGGAGTATTATCTACACGGGGGGATGTAGGGTGGGGGAGTATTATCTACACGGGGAGGGGGATGTAGGGGTGGGGAGTATTATCTACACGGGGGGGATGTAGGGGTGGGGAGTATTATCTACACGGGGGTGGATGTAGGGGTGGGGAGTATTATCTACACGGGGGGGATGTAGGGGTGGGGAGTATTATCTACACGGGGGGCGGGATGTAGAGGTGGGGAGTATTATCTACACGGGGGGGATGTAGGGGTGCGGAGTATTATCTACACGGGGGGGATGTAGGGGTGGGGAGTATTATCTACATGGAGGATGTAGGGGTGGGGAGTATTATCTACACGGGGGGGCGGGATGTAGAGGTGGGGAGTATTATCTACACGGGGGGGATGTAGGGGTGCGGAGTATTATCTACACGGGGGGGATGTAGGGGTGCGGAGTATTATCTACACGGGGGGGATGTAGGGGTGGGGAGTATTATCTACACGGGGGGCGGGATGTAGGGGTGGGGAGTATTATCTACACGGGGGGGGCGGGATGTAGGGGTGGGGAGTATTATCTACACGGGGGGGGCGGGATGTAGGGGTGCGGAGTATTATCTACACGGGGGGCGGGATGTAGGGGTGGGGAGTATTATCTACACGGGGGGGCGGGATGTAGGGGTGGGGGAGTATTATCTACACGGGGAGGGGGATGTAGGGGTGGGGGAGTATTATCTACACGGGGAGGGGGATGTAGGGGTGGGGAGTATTATCTACACGGGGGGATGTAGGGTGGGGGAGTATTATCTACACGGGGAGGGGGATGTAGGGGTGGGGAGTATTATCTACACGGGGGGGATGTAGGGTGGGGAGTATTATCTACACGGGGGTGGATGTAGGGGTGGGGAGTATTATCTACACGGGGGGAATGTACGGGTGGGGAGTATTATCTACACGGGGAGGATGTACGGGTGGGGAGTATTATCTACACGGGGGGAATGTACGGGTGGGGGGAGTATTATCTACACGGGGGGATGTAGGGGTGGGGAGTATTATCTACACGGGGGGGCGGGATGTAGGGGTGGGGAGTAATATCTACACGGGGAAGGGGTGCGGTGTACTATGTTGGGGGGGGTCTATGAATTTGTCCTCTGGTTTGGGGGGCACTTTCTCACTTCTCCGGGGAGGTTTTATTCGGGGGGAATGTTTCTAGAATAGTCTTTCTGGAGAGTAAATGACTCGCGGGTTTAGAGCAATCCCTAGATTTATTGGCAGCTGAGTGACACCCGAGACCCCCATAGGGTGGGGCCCCCGGTGCTGCTTCATTACCAGTCAACCCCTTTCTTGCAGACACTGATTACATTAATGCAGAAGAACTGGGGAAGGTGGAGAAGATGCTGAGCCTCCTGAACGAGGAGTCCAAGCAGGCGGCAGCGAGCTGTCAGGTCAGTAGCACGAGGCGCGCGGCTGGTGTTCGGGGCCCGATGCTCGCGGCTGGTGTTGGGGGCCCGATGCTCGCGGCTGGTGTTGGGGGCCCGATGCTCGCGGCTCGTGTTGGGGGCCCGATGCTCGCGGCTCGTGTTGGGGGCCCGATGCTCGCGGCTCGTGTTGGGGGCCCGATGCTCGCGGCTCGTGTTGGGGGCCCGATGCTCGCGGCTCGTGTTGGGGGCCCGATGCTCTCGGCTCGTGTTGGGGGCCGGATGCTCTCGGCTCGTGTTGGGGCCGGATGCTCGCGGCTCGTGTTCGGGGCCGGATGCTCGCGGAGATGCACTTCTGGTGTTGGGGGCCGGATGCTTGCGGCTGGTGTTGGGGGCCGGATGCTCTCGGCTCGTGTTGGGGGCCCGATGCTCGCGTCTCGTGTTGGGGGCCGGATGCTCTCGGCTCGTGTTGGGGGCCGGATGCTCGCGGCTCGTGTTGGGGGCCGGATGCTCGCGGCTCGTGTTGGGGGCCCGATGCTCGCGGCTCGTGTTGGGGGCCCGATGCTCGCGGCTCGTGTTGGGGGCCGGATGCTCTCGGCTCGTGTTGGGGGCCGGATGCTCGCGGAGATGCACTTCTGGTGTTGGGGGCCGGATGCTGGTGTTGGGGGCCAGATGCTCTCGGCTCGTGTTGGGGGCCCGATGCTCTCGGCTCGTGTTGGGGGCCCGATGCTCTCGGCTCGTGTTGGGGGCCCGATGCTCGCGGCTCGTGTTGGGGGCCGGATGCTCTCGGCTCGTGTTGGGGGCCGGATGCTCTCGGCTCGTGTTGGGGGCCGGATGCTCGCGGCTCGTGTTGGGGGCCCGATGCTCGCGGCTCGTGTTGGGGGCCCGATGCTCGCGGCTCGTGTTGGGGGCCGGATGCTCGCGGCTCGTGTTGGGGGCCCGATGCTCGCGGCTCGTGTTGGGGGCCCGATGCTCGCGGCTCGTGTTGGGGGCCCGATGCTCGCGGCTCGTGTTGGGGGCCCGATGCTCGCGGAGATGCGCTGACCTTTCTTGCTGATGGAGTGATCAGTTTACTGCAGATCGGCATAAAAATAGTTTTGTGTCCAGAATGTGATCCTCACAGGGGAGCGACCGCTGCATTATTAATGTGCATCTGCCTCGCTCTCCGCCTGCACCGCGGCCGGCTGCTCGGCACCATGTGCACCCACAGCTCAGGCGCCCGACGCGCACACCTACCTCTGCCTTCTTATGTTGCAGCCCACCAGCGAGGAGGACCTG